>NW_019154088.1:6758221-6917192 GCF_002288905.1 Enhydra lutris kenyoni | reverse complement strand
AGAGATCACAAGTAGGCAGAGAGAGATCACAAGTAGGCAGAGAGGCAGGCAGAGAGAGAGGAAGAAGCAGGCTCCCCACTGAGCAGAGAGCCCGATGCAGGGCTCGATCCCAGGACCCTGAGATCATGACCTGAGCCGAAGGCAGCGGCCTAACCCGCTGAGCCACCCAGGTGCCCTGTGATACTATTTTAAATGGTATTTTAAATTTTATTTCATATTCTGTTTCTGATATGTGGAAATCACATTGATTTTTTTATATTGGTCCTATATCCTGGCAACTTGTTAAAGTTTCTAATTAGTGCTAAAAATGTATTGCATAGTTTTTTGGGTTTACATGGTTATATCATCTGCAAATAGTGCTTTCCCACCAGCACCCCCAAGGCCTTACCACCCCCTTATTATGCTACATGGGACCCCCAGACCAATGCTGGAAAGAAAAAAATGTGGAATTTTATCAGATGTTTTTTCTGTATCTATTAAGATGGTCCTACCATTTTTTGCCTTTAATCTATTAATGTGGTAAATTACATTAATTGATTTTCTTTTTTTTTCATTAATTGATTTTCTAATATTAAAGCAACCTTACGTTTCTTAGATGAACATAACTTAGTGATGATGTGTTATTCTTTTTGTATATGGCTGTATTCAGTTTGATTTTATTTTATTTTGGAATTTTGAATCTAGTTTTATGACTGAGGTTGTATTTTAATTTTCTGTTCTTGTACACTCTTTGTCAGGTTTGGTATCAATGTTATATTATTCTCTTAAAATGGGTTAGAGTGGTTTTTCCTTTTCCTATTCTCTGGAATAATTCATGTAAGTTTAGAATTATATTAATTATTTTTTTTCCTTGAATGTTTGGCATATCTCAATAGTGAAGCCACTTAGATTTGTTTTATTTGCAGTAAAGTTTTTTGATTTAGTCATTTCATCAATACAGGTCGGTATGATATTTTATATCATTAACATTGGATAGGAAATAGGCATAGGCCAACCAGAGTAGACACCTGATTGATCAAATGGATGCCAGCCAAAAATAAATGATAGGGCTCATTTATGAATATCAGCCCTAATTATCAGACTGTTCAGAATATCTGTTTTTTTGGGTACATTTTGGTAAATTATGTTTTTCTAGGTATCTGTATGTTTTGTTTAAATTTTCAAGTTGATTGGCCTAATGTTATCCATAGTTACTTTTCTTATTATGTCAATGATAGGACCAGGCAGATATGGAACATATTTCAGGAAGTATATGTTATCTTGGTAGTGCTGAAAAATAAAATACTATGTAGCGAAAAGCCATGCCTTAAAGAACATGAAAATTTTTTGTACCATGTGTGAAATTGGAATATTCCCTAAAATAGCTCTGCTTTGTTTTTTTCATGTCTGTATTACATAAACGTCATTTTCTAAAATGTATGTGGTCAGTTTATGCCTGTTGTAAAAATAGAACTTTTGATTTCTAAACTACAATAGTCTTAGTGTTCTCAAAGTGTGGCCTGGACTCCCTTAGAGCTCCCTGAAGTTATTCCAGGGGATGTGGAAGGTCAAACAATTTTTAGCATTGTTTATCCTTTTCACTCCCATTCTTTCATGAATGTATAGTGAAGTTTTATCAGTGCTCTGTGATAACAGGGCACTGTGATAACCACAACAGACCGAATGCAGAAAAAAGAGAATTCAGCTGTCTGTTATTTATGTATTTATGTATCTGTTTATTTGAGATTTTATTTATTTATTTGACAGAGTGACAGAGAGCGCAAGCAAGCACAAGCAGGGAGCAGGAGAGGGAGAAGCAGGCTCCCCACTAAGCAGAGGATGGGCTCCATCCCAGGACCCTGGGACGACCATGACCTGAGCCAAAGACACATGCTCAGCCAACTAAGCCACCCAGGCACCCCTCAGCTGTCTTTTAATTAAGCAAGATATTAATGAGATTTGCAAAAACAGATAACTAAATTTTTCTCACTAAATTTTTTGAGAAATATGGCTATTTTTCTATAAAATATTTGTGTTATGCAATGGGTTTTTTTTTTTACCATTTTAAATCAATACATATTTTAAACATTTCTTAGTTTTAATTTTAATATGATAAATATTGATAAATATAACTTTATCATCGAAAGTTTTTGGGGTCTTGAGTAAATTTTAGGAGTGGAAAGGGATTCTGAGACCAAAATGTTTGAGAACTAATGGGTTATAGGATAAGACAAGGCCCTGCCAGATCTGGTTCTGTCACCCTCCAGCAGTATATCTTCCACTAGAACCTGTACAGAAATACCTGCAGGAATTCTGAGCATTTGCTTTTGCTGGTTCATTCAACCAGAATACCCCTCCTCCTGGTCTTCCTGTACACTCCTACCCATCTTTTCAAAAATTTCATTCTGAGTAATCTTTCATGAGCTGAACCCCTTGGCCCCCCACCTTCCCCTCTCTTTCCTTGTTTCACTTGTACTTTGTCCATGTCTCTGCTGAGTACCACACCATACTGCAATTTTAGACACTTTTCTTATTATATGAGTTGGTTTTAAGTGAATTTGGAATAGCAAGACCTTTCTATTTAGACCTTTTGTTAATCTGCATGAGCTGCAGTTTGGAATAGAGTGATTGGCAATGATACTCATTATTCTTTTATCACCACATGACACTCATTTCCTAGAGCTTTGGATTCCCACTGTGTTTGTGTTTACCTTGTTGCAAGAATCTTGCATGGGTTATCTTAGCTTTTTGTGAGGTCAGGAAAGAACTATTCTTCTACTGGGGGAGCAGAGTAGGTAAGGTAGTAGGTGTTCAATAATTCTTAAATGAATGGGTAGAAGGACGAATATGTGAGTGAAAGAAGGAATGAATAAATAATGAGAGATTTAAACTTTTTTTATGGAAACATCAGCTTTGGACATTTTTTTTTTTTTAAAGATTTTATGTATTTATTTGACAGACAGAGATCACAAGTAGGCAGAGAAGCAAGCAGAGAGGGAGAAGCAGGCTCTCTGCTGAGCAGAAAGCCCGATGTGGGGCTTGATCCCAGGACCCTGAGATCATGACCCGAGCCAAAGGAAGAGGCTTAACCCACTGAGCCACCCAGGAGCCCCTGGACATCAATTTTTAAAATCCTGTTGCATACTTCAGATATATAGCAACTCAACAGGTAGTCACTGGGCAGTCAGAGGGAATTCCTAAGGTTTTCAACACAAAATATAGATTTTTTTCAAAAGGCTTGAGAGAATTTAGGAGCTCAAATTCCTGACTGGGGTCAGAATTTTTTTTTACAAGTTTTTTTTATTTATTTTTGTTTGCTTGTTTATTTATTTATTTAGTAGAATGGGTCATTTTTGAAAGTGGAATCTTTTTAAAAAAATATTTGAAAACATTTACATTGTGTTTTAGTCATACTCTGACATAATGTTGATTTAGGAAATTTTCCTTCAAGAAGCCCAGGGAGTTTTTATGGATCTCACTGAATGAATGTTAGCCTCACAGATCCCAGTGCAGCAAAGATGGTCAGAATGTCCCTGAAACAATACTATTATCATTTTCCGAAAGGTCATTACACATGTGGATTGCTGAAATTTTAGAGGACAAAGATATATCTAACTTAGCCAACCCCCCCCACCATTTAACCATTTCAAAATGGTCCCTTTTTAGTGGTAGTGGCATTTCCCTGGTTTCCCTTCTATTCTGTCTGCTTGGAAGGCTTTGTTTATTCTGAAACTTATTAAATAAGTTCTCAATTCATTGGGCACTGCCTTACTTATTAAAGCTGGAACCCCCTGTGGTTACATAAACAAAAGATATGGGTAAGTGATAATTTTTCTTGATACTGAGACATCCCAATGATCTGCCTTGGTGGTTATTGCCAAGGAAGAAGGAGAGAGAAGGAAACCTGTTGGAAATTGCAGAGTGGGTTAAGATCCTCAGCAGCAGTGTATATATATATATATATATATATATATATATATATATATATATATGGTTTCAGAATGAATTGCAGAATTCCAAACACAGACCTCCCTCTCTTCCAAAGTCCAGTTAACCACATAATCCTTTTTGAAAGTCTCCTTGACATATAAATTGAATGACATATTTGAATTCCACATAATTCTTTTTCTAAAACCTAATTAAAATCAATTCCCTGGCATTTTGCTGCTGTTAGAAAAGATGATGCTGTTAGATGTTTCAGTCATTAGCAATATGTTCACTGGATTAAAAACAAATTTCTGAATAATATTGTAATGATTAGTGAATCTATGATAATCTAAGCAATTATTAAGGAACAATGCCTGCCCTGACTTGGTATCTTGATTATTTGTTGATGACATCTGAAAATGGAGATGTCAGGAGGCAATATTGTATTATTTAACTCTGTTAATTTATTTTATTTATGTAAATTTCATGCTTCTCAGTATTTCACAAACTTGAATACTGGTTAATTGTCTAACCAGGGAAGACAGAAAATTGGGTAAAAAAGTAAATGACAATCCAAACACACTAAAGACTTTCTTTAAAACCTCAGTTTTTAAGATTAGAAAGACTCTTGTAATTTTAATGAGACTTATTTTGATTTCTAAAATGAGAGCAGTTGTTAAATATAGCTAAAAGTTTGGCTGGATTTTGGGGTTATGATTGTTTATAATAAAAGGAACCTTCAAAAAAAAAAAGAATGAAAGGAACCTACAGGCTGATAAATGTAAATTATGCTATCAAAAAAGAAAACAAGTATCTGTGGGACTCATACTTTTCACTCTAGAATATTGAAAATGTCTTGATGTTCAAACCTACTTTCTCTTTACATATGAGGATGTATTCTTTAGAATTTATTTCAAGTTATTTCTTTCATGTACTTGCTGTTCACCTGATTGTTGTATAGATTTTGCTTAATGATGGGGAAATGAATCTGTAAAATTCAATTATAAGAGAGTATACTTTAAAACCATGGATGGAAATAGAAGTAACTTTGTTTATGTCTTCATCCACCATCTATATATCACTAAGCTGCGCGTGGTATAGGAGTTTAGCAAAGACTTGTACGATGTGAATTTAATAATTTAATAGGTTCTGAAAGCTGAATCTTGGTCCCACAATGAGGCAACACTCAACCATCTGCTAGTTTACAAAGGTTTATGACACACTTGCATTAGCAAAATTGTTGCCCCATTATTTTGCAGAAACACCCACAGATACTTAGTGTTTTGAACAGACCTTCAGCGGAAAGCAACATGACTGTAAGTGTTCTGCCATGGGCTAGCTTCACTGAGAGCCCTGCCTCTGTGCAGGGGGGTCCAGAGTTGGGGACGTGGGATGGGGAATGCTGAGCATGGTTCTGGGCCCCTAATCTGTGGCAGGACCGTTCAAATTACAGTGTGGAGCCAGAAGTCCCAGTGTCAGTGTGTGGAGGGGCATACACTGTTTCAGTCCTGGCTGGCTGATGCAGACAGGGCTGCAACAAAGTAATTGGTGTAGTGAAACAGGAAGAGGTTCCTGATAGAGGAGAAGATGAGGAGAGAGGAGGCTGTCATCACTGCTATTCTGGGTGGTCCAGGCAGACCGGCCCAGGACCATGGTTTGTGTGTAGCTGGGGATTTTAGAGACATAATCTGGCCTTTAGAGAAGGTTGAGGCAGGATGTCAAGTTCTTAGCTAAGTAAGCTGTGGTTCAGTGCTGTAATCCCAGTCAGGGACTCTCAGAGTCCTGAGTAGAAGTCTAGTCATGAGTGAGCATGGAAGCATGCTTAGGAAAGGAGAAAGTGGCTGCTGGACTGACATACCCCAGGTAGGATTCACACTGGCTTTGGGTTGCCAGGTTTATTCCAGATGCTGCCAACCAGTAGGATTGGCATTGCTAGAGGTTCCCAGAGCTTGAGGGTGATCAGGGCAGGGACTGAGAGACAGTTACTTCTGCTATAGGACAGAATTTCAGATTTCCTCCTAGAAGTGTCAGACCTTGTAGCTTTTTTTTTTTTTAAAGATTTTATTTATTTATTTGACACAGAGATAGAGTACAAGTAGGCAGTGGCAGGCAGAGGGAATGGGAGAAGCAGGCTTTCACTGAGCAAGGAGCCCTATGTGGGGTTCGATCCCAGGACCCTGGGATCATGACCTGAGCCAGCAGATGCTTAACGACCGAGCCACGCAGGCGCCCCACGACCTTGTAGCTTTATTTATCTTGCTATTGTCTGATATTTGAACAGGACTGATTTATTTTTGGCCTTGTATTTTTCATTCATTCATTCACATAACAAATACTGATCAATTTACTGAGTGCCTTTTTAATTTTTATTTAAAAATTTTTTCAAGATTTTATTTATTTGAGAGAGAACATGAGAAAAAGTGAGCATGAGCAGTGGGGAGGTGTAGAGGGAGAGGGAGAAGCAGACTCCCTACTGAGCAGGGAGCTGGGTGCAGGGCTCAATCCCAGGACCCAGGGATCATGACCTGAGCTAAAGGCAGACACTTAACTGACTGAGCCACCCAGGCCCCCCGAGTGCCTTTTTAACTAATTCCTATGGTAGGGCTTACAAGTACTTATAAGTGAACTTCTATAAGTTATAAATTATCAGTCTTTCTAGTTTTGGGGGGGGAAGTACATTTGAGGTCAAAATATACCTTCCTCTACTTTTTTGTTCATCTTTGAAGTATCTTGATTTTCTCCTTTTTATTAGATAGATACATATTGCCTTCAGGGAGTCTCTACTATAGTTTAGGGGGAAGAAAAATGGTCCCATGTAATTAATTCTGAAATGGTGAGCTTTCACAAGGTACGTTGTGGCCAGGAGGAGAATGTGCTCACTTCAGCCCACAGGTATCTGGGTACTCGTTACGGTGTGTGGAGGGGCATACATTCACTTGCTCTTTCTCTGTTCTATATGAGATGTTCTCCAGCCTTGCCAAACCCTACTAATCTTCTAAGGCTGAGATCCAGGTTTCCTTCCTCGGTGACGCCTTCTCTGACTCCTGCCAATGGAAGCATTGCCAAGTCTGTGTAGGTGCTCACAGGGTGCTGCTGTCTCCATATGTGTCTGTCTCCACCACTGGACTGGGAGGCGGTGAGGACAGGTACTGTGACTTGCTAATTTTGGTGCTCCCAGGGCTGAGTACAGAGTCTGAACAGAATAACAGAGGTAGACCTGAGCAAGTAATAGTGCATTTCTGGATACTGTTCATCTGAAAAAAATCCATGTCATAGACTGTCTTGGGTTCCTGGTCAGAACAGAGGTTCTTCCCATTATTCAAATTGGTCAGTTGAGGAATCACAGTTTACTGGATCTCTATATAGCTGGAATGCCATTATTATTGAATCTATAATGATGCCTGCCTGTGAACAGGTAATTTAATCCTGGAATTGGCACCATGAAGTTGATATGACAAATGGACTCATGAAACAGAAAATGTGTTGCATTTGGAAACTCTTCTCTGTTTTTTGTTTGTTTGTTTTTTAAATCCTAGGAATCTGATGGAATGAACATAGATGAAAGGAGAAGTAAATTCACATTAGCACTGGGCTTCGTTTTATGGGATATATAGGATTAAATGGGAGAAATGTCCTCTCAAAAACTATAGCAGTGTAGCGTTGCAGATAAGATGAACCTGAAAAACAAGAATGTCAGCTTGCCAATTTACAGTGGCCTTTTCTTTGTTTTCTAGGGATGCCTTGGAAAGGGGAATGGGTACAAAGATTGATTTAGCATGTGCCAAGCACCAGGCTTTATGTGTATTGTCTTTCAGCTCACAGAATGCTGTGTACATTAAGTATTATAATTCCCATTTATAGTGCCTTAAAACTCACAGAGGTAATAGGCCCAATGTGTCAGGATTCAAACCTAGGTCTCCCTAACACCAAAATCCACTGTACCATGTGGCTTTTGATGTAAGGCTGAAAAATAGTAACCACCCCTCCCCGTCTGCCTTTTCCCCTCCCTCCGCAAAATCACACTGATTGTAGATGGACTCAGACATCTTCAGATAAGAAAAGTAGTAAGATCACAGTTACTTGTTATGACTTATTTTGACTGAAATATGTAAATATCTGGATATAAATGGGAGGTATGTATGATTGTTAAGGTAAATAAAGATCGAGTTATACTACTCAATGATTATGCATGCCAGACATATCCAGAACTATGTATGAGTAGTGGATTCACTATATTAAAAGTCCTCATTTCTATTCTTGGTCACCTCATTTGATTGTGTGTAGGGTGTCACATAGCAGTGTTCTATCATAAGCCAGGGAGATGCTTTGCTCATTGTTTGCCTCTTTGCAGCGTTACAAAAGTTACTTAGGTTATAACTGTAAGATGGTAAACATGCTTTAGAAAAAATACCTGTATAAAATATCTGTAGGAGCACCTAGGCGACTCAGTGGGTTAAAGCCTCTGCCTTCGGCTCAGGTTATGATCCCAGTCTCCTGGGATCGAGCCCCGCATTGCATCGGGCTCTCTGCTCAGCGGGGAGCCTGCTTCCTCCTCTTTCTCTGCCTGCTTCTCTGCCTACTTGTGATCTCTGTCTGTCAAGTAAATAAATAAAATCTTAAAAAAGAAATATCTGTAACAGTCTATGAGATCCTGTGCTTTCCCTAGGCTAACAGTTGGCAAATTATAGCCAAAGGACCAAAGTCCACCTGCTGTTTTGTTTTTGTATGACCTCCAAGACAAGAATGGTTTTAAACCATTTTAAGTGGTTGAAAATAGAATAGTTTTGGTGAAATATTAAAATTATACAAAATTCAATTTTCAGTGTCCCTAAATAAAGTTTTATTGAAACACAGTTACATTGATTTACTTGTATATAGTTTATGCCCTTTTCATGCGAGGATGGCAGAGTTGAATCGTTGTGACAGAGAATATGTGGAAACTCAAGGCCTACACTATTGATTATCTGGTCCTTTCCAAAAAGATTGGCCACCTCTGGCCTAGGCAGTAAGAGGTACTTATTCAAAGGTATGTGGCAACACATATGAAATCTGCCCACTAGGTATATATTTGAGCCCAAGTGTTGGGTATGTGAGAGGAATTGCTCTACAGATGTATATCTGAAAGTTGGGGAAGGGAGATTTTGCTGGGGGAAAAAAAAAAAAAAGGTAAGATTTAAAGTGGCATCCTATACCCAGACAGTCTAGAGGAAAATCTGTTTTAGTCAGTCTGGCTTACATATGGACTCTACAGTCTTAGTATAAACAATGCAAAGCAAAGGTTAATTTTATTTGCTGTTGTTTGGTCATCCTTGCTCTTGTGTGAGGGCAGCTGATTATCTGTAAGTTTGCTTGGAAGGGCTTTTTCATTTCCCTCTTAATGTTCATTAGACTTACATGCGTGAGGAAATACCAGATCAACATCCCTTTCATTGCTCCTTTCTTTGTAATACCTCTTTACTGGCAAAGCCTTCTAGCATAAGGGAAGGACTTGACTTCTAGGTCCAGGCAGCTCTGCCTTTCTCTGCCTCCTTGAAAAAACAGCCTCAGTGGGAAAGACGTTCTGGTCAAGAGCCTGCAACCTAGGATATTGCCAGTTTCCTGAGTGGCACTTCCCACCCACCCATCATTATTGAAATACACTTGGCTGCTAATTTCCTGGAAGATTCAAATGCTCCTACTTCAAGGTCATCTCAAAGGAGAGTTTAAAGAGCATTCCTCTACCCCCTCCCTTCCCTTGTAAAATATGTATATTTACAAGAGCATGCATAAATGGTCACCAGGGAAGATGAGCTATCAGAGAGTTGGGAGATGTCTTTCCTCATACAGTTCACACATCACTGAAGCAGATAAAATTGGTTTTGTACCTAGCCTCCGAATACACTGTTAAGGACTCTGTCCTGAAAATTGATCTATACCACTACAATAAAATTCAGAGCATCTCTTTCATAAATATCTAACCATGGCTTTAGTGGCTGCTACTCCCGCCTGGCTCCCAGGGACCCTGCTTGGGCAGGCAGAGAATGGCCTGCAGCTTGTAGCCTCTGTGTGCCCCATGGTTGTCGTTATCGGCCGCACTGGAACTTAATGAAAGCATTAGATTCAGTGCAGTACAATGTATGCCTCAGTTTACAGTTATAAAATCAGTTGCATGACTACCCATGGAATGTTAGATTAAATCTCTGCTTAGTTATAATGATAGTGATAATAATAATAATAATAATAATAGCAATAATGATGGCATCCAGCATCTGCAACTTCTCATTTTCCGAAGGCCACTATTTTCATGCCTGCTGCCATTGGCCCTGAGAGCTGCCTGTGTTACTGTCAGACTTTGTAATCCACTAAAAGCAGACTGGACTGCAGATTTCTTTGTTCTGTTTTATAGTCCTAATGCTATTTGAAAAGCCAATGCATCCTTGTATCTAGATTTTACATGAAGACCTCACTTGGAAGCCATATGTGTACCATATGGGGCATCTATGAGAAACAGTGGTAATATGGTAGATAAAAATTAAGTAAGCATAAGGTCAGTTCGTCAACACTATCTCTAACAGACCATCAGACAGAACCTGATTAGACAAATAGGGGAAGATTGTATCCTAATGTAGGAAAAATGTGAAACTGTTGCTAAGTGGTAATGGATAACGCCAGCTTGAATCAGAAGCCTGGTACAAAGTAGGTAACTTAGTAAATATCTATCAAATGGTGGAATGAAGGATAATGGGAAATGCCCTTGGAGACAGAAGATATGTGTATGAGACTCTGCTCTGTCACCCACAATCTCTGGTAGCTAAGGCAAGGAACTCAATCTCAATTTCTTCCTCTTGATAGCAGAAGAAAGAGCTGCTTCCCAAGAATTCTGGATAGGCTGGTTTGGGTAAATAATATGGAAGTGCTTTGCAAACTTGTTTAAATATATGTAATGTATTGTTATTCTTTAATGAAATTGCTACTCACAGCTTACTGTTTAAATAAGTATAAGAGGGTCTAGTACAAAAGATAAATTATTACCAATTAAAAATTGGGTTTTTGAAAGGAAGTCGCCATGTAAATTCAAACAAAACTGATCCTTTAATGAAAGAATGAGTTTGGTGACATAAAAAAAAAAAAGTTTGAGAATCGTGAGATCTAAAACTGAGTACTGGCTTTGCTACTTCTTAAGTATGTGATTTTTGGCAAGTCCCTCTCTTTTGCTCATTTGATCAGGGGACTGGACTAAGTGATTTTGAAAAGTCTTTTCCAGTTCTGTGATTCAGTGATGCAGATCTGAGCAGATTCAAAGCACATCAAGTTTTCTGTTCTTAAATCCATATGCATGTGTTTCTGTACACCTTGGAGTTTTATTTTGTTCCTCTGTGAAATACTAAGTCTCCTCTTAAAGGGGCCTCAAGAAATTACAGAGTGGGAGTCAGAGGAGAAGGGACATTGGGAAAGCACAGAATAGGTTATTTGGTTTTGTGTGACCCAACATTTTTCAGAATTGGATATTTTAAATGCAGCTGGAAGTCTCTGAGTGCAGGGCTTCTGAGATACTTTCCTGAACTTTTTTCCTTCCTTTCCTTTCTGTCTTGAGGGGACTCTCACAGAAGAGTAGTGGCATCTGAGGCTAGGAGCTGCTGGCATGCCTGGATATTGCCAGTGACTCTCTCTGGGCTCTGTTCGATTTGAGGCATGGGCAGAAAGCTCTCTGGTAATCACACCCCAAGACTTTGTTTACCTTTCAATGATAGATGATTTGGGAAGAGCCAATAGAGGCAGCAATCCTGACCTGAGCAAAGAGAAGTTAGCCAAGCATTTTCTGCTGGAAAATGACCTAAGACTGATGTTGTGAGGAAGGGATTGTGGTCATGTCAGCAAACCTATCACTGTCATCCTTCTCACTGCTGCCTTAGAACTGCGCTTGTAAAGTTTTGAACTCACCCAACAGAATTTGAATCTTGAAATTTTTCTATTGCTTGAGATTCCTTACGTGATCTCCTTACTTGTCAAGAAGATAAATCCTGATATTTGGAGGAGGTGGATAAGGGACTGGTGGTTTGTTGCACAAAGTTAGAAAAATGCTACTTATTTCTAAAATAATTATATTTCTAAAAACTCCCATAACAAGAGCTTTCCTCTTATTTACTACTACTACCACTACTCTTATTTATTTAAAAAAGATTTGGAGATCAGAGACACCTGGGTGGCCTAGTTGTTTAAGCCTCTGACCCTTGGTTTTGGCTCAGGTCATGATCTCTGGGTTGTGAGATAAAGCCCTGTGTCAGACTCTGCTCTCAGCTCAGTGAGTCTGCTTTTCTTTCTCTCTTTCTCTCCCTCTCCCACCTTCCCTCTTCTTCTTTTACTCTTTGCCCCTCCCCCTGCTTTCTCTTTCTCACAAATAAATGAGTAAATTAAATTAAATAAAAAGAATTGGAGATCATGTTCATCGATGTAGACTCTACCCCATTTTTATTTATTGGGCCTTTTTCTGCTTAGCAATTTTAGTTCTTGACTATTTCTTGAGGGGGGCTAACACTGAAATAAACTATTATGCTTCTGGGAGGGAAGAAATAGAAAACCAAATAAGACATAACTATCATATCTCATTTAGGGTTCCCTCTGAAGTCTTTTTCACCTAGAATTCACTTACGCTAACCCAAGGCCTGTGGTCTTATTTAATATCAGCTGGTAATAAAGAGCCCTTCAGCTAACTACAGCTATATTCCACTATTAACTGCAGCCCTTGAAGCAGACATAGAGGGAAGGGGAGTCGGAACCCTTCAATGTCAAGACGTTTAGAGGCACTCTAGCATCAATCAAGATGCACGTCGCTAAGTGCCTGCTTTCATTTACATGAAATATTCATACAGCATTCCGTTTTGCTTTTCTCTCTCCTAATCATCACTTTTCGGAAGAAGCTACAATCATCTCAGTTAGGGGAGGGTGTTATGGGATGTGCTGTACCTTTCAAAGTCAGGCTTCCTGCAGATAGCTAGTTCTGTAATGAGGCAGCAGACTGCATAGACCACCAAAGGTCTCCCTCACAGAGGCTGGCCTTGTTATCATGTACTATTCATCTTCAAGTATACAACTTAGTGCAAATGAAAGTAATTAATTAACCATAACAAACCTGTCAAAAAGCTATTTAGGATTTTGACAGAAAAAAAATTTAACATTTGCTTTAAGTGGAAAACAAAAATCGTCTAGCTCAGAAAATTCAGAAGCAATTCTATTTACGTAAGCTTTCCTGTTACTGCTCTCTTTAATTACATGATAAGCAGCATTTAAATTAATTTCCAGTTCTTTTGACTTATATTAATTGTATGATGCTTTATAGTTGATACAGATTTAAAAAAAAAAAAAAAAAAGAAGAAGAATCCCTGGATAAGCAAATTTGCTCCTAAATAAATAATTTCAAAAAGTAGGTATAGAATACATTGGTCATTTAAATAATAATTCTGAGTACATGGTATTTGTGGCAACTTGGATGGACCTTGAAGGCATTATGCTAAGTGAAATACGTGAGACAGGGAAAGACAAATACTGTATGATCTCACTTACATGTAGAATCTAAGACAAAATAAAACATAGAAAAAAGGATCAGCATGTGGTTAACAGAGGAGGGCGATTGGAAGAAGGTGGTCAAATGTTGCAACCTTAAAGTTATAAGACAAATATTAGGGATATAATGTGCAGTATGATGACTTTAGCTAAAACTGCTGTGTGATATACAGGAAAGCAATTAAGAGAGTAAATCTTGAATTCTCATCACAAGGAGAAAAGTATTCTTCCTTTAATCTTTTCTTCTTTTTATTATGTCTATATGAGAAGATGAACCTATTGTGGTGATCATTTCACACAATATATGTAAATGAAACCATCATGCCGTATGCCTTAAAGTTACACAGTGATGTATGTCAAATAATTCTCAATAAAGCTAGAGAAGAAAAAAAAAAAGAGTACATGGTACCTGGAGAGTCCCTCCATTCTTCTATTCTTTGTTCCTTCCTTCTAAAATAGTGATTTACTTGTGTATTGGATTTCCACTCCTTAAATATTAAGCTAGGTCCCTAGAATGGCATTCGTATGATACAGTCCTTTGGAATGATACACCAATGATGAAGTTGTTTCCTTATGAAAGGAGTATTTCATCTGCCTTTGTTTTCAATAGGTAAAGAAAAGGGGCAATGATCTACTGTGCCAGAATTCTGACCCATTATTCTAGAAATTAAAACTTATTTCCAAAGATTTTCCTGTAGTTTATTAATTCCTACTTGTCTGTCTAGGTATGGTCATGGCACGGGGAGATATAGGAATTGGTCTTTGCTTGTGGAAATAGCTTTTGCAAACGAATTTTTATGTTGAAAGAGAAATGTCAGATGAATCGTTAAAGTCTAATGGCAATGAATAACTGTGCAATGTTTTTACTTAGAGCACTGTATTTTTAACAGGAGGCATTTCATAATCCATACACACTAGAAATGTACTCATTTTTAAAGTTAGAAATGTTAATGGCCCTGAAACAGTTCATTCTTATTGTCCATTTAACCCCTCATACAATATAGACTAAAATAGCAACCTGAGTAGGCAGTGATGAGGTTGCTTTTCATTTAGGTAGACCCTTTTCTGCTTTAGAACAGAATGTCAAAATTGTAGCTGATTGCCCAGAAATGGAATATAAATGACAAATTGGTGAAACCTTTGAAAAAATTCTCAAATGCTAGTTGAATCTTTATGCATTTTATCACACAATTCTAAGCATATTTGTTTCCCTTTTTGACCCATTTTACATTGGAGTCATCTTTTTAAAGTTATACTGTATTTCTCTGAATAACAAAAAATATACTAAAGATTATATTTTAAGGAAAAAAACCCTAAATTCCAATGATATTTGCTCAGATGGATTAAGGTGGGTAATATAAACAATTTGGAATAATTCAGGTCAATGATCTTTAGTTACCTTAAATAAAGAAACAATCATACTTTGTCACATATAAAGTATAATTGTGATTTTTCAAAGTGAAAAAAATGCCATGTATAAAAATTTGGGAAAATTACTTCTACTTCTTTTTCATTGTCAAGATGGATAGGAGCTTTGTTCCAAACTGAAAACAAGACAAAACAAAAATAATGAGTTTTAATACATTCCTACTCTATGATCAATGTTTATCAACAAACAAGTAGGGTAAAAAATTGAGAAGGTTATCAAGAGTTTCATAGTAATATTATTTTAAATGTTATTTTGTGGCTATATTTTTTTTATTTACTCTGACAGTTTTTTCCTTTCTCTTTGCTATTTAAACTTGATAACAATTTGAAGAAGTTTAATCTTTGTTTTTCCTTTACAAGTACTTTTCTAGGGAAAAAAAAAAACCTGAGAGTAATAGAAATTGATATTTCAAACTACAACAAAAGTTGCCACAAGAATTGTAAACAGAACACAATTTGCAGGTAATTTTAAAAGATGCTGGAACTTGGAATAAAAAGAAAATACCATGGGGTTTAAGATCCAGTATATTAAGCACTCAAATGCAAATAATGATTCTAGAACAAGCACCTTCTTAACATTAATAAGTTGCTGAGCATGTTAACACCCACGGTTCCACCCATCTTGAATAAATTTAAAGCCATTTAGAGCAGTGCAATTGCATTATTTTGTAAAACTGAGTCATAAGTGGCAAAATCCATTACCTACCCCCTCCTTTGTTTGTGACTTTTAAAGTTGATGTGCTTCTACTTTATGACCTGACACTATGGTGCACATATTTAAACATTTGAAGGTAACGAATATAAAACAGGTCATTTCCCTTTCCTCTTCCCACCATAACATATGGGTTGGCTCAAATTCCAGGTTTGCTGAAACCTGCTGAAATTTGAGGGGCTTGAATCAGATGTAACCCATCATATCTGTGGGGTATCATTAATCCCTGGAAGTAGCGGGAACTTTTGTGTACTTGTTAAGCTTTTGATTTTATGACAGTGGTTTTGACTGTAACTCACTCACTAGGCAGATCTACAAGAATTGGTTCTCCCTGTTCTGTTTTTTATTGGGTTCTCAAAATAGGATATACTATGAAATCTGAAGTTAGGGGTGGGTTTTGTGGAGGTAAATTTTCATGGATTGAAGGAGGAGTAAATGGGTGTTAATGACTCCTGGGGTTTTATGGGAAGATGAACAGGCTGTTGAACAGGCAAAGAAAAATTATCTATGCTTTTCTTTTCCAACTAAGCTATCTGATTGTTAACTTTATTTGAAAATTGTTCAGTTGCTTTGCTTGGGTCGAGACCTTATTTCAAGGCAATAGTAACTATTAGTAAGCCATTTAAGGCAATAGTAACCATCCATATGGCAACACAAAGTCTCATAAAAAAGGTAATGATTGCTATTTCAAATTAATATCATTCCTATCAGCAGTCACCTTAGGAAGTGTTAGTAATGCTAGTTTCTCAAAGGCCCTCTTTATAATTTGCCTTCCTATTCTGTTCTAAATTGTTCTTGCCTTTTAAAAAAATAATATCTCATTTAATTTTTTTCTTTCTCTTTTTAAAAGAGCTTTATAGGGGTATAATTTACATACCATAAAATTCAGCCGTTGTAAGTGTAGAACTCAAATGAGTGTTAGTAAATTTACAGAGTTGTGCAGCCAGGAGCACAATCTAATTTTAAAATATTTCTATTACCTCAAAAGGAAACCTCATACTCATTTGGAATCAATTCCTCTTCCCACCCCTCTCCCCAGGCAACCTCTAATTTGTTATCTGTTACTATAGATGTTCCCTTCTGGACATTTCATATAAATAGAATTATACAATATTTGTGTGTATGTGTATATCTTGCTTTTTTTTTACTTAGTATGTTTTATAGTGTTTTTGAGATTTATGCACATTGTAGCATTTATCAGTAGCTGATTCCTTTTTATTGTTGAGTGGTATTCCATTGTATGGATGGATATACGAAGTTTGGTTTATCTGTTCACCAGCTGATAGACATTTGGATTATGTCTATTTTTTGGCTATTATGAATAATGGTATTATTTAAATTCACTAAAGAATATTAGTGATGGTAAATCTTTAACAACTTAAGATAGCTTTGGGTTTGGAGAACAGTACAAACTCATTTGAAGGCTAGTTGATAAGGCAGATAAAGAGTGAAAATATTTATTATTATTGAAAGTAAAGTGTGATTATAGGAAAGATGGATGTGATTTGCCAGTTCTGGGGGCATAACCAAAGAGCAGCTTTCAACATATTTTTAGTAATGCCAGTGTCTTTATCATTTAATTATTCTCTCCATAGATTGACCTAGTATATTTATTTTAAGAAATGAGTCTGACTACTATGTAGTCATGTCCTGAACTATGTATTCATTTTTTCTAAGTTACATTTCAGAGAATAAAGTTTAGTCAGTGTATACTTTTTCTTGACTAATACCTCTGGTAGATAACTCAAAGTAATATTTAGTGTCCAGATTTTTTTAAATCAAGAGTTATAATCAGATTATTAATACGTTGATAATACTGTCATTATTCTTTAAGTGCTTTGTAACCATGGAATAATTGCAGGTTTTGAAAGATGAACCACTCTGTATTTGCTCTTTTTGCTGTATATTTGTACATAGATACCTCATAACAGGTATCATTTCTGTACAATGCAGAATATATATGTAGGTCTGTGTTGGAATGTTTCATTAACATAATCACATATAGTTTTAGAACTTGCGAAAAATCATCTCGCTTTAGCTGTTCATTAAAACTCTTTATTTGAAAACTCTAAGGTCTCTGGTTAATAATTGTTAATTCATGTAATTGTTTGTTAGTCACAAACAGTTGCTTGATGCCATGTATTTAGCCATTCCAAATTAAGGAACCTATAATTAATTTAGAAATTGTACATTTGTATTTCTGGCTTCTGCAGAGATGAAGCATAAATCCATCAGGCCACCTTAGAACTTTTATACTTCCCTTCCTTTACATCTGTAGTTCTCATTATCCAGAAGTTATTCTGTCCCCTGTGTTAAATTACTTTATGCTGCAGCTTAAACGAACATGTCTTGCTTTCATCTAACATTTCAAATAGGGCAAAGACTGCTGTACAATTTCCAAACACAACTGTGCTAACAGAGATGAATTACTAGAGTTTATATAATTTATATTAGGAATTCATAGACCTAGCAAAAGGGATTAGTACATTTTATTTCAGGGCAGGAGATGATCCTGTCATTAATGGTCGATACTTTCATCATCTTTTAAACCTGAGGAATTTCCTGGGTGACAAGACTGTAAGGACATATCAGAGATTCACAGCTGTGAGCTTTATCTGGACATGCACTGCTTTACTCACAGTATGTGGACTATGTCCCATCAAAACTGGATTAGGCTGTCAATCACATCTTCCCATGTATATTGTATTATGATTTTTTGAAAATGTCACTGAGATCAGAGTAATTTCTTGGCTAATTGCATCTTGTCTCTTCTTAATACCATGCATTTAATGGTTTCATTACCTGACGTGACAATCACAGTTTCTGGTCCAGTCTTAGGGGCAGTTTTATTTCTCTTCTTTTTTTGCACGCACATGCACACACTTACACACATCAAAGGCACTTCTTTAATAATAAGAAAAAAATATATTTAAGGCACTTCTGTGTTTTGTGAAATAAAAGATACGTGTAGGATTCCTTGTTTTCCCTATGGTTTAACATGTACATAATACTTGAAATTGTTTCTGTAATCCCCTAAGCATACCCAGTGTTTAATACAGTATTTTCCTTCTCTGTTATGGAAATAGATTAAGGAAGATATTAACCTTTAAGAAACTGTCACTCATTACTCACATTGTCTGTTCCTTTCTCTAGAGAATCTGCTCCAAACACAAAAATATTTGTGTTTCAGTATTACCTATTTAGCCATGAGAGATTCATTTGGGTGAACATTAGGTTTCATTAAATCCTACTTTGGTGCATGTAGCTCTTGTTCTACCTGTTACCAGTAGAAAAATGGGCAACAAGAGATATTAAAATCCCTATCATAATGAGTTGCTCTGAAAAGGTAGTTATTAAGTCTTCCTGATTAAAATAGATACAGGAGGTACATGGATGAATAATGTCATGTGCTAATCTCTCGCTAGTAAGGACAAATAGCTTAATTTCTGGGTGGGAAGGAAAACAGGACTTAGGTTTTTGTTTAATTTTCTAGCTCTTAAAGAACGTCTTCTGTACCATCATGTGATATCATGATCTTGGGGGTTTAGCTATAGGCCTATTGGGGAGAGTGTTTCAAACAAAGGCTTATGAGACCTTGTTCCAGTCAACAAAATGAAGTAACTTCCAGTGGGCTCTGTTGATTATATATCACGAAGTAAAATGATGGTGGTGGTGGTGGTGGTGGTGGTTGGGAAAACGAGTGCTAGCTGGAGAGGGGTGCAGAAGCATCTTAAGGGTGGATTTTGTTTAGCTGGTGCTTCTGATAGCTCTCATGTCCATCCATGGTGGGGAAGGGATTGTACTTCTGGTGTCCTTTGATTTTCCCGTGCCATTGAAAATACTAATTGTGACCTACAGGGTAGGAGATAGGGATGAAAGATGGGCAGATTTTGCCTGGCTTTCATGGTAGGGGGCATCCGCTGAAGGATGCACTCGTGTTTGGATCTGACAGCAGCTGTGGTATCCAATTCAAATTCACTGTGGCAGGAAGAAAGAGTGTGAATGCTAAAGTATCCAAGGTGTTTGTAAATACTCTGCTTTGCTAACCATTCAGATCTGGTTTGCATAGATTGCTGCAGTTGCAGGTATAAATGTAAAATGACATTTATAAAAAAATAATGTGCAACCGGTGATGAGTTTTCCTTCTAAATGTTTTTTAAAACAGTACTGCACGATTCATTGGTATTCATATAAAAGAGAGGAAGAGTGATGATTAAGAAGCAGCTTCTGACTATGGTGTATTTCAGGAGAAAATTAATTGTGATTTCAAAAAGCTTTCTGCACATGGGTTCAAGGATCACTTATTTTTTTTTTTTTTTTTTAGTTGCGGGTAGATTTTCAGTTAACTACGCACTTGTCTTGCAAAAAGGACTTGCTAAACTGGTTGAGAATTAATTAATCCGTTCATTCACTCTTCACTCTTCCTTCCTTTCTTTTCTTTTCTTTTTTTTTTCATCGAATGGGTAGTGCAATGTCCAAGAGCTTTAGACTTTGGAAAGTCACATAACAGTCATCAGGTACCCACTCTTAAGAAGATGACTTTATTAGTACACTGACCTCAGTGCATCTCTAAATGGACTTCTCAGTGCTTCATTCAATTTGGTTCTGAGTACCGGAATGTGGAATTTATTCATATGAGGCACCTTCCCAGGTGACAAACGTCTCTCTGTGTATCCTCCCATGTCTTTTTTCTCAGAGCCTTTTGGAGGTCTCATCATTATAGATAAAGTTACTAAGAAAACAGGTAAGGATAAAGGTAACTTGGAATCCCATTACCTGTTTTGTTTTATGGTTGTAAAGAATAGATTTGGCAGAAGTTGCTGGGGACTTAAAAAGGGGAAGAGAGGACAAATACAGACTTTATTTTAGTTTTCTCATGAAGAGGACAGTCACAGCTGCATTTTAGAGCCGTATTTACATTGGATAGTGCATTTTTTAGCACACTCAGACAGATGTGGGCTTAGGTTTCAGTTGTCATAGGGTACTTCTTTTACTTCACTTGGATTTCTGTGGCCCTGTGCAGAAAGTCTCCTGGCCTGTGGCAATGCAGAACATCAGATCTCACCGTTGAATAGCTTGGATTTTCAATTTTTAACCTGTCCACTGGGGATCAGCCTTGTTGCCCTAGCTTATAAATGAGACAGCAGGGCCATTTTGGCCCGAGGAGTCCAAGGTGATAGATGGTTGGGTGACCCTCAACTGTTTTTCATACTGTCTCCTGAATGGATAAATGTGTCAGAATTAAAAGATAGTTTATGCCTTGACATCAGAGGGGAAAGATGAAATAAAGCTGTGTTGTCACCTGCCTGGTAATGAATAAACACCAGAGATCGATGTGTGTGCTCCTTTGGAAAAGATCACCAGTGATATTGGGGCTTTACTCAGGAGAGGGCAGAAATGCCTTGATTGAGAAGAATTTCTTAGGCAATATTTTGCTGTTATGCTTGGAATTATAGTTGACAACTCCAAGTCTGTTATCAATAGAGTCTTGGGCCATGGATATAACTAAGGACAGCTTCCTTTAAATTAAAGGACCCTCAGTGAGAACTTCAGCAGGCTCAAAACAGTTGTGGAATGGTGTGCAAACTCTGTGCAAAATGTGCATTTGCCTGTGTCTATGGGTGGGGAGACTCTCATTGAGTCTGTGATTGAAAAATAGACTAAGAACAACTCTGATAATGAAATGTCAGGATCATTAATAGGGGAATATACCATCAACTCTGAATTTTTATCAGACTTTGTGGTTGTGGCCAAAGTCATTGAATGAGGCAAAAATTCCAAGAAGTCCATATTATCCATAAAATTTTGCTAAGAAAGCACATAATAAGACTGATACACTTTGTTTTAAAAAGGCCAAGCAGTTGGTTTTCCTTCTTTCCAGCTGAGCCCCAGATTTCTGTACCTGTTTCATAGTCCTCATAGGATCCAAAAGATGAAAACACAAGCACAATTTAAATTGTTCTGTCTCTGAAGTTTGGCTGAGCATATTTAGTTGAATTCAAGCAGGATAAAAATGCATTTATTATATTATGTGGCTTCTACTGTATTTGATCATCCTGGTAATTTTTTTTTAAGATTTTATTTATTTATTCAACAGAGATCACAAGTAGGCAGAGAAGCAGGCAGAGAGAGGGAGAAGCAGGCTCCCTGCTGAACAGAAAGCCCGATGCAGGGCTCGATCCCAGGATCCTGAGACCATGACCTGAGCTGAAGGTGGAGGTTTAACCCTCTGAGCCACCCAAGCGCCCCCATCCTGGTAATTTTTGAGGATGGCCAGGCAGGTGTAGAGTTATTCCCATTTTATAGATCAGGAAATTGAGGACTGAAAAGGTGACTGAACTAAATGTCTTACTTTTTAGATGGAAACTCTTATTTATTACCTCAACTCAGAGATGAATTATATTATTTCCTATAGTTGCTTATAATGAATGGCAGAACAGGGGCACCTGGGTGGCTCAGTGGGTTAAAGCCTCTGCCTTCGGCTCAGGTCATGATCCCAGGGTCCTGGTATCGAGCCCCGCATCAGACTCTCTGCTCAGCAGGGAGCCTGCTGCCTCCTCTTTCTCTCTGCCTGCCTCTCTGCCTACTTGTAATCTCTGTCTGTCAAATAAAATAAATAAAATCTTTAATAAATAAATAAATAAATAAATAAATGGCAGAACAAAGACTAGAATTTCTTTCTTTTTTTTTTTTTTTAATTTTATTTTTCATAAACATATAATATCTTTTTATCCCCAGGGGTACAGGTCTGTGTATCGCCAGGTTTACACACTTCACAGCACTCACCATAGCACATACCCTCCCCAATGTCCATAATCCCACCCCCCCACACCCCCCCATTAACCCTCAGTTTGTTTTGTGAGATTAAGAGTCACTTATGGTTTGTCTCCCTCCCAATAGAATTTATTTCTTAACCTCTAATTCAAAGATATTTTCACTGGAAGGAGAAAGTCAGTAATGCTAACCAGCAAAAATTGTTAATAGTGATAGAAGTAACAAAAATTTAACTGTAACATGATAATATTTGAAGTCCTTTAGAAAAAACTTCTACCTTAAATTTTTTTTTCAGTAATCTGATTTGCCATTTCCTCATAATTCTGTGCATTATGAGTTCACTTTCCCATGAAAATACTAAATATTAGCCATCATGTTAATCCTGCTATTGGAGTTTTTGTAGGTGTCTTGTGAGATGATATACATGAAGGTCTTTTGACAGATCTATAAATATGAACATGATTATAAGGTCAAATGTTATGAACAACATTATTGTTATGTTTATTCCTACTATTACATATCAGCTCAGTTACTGTATATACTTGTGCTTCTCAACAGGAATAAGGGGTGAGGATAACAGAATATATTTGAATTATCCAGGAAGAGTTTTCAAAATACACATTATGCCCTTATTAATCCTAGCTTTTCTCCAACCTTCCTCCACTCCTCAGGATGTATGAGAATCTCAGAGAGACCTGTGTGCATATTGTAAATAATCAAACAACAAAAATAAACTCCCACATGATTCTGGCTTGTATCTCTTGGTTGGTAACTACTAACCAATACTCTTGGGAGTAAATTTATTCATTTACTCACTTGCTCAGCCATCACATACTTTTGAGAATGTACCATATGCTAGGCACTGAGCATGATGGGTAATTCATGTACTAGCTTAAAAGACAGAGTTTCCAGGTCTATAGTTTTCCACTTTTATTTGCTAATAGAAGCATATTGTGGAAACGTTGATACTTCACCCTGGTAGTCAGTATTTCATATTAGTTAGGAATTGATAGACAAAGAGACACATTTAAGAGCTACTATCCATATTAGAAACAGTGGACCTTGACAACTGCCAGTTTTGTCTCCAGTCACCCACATCTATCTCATTTGAGAGAACAAATGTAGAAAGGAATAGGTCAGAGAAGTGTTCAGTGGGCCAAGGATACTATGGCTTTTTTTTTTTTTAAATAGCCCTTGTTATGATATGTGGTGACTATCAAAAGCATTGACTTACTATCGCTATGTGTACTTTTCATGGTTGGACTTAAAGATAGATTTTTATATTTAAAATCAGTAGTATGGAATAAAGATACAGGTACATGATATAACAGGTATTATATTGATGCTTATATATAGCATGGGAAGCTCCGTGGCTAAATCGTAATGCTAAGGTAGGCAAGCTCTGAGATTGCTAAGACGCACCTCAGACAGTTATTAGTGGCCTTGTCTTTACTCTGTGTACACTGATTTCTATTTTACTTAAAATCTCCTCTTTTGCTTTTTCCTGTGGCCCACCTCGCATGGCTCCTTTGACTTATTGCTCCTGTCCCTGCAACAAAGCATCAAATAACATGGGTGCTCCCTACTGCACAGACCTAGCACTGAATCTCATGATTTATCCAGTTCTTGCACTGATTCTCTCCTACTTCAGAACAGCTTATACGCTGAGATCTTGTTTTTTTTTTTATCATATTTTAAAATCACTCTATACTTTTGTTCTGCCTATTAAAAAATTTAACTCCCCTCAGTGTGACTGTACTACTTTAGACTACTTTGAGAAAATACCCCTTTCCTCTGGATCTGGCCACACAATTCTAACACCCTATTTCCAACTGCCTTTCCCATTTCTTCCAGTTCTGTTTATGCGTCACCACCACATCTTTCTATGATTCTCAAATCTTACTCTACTCTGGAACTACCCAAGGAGCTTCTAAAGATATAGATTCTAAGGCCGAATGCTAGACCTCTAATTGAACTTTCCAAGGTATCACTTTCTGGAATAATGAAAATGATCTGTATCTGTGCTGTCCCATATGGTAGCTACTAGCTTCATGTGGACATTTAAATTTAAAGTTAAGAAAATTTAAAAAGGCAGTTCCTTGGCTGTTTCAGCCATATTCAAGTGTGGGTCCCAAGAAACTAACAAAATAGCCTTGCTTTGGTCTTCACAAGTTTGAGAACCATGTGTTGGGTGACCAGTAACTTCCCATTTGATTTTAAACTAATTTATTTACTTAACTTTTTAAGATAAGAATGTGTGTTTGTTTGTTTTGGTTTAAAAATAATCTTGTTCACTCTAGGACAAGTAGTTGTACAAATGTCTGCTGAGTCTGGTCCAGGGCTTAAGGAAGGAAAGGTCTTAAAAAGTGAGGGGATTGGAAGGTTTAAAGCTGACTCCTATCCTAAGACAGGAACTTGAGTAGTCTAGAAAAATGCTAGTATGAACCCAATGAGTGTGTGATAGCATCTATCTATGACTCAGTATTTTAAACATGGGGAATAAAAACAAACATAAGAGTGTCCCTGTCACATAAGTGAGAAGATATAGTTTGGTAACCCTCAGATACGTAACTAATTAATATGTCAGAAAATGCTGACAGAATATTTTGCCAAACAGTATATATACAAACATATATATACCCACATATATGAAGATGCTCCAAGATGTTGTGTTTAACAATTTAAAAAAGGGTACAAATTTTGTGTATATTCAGTAGGAGTAACATGAACCATAGCAGGTCAGCTGGGCTATATTTCAGTCAGGTTAGATGCTGTCATTGAGTGGAAGAATTATACATTGAAAGTGCTGAGATATGTAATATCTATTTTGATCAGGAGCCAAAGGTGGTAGCCAGAGTAGGTGACACACAAGAATGAAACAGTGAAAGTTAAACTGGAAATCACTGTTCCCGTGAACCTCCTGACTTTTATAGGATAGACTCAGTGTTAAATGTAATGATGTTGATATGTATGAAATCCCTTTTTAAGGCATAAGATTTAGGGCTACATATTTATTCTTTGGAACACAGACACACATTTATAAAATGGATTTCATACTTAACACAATGTCTGATGTGCTACATGGGACCACTGCCTGTACCACCTTCCTTCCAGCCAGCTAACTGTGACCCAACCAATGTTTGGGATTATCATGGGGAAAGATTTATACAGATAAGAAAAAAATGGGATTTCTACTGATAGAGAGGATCCCAGGAACCAATCAACTCCTGTGAGAGAGTCTCCAGGGTAAAAAAAAATTCCTGATAAAAAATGGAACCCATTTGCCATATGGATTATTTCCATCTTAGGCATGATATTTAGGTAATGTCTACTCTTTTTCACTTGGTTCTGATGAGATCAACATAACTACTAGTTCTGCAAATTGTAAACCTCACTAGGGGATAAAATTATCCACATCACTTGTCAAGCAACATGGCAAGGAAACAGTTTTCAGATGTAAATGTTAACTTTTCCTTTTCATCTGAGACATTTTCTCTCTATATCCTCTACCACATTGCATGGCAATCTCTTAAAAATATAGAAGATGTGCCTATTTGAAAAGTGTTCCTGGCTACCATTTTGTTTATAAAAATTAACTGAATCACTAAACTTACTAAAGGTATTTTATTGCTCAAATTCAGTAGAATACTCTAAGACCTGTCATAGAATAAAAAGACAGAATGACAAGTTAAAAAAAAAAAAAAGACTATACTTAGTTTGGTAAAATTGTTGAATCGTAGTATAAACTAAATATCGTAAGTAGCATTTGTTGTTAATTTAATCAGCAATTTTTGATAAGGGGTCTTATTTCACCAACATTGTAATCATCATCTGAAATATTTAAATCTATTTATGTGGTATACAATCCTTACCCTACGTAAAGACACAGTTTAAGATGATAGTAATTCTGGTGACAGAATTACAGGTCACAGTTTATACCAGTACCTAAAATGAATCAATCATTGTCACCAGTATAGATGCAGATTAGCCAGTAGGCAAGACTGTACCTCCATTATGTTTGGAAGCAGTTAAGTTGTGGTTAAAGAATGTTCTTTGGAAACACATGCACCAGGATAGAATTCAGGCTCTGCATTTGAGTCTGGACAAATTATTTATTGCCTCATGTCTCAGTTGCTCTATCTACAGAATGTATCCACTTTAGAGTGTTGTGAGGAATAAAGGAGATTATGTCTGTAAAGCAATTGGCATGGTGCCTGGCACGTATATGTTCAATGAATACTGAAATACTGTTGTTTTAAAATTTATTTCAATTGATTTGTATTCTTAACTCCTGTTACATAAATTTTACTTTTCTTGAGGATATATTTGCCAATTTTAAAGATTTTGTGTTTTCTATTTCAGATAGATTAGTTGAAAAGTATTTAAATAGTGTGGAATTATAAATGGTAAAAAGTAAAGAAAAAGGTGAAAGAGTTATGGACAGTATTTCAAAGTATCTTTTTAGATGCATGTAGAATGATTTTTACTTAGTTCTATATTGTGCATATAATTCTGCAACTTACTTTTACAAGTACACTGAATTTACTTTTTAAAAAAAAAGTTATTTATTTATTTGACACAGAGAAAGATGATAAGTAGGCAGAGAGGCAGGCAGAGAGAGAGGGGAAAACAGGCTCCTTGCCAAAGAGCGAGCCTGATGGGGGGCTCGATCCCAGGACCCCGAGACCACGACCTGAGCTGAAGGCAGAGGCTTTAACCCACTGAGCCACTCAGCCACTTTTTTTTTTTTTAACCACTGCATAGTATCCTGTGGTAGCTGTCAGTCCATACTGTAATTATTCTCTTTAGTGAAAGGAAACTAGGATACCTTCAGATTTTCAGGATAGGCTTTTTATTTCCCAAACAGAATTTGTTTTTCAGAATCTGTGGGCCTTTGGGAGGTGCTTAGGTCAGTGAAGCCCTGTTGAATAGGATTAGTGTTCTTATAAAAGAGCCCACAGAGCTCCTTCACCCTTTCTACCATTTAAGAAAGATGCCCTATGAACCATAAGAGGGCCCTTATTAGACTATGTTCATAATGGTGGCTTGATCTTAAACTTCCTAGCTTCCAGAATTATAAGAAACACATTTCTATTGTTCATAAGCTAACTAGACTGTGGTATTTTGTTATAGCATCCTGAATGGACTAAGACAACCTAGTTAGAAAATTTCCAGAAACTTCTATTGACCCTATAGGACAATATTCATTAATAGGACAGAATTCATTAATAAGGAATATGTTTTAAAAAGTTCTTTTTTCCTTCTGGATTTCTTTCACCTTAAAAAAAGTGCACTAACAACCATTTCTTGAGTATCTACTATGTACCAAATGCCTTTTGTTCCCATTTCTGATAGTTAAGAAACATGCCTAAGGTTAAAAATTTCAGAATTGGCAGAGCTCATATTTGAAGTCAGGACTCAGAAACCTTCTGTTCTTTCAGTAAGCTAACTAAAAATGGTCAGACAAGAAACTAATCAGATCAAATCACAAGGATTTTTTATAGCATGATTAGATATATTTTAAATCTTAATTATATATCATTGCAGTTCAGGAGCAGACTCTAAACCTCTGACTTCTAATTACATCATTCTACTCCCCTGCTCAAAATTCTCCAGTGGCTCCCAGTGCACTCGGAATAAAATTCAAGCTTTAATGATGCCATCCACTGCCTGTTTGATTTGGTCACTCATCAACTATCATGTACTCAGCATACTTTTCCATAGCTATTCTGGCTTTCATGGAAGTTCCAACAACCTGAAAGGCATCCAAACCTGTGCATTTGCTTCCCTGTGCCTAGAGACTTTCCAGCAGACCTGTTCAGGGCTTGCTCCCTTACTTCATTCAGGTCTCTTGTCAAACTTCACCTCTTGGGAGACCTTAGGCCTCATCTGATCATCCTAACCCACCACTTCACTCAGCTTCCTCCCCCTGCCTTACTTTCTTTTCCCAGTGCTTGTTCCTCCTTCATGTCCTAGTGTGGACTTAGGTTTTACTTGGGTATCACCTGGTTGCTGGCCTCCCACAGTGGAATGTAAGCTACCAAAGGCAGGGACTTATTTCTCTGTACTCACAGAGCCTAGAACAGAGCCAGGTGCAGGGTGTATATGCAGGAAGCTTTTGCTAAAAGGACTGTATGATTGCCTCAGCCTATTACCTTACCTGTGTCCATGTGTTATTGTGGGTATTTCTTGGAAATCCAGTATTTCACAGAGGCTGATTTGAATGCTAAAATAGGGTTAAGTTTATTTTATCTAGGGGTGCCTGGGTGGCTCAGTGGGTTAAGCCGCTGCCTTCGGCTCAGATCATGATCTCAGGGTCCTGGGATCGAGTCCCACATCAGGCTCTCTGCTCAGCAGGGAGCCTGCTTCCTCCTCTCTCTCTGCCTGCTTCTCTGCCTACTTGTGATCTCTCTCTGTCAAATAAAATCTTCAAAAAAAGTTTATCTCTCTATGTATCTATCAGTTATCTGTCTGTCTATCTATCTATCTATCTATCTATCATCTATCTATCTAAAGTAGGCTCCGTGCCCAGCATGGAGCCCAACATAGGGCCTAAACTCACGACCCCGAGATCAAGACATGAGCTGAGATCAGCATGAGTTGGATGCTTAACTGACTGAGCAACCCAGGTGCCTCTGTTTTTTTATTATTTTAAACTATTACTATATTTAACTTTTACTAAAGGGTCATTAACTATTTCTGTTGAATATTGAAATTTTATTGAAACATTATATTTCAGAAAAATGCACAAAGTAGAAGTGCTGAATTTCACAAACCGCACAACTATGTGGCTACCACCCAGATTAAGAAAAAACCAAAACAAAACAAAACAAACATTACCAGCACCCAAGAAGCCCACTCTTGTTCCCTTCCAGTTACTACTCACCCTTCATCAAGGGGACCATGACCTTGGCTTCTAATAGCATAGATTAATTTCACCTATTTTTTCACAAATTTTTATTTTATTTTATTTTTTTTAAGACTTTATTTATTTATTTGACAGAGAGAGAGAGATCACAAGTAGGCAGAGCAGCAGGCAGAGAGAGAAGGGGAAGCTAGCTCCCTGCTGAGCAGAGAGCCTGATGCAGGGCTTAATCCCAGGACCCTGAGATCATGACCTGAGCCGAAGGCAGAGGCTTAACCTACTGAGCCACCCAGGCACCCCACAAATTTTTATTTTAATATTCACTTAAATTTTCTGTTCACAATGTTTGTCCCTTGTTTGGTGCCCATTCTCCAAGGTCCTAGAATCCTTTTACCAAGAAAAAAATTAATTAAGTCCTTTAACATCTTTTATCCTTTTAACAGTTTTGTAGGAGCAAAACTACAAAGCCATAATAATTCTCAATAGACACGGGAAATTCAAGCAAGAGTTTGACTGCTTTTGATCTGTGAAATGATTTGGGCTCAAAATACGTTGGGGAATAGCAACTTTTTGTGTGTGTTATTTTACAGATAAACAATATTTAGTGGGATATTGAGCAAAATAATGAACTATATCAGGAATGGTACTATGTTTAGAAAAACATATACAGCCCAACAATGCACTTTAAAGAGATGAAAATTATCTGAAAAACATGATTCGTGATTTTACTATCTTCCAGGAAAGAGGAGGGAAAAACATAGGAGGAAACTATAATGAATTAATGTATTTAAAATACGATAGTAAATTTCAAGAGCATTTTCATGGAAATTACAGTGTTGCTCAGGAGCATCCATTATAGGATTTTGAAAAAAAATGAACAAAAGTGTGTTGCTGATTCACTTATGATGGCTACTGCACAGATGGCATTAATATCATTATATCCTTGAATCCTTTCTGTGAACATCTTAATTTTTTTTTTTTTTGCCAAGATCAATTATTTTAAGCCCGACATATGTTTTTAAAACGTATCACTTACCATGTAAATTTATATCATTTGTATCTTTAGTCATTGGGAGCTTCTGTGTTTGAATACACAGTTGTACTGTTTGGATACCATGCATGGTGTGCGGTGAGAGGAAAACCTGTCTTCCTAACAACAACCTGTGTGTTTATCATGTGGGGGTGGCAGCAGGGGCAGATGGTCTCAATTTTGGTCATTTTCTTTTTTTAGGTTCCCTTTTCAAGGTAGTTCATTTCCACGTTTTATTCAAGCACCTGTAATACTCAGTTAAAGCCAATAGACCATGTGGAATAGGCAGTGTATTTCCCTGAAATGATCCGAATGAAGAATCAAGCCTGAGGAGTGTTTCTTTCAGGTGGTGGCAGATAGGCCAGAGAGATCTTACATCTAGAATAAAGACCGTACTGTGTTAAAACACTAGTGGCTGGGCCCATCCCCCAGTTTCTGAGTCAGGAGGCCTTGAGGTGGTGCTTGAGAGTTTGTCTTTCTAGTTCTAACAAGCTTCCAGGTGTTATTAATGCTCCCTGTTCCAGGGACTACACTCTCAGAACCACTGAGCTAAAAGAGAGATGAATATGACTCAGAGAACAGTGGTCTGGCCTTAGATACCTTGATCCATTTTGGGGAAGCCTACAAGCAGCTGCAGGAATGCTTTTTGGTGGTGGTGGGGGGGGAATGCTTCCTTAACACTAGTCAGCCAGTTGGGTCCTGATCCTTTTGTATTTCTATCCCTTTGAACCTCTCCAAACACTTTTTTGAAATGGATTTACTTGGTTGGGGTGGGGGAGAATGAGGGAGAAGTTCTGGGGAAAAAAGTTAGTTTGGGGAAAACAAAAAACTTACCAAATGATTCTTACCTCTTTTCCTGTTTTAGAATTACTAGATGTACCTTACCTGTCCTATTGCCTTAGGGGTTTATGTCAGAGAACAGCTTAATAATGGAGGGCATTTCTTCCTGTCAGCAACTTTTAAGCAAAAACTCAGCTTTTTTCTTTTTCTTTTCTTTTTTCTTTTTTCTCCTATGCAAGATAAAACCCAGTTTGTGATTCTTCCCTGTGAGTCTCCTTTATTACTCCCACAAACACTTTACTTCTGATCACCAAATATGTGGAAGTCTTTCCCCTCGCCAAGCAATTCTCTGGAATACCAAGTGGATGTCCTACAAATTCAGTTCAATTCTCAGTCTATGTACCCAGAGGTAGCACCAGATTCCACAGGTTAAGGGTTCAGTCCTACAAGACTGCCTCCCATCTCTTCACTCCCGCCGCATTTCAGATGCCAGTTGCAAGTCCAGGTTGTTGCCTGTTCTGAAAAATTGGCTATAAATCAATCCCCTCTTCAGGTTTGATCAATTTATTGGAAGAGCTCACAGAACTCAGAAACCTTTTGCTTGCTAGATTACCGGTATATTGTGAGAGGATGAAACTCAGGAACAGCCAGACAGAGGAGATGCACAGGGCAAAGGATGGGGTAATGACGGTGAGCTATCATGCCCTCTCCGGGCCTGCCACTCTCCCCACACTTCTACTTGTTACCCAGTGCGGGAGCTCTCCAAACCCTGTCCTCCTGGGTTTTTATGGGGGCTTTATTACATAGGGATGAGTGATTAACTCCTTGGTCATTGGTGATTGATTCAAACTCCAGACCCTGGTTCTTCCCTGTGGGTCAGGGAAGTTCCAACCCTCTAATCACATGGTTGGCTCCTCTCTGGTGATCAGCCTCCATCCTTAGGCACTTTACCAAAGCTACCTCATTAACATAACAAAAGATACCTTTATAGTACTCTTACCACTTAGGAAATTCCAAGGGTTTTAGGAGCTCTGTGCCAGAATCAGGGATAAAGACTATATTTCCTATGCTATATCTCAACATCACAACAACCATTAACATCTTTAGACTGGGCCAGCTACTCAGTCATCCAACATTTCCCAAGCACTCTTTTCATTACTGTTCATAAACTCTCAGTTCCAGGAGACTTCAGTCTATTGTGAGAGGGAGGTGTGTGACCTAGTGGAGAGTCAAGTGCTATGGGGGAGGAGCCCCAGGCCTAGGGTGCTTTATGGCAGCTGGGGAACTATAGAATGCGCTGTCAAGGAATGCTTCCCCAAAGGGGAGAGAGGAGATCTCTGAGTAGTCTCAAGAATCTGCAGGGAATTTCATACTGGGAATTCCTGTCTTTAGAGGAGAACGGTTTCTGTGGAGAATTCCTACCCACATCAAAGTCTTTCTCAGTACAAAAGAAAACATGTCCTGGATCCAGTGCTAGTGCAGTTGATCTGTGGAAATATTGTTTACACATATGAGGTGAGGTAAGATTATGGATTGTTTGATAATGCAAAGACCTGGAATCAGAGTAGGTAGCAAATAAATATAAATTCACCTTTGTAAGCCATTAAGGTGGCAATGAAGAGAGTTGTTAAACTAAACATTGACTCTTAAGGTTTACCACTGTACAGGTAAAGCCTTATGGTGATCCCTTGAGTCTTCCTGGTCTCATCAGCAATCCTACAGATCAAGTACAATAGCTAGGCCTGGGTACCTAAGCAGCTAGCTGGTCTTTAGAAAGTCCATCACTTTATCTCAAGAGAAAACACCAGTGACAGTAAACTAGAAATAATTCATTTGTCAATGAATTAGCTATGTGAAATAGACCTGAGCAGATGCCTGATTTTCCAAAGCATAATAAGGCCTGCTTCTGCTATTACTGGCACTGGTTCAGAAGCCCAGTACGGTATGAACATACTGCAGAGATATAAACGTCCCACTCAGATCTTCAAAAGGACTGTATGTACTGTGCCCTACTATGTGTTCTTTCTTGGGCTGTGGGCTTCCCCTTGCTGTTGGGAGGGTGGGGGCTGGAGATTGTTGGGGGATGGCACTAAATACCTGATCCCTTAATACTGGTCATCTCCACTTGCAGGAACTCAGCCCCATATTTGGGACTAGAACAAGTGCTAAAGGCATTCAAAATGAGGACCTAACTTTCTCCATCTCTAAAGCACTTTAAGTGCACAAGCTCAGAGATGAGAGACAGCATGATACTTTCTTCTAAGAAATTTGAATTTTCTCCCAGAGGAAATGGGAATCTATTGAAGGATTTTAAACAAGAGAATTTGCATAATAATATCTGCATTTGGAAAATTCACTCCACTGATGGTATTGAAAATGCATATGGAGGGGGTAGAAGCTAAGTACAGAATCCCTTTATACTAAATTTTGTTTCATAATGAATAGTAGATGACAAGGATTCCAGTGAATCCATAAAATAAACTTTGATCTATTGAAAATATGAATTTAATTCCCATATTTAAAACTCCATATGTGAGTTAACTCCCATATTTAAAACTCTTCATAAGCTCCATATTGCCTAGAAAACAGTCTTCAATCTATTTGACCATATTCTTATCAGTGAAGAAAAAAAACTCAAGAATTTCCCATGCCAGTATATCTATATTTATGTAGTTATAAATACACGAAAAGTACTAGTGTATTAAGTGCTTTAAAAAACATACAGAAATAAAACTAAATATAATCAGAAATTCTATTTTCTTTCTAATCTCCAAAAGATCATTGCATACACCTCTTTGGAGACCCAGCCCTAGAGCATGGAGAAGCTGCTCTTCAGCATGACATAGAAGCTTCTTCCTGAAGTGATACACAGCCACATCTCCAGGATTGCTTTCTCCAATGCCTCTAAAACAGTTCCCCTGCTTTGGTCCAGTGGTTTTACCCCTCTCTGTCTTTGTTCATCTTATTTATTTATTTATTAATTATATGGACTGTTATTCTCTTATCACTGTCTCCTCTTTGTTCTTTATCTCTGAAGTATCTCTTCCCGTTGGATGCAGACATTATCTGCATGTGAGTCTCTTTTCCTCCCCTTATCATCAGGTCCTTGAAGGCAAGGACTGTATCTGAGGCTTGGCTGTATTTACAACAGAGCTGAGCAGACAAGCCTGACACATCCCCAGCTTTCATGGATGCAAAGAGAAGATTTATTTGGAAACATGGAAAGGACCAAGTGTAGGATGAGGGTAATTATGTGACTGTATTATTTTTTTCTCTTCAACTATGTTTTTCTGCTAACTGTGGAATTTTGTAGTTTATAAAGAGTATTTCTAGTAGTAATCATAATAAATGCTAATAATAATTCTTCATGAATAGGATTTCCTGATTCTTGCTGGACATTAGTTTAATTACTGGTTAATCATACTTGGACCTTCCTCTCAAGGAATAATAATAATCCCTTATGTTTATACTTTGCTTTATAATAAGTGATTTAATCTAGAATAATTATTTCCAAATATATTTTCTTTAAGGACCTGACAGAAGGGGTAAAATTCTTCTCAGTTGAAGCAGGATTTCCAGAAACATTATCTAAGTATTTTGCAAGAGAACAATTATTTGGGAAAAACTGGGTTAAATACTTAAAAATGCCTCCTACTATAGGACTGTGAAATACTCATCCTGTAGGGATCTATTTAGGCATGCTATATTTTTCCAAACATTTTTGAACATGGAGAACCCCATTATTCAAGAAACATCTCATTGAGCTACCTGGGTTCTGCAAAACTTTGAGAAACTCTGAATCAAAGTTTTGAAGACCTCTCTTAGAAGGCACAACTAGTTTGGTACTGACTATTCCAAATTAGTAGCACCTGTTAATATTGTACCACTATTACAGCTTGGCCACTGGCTTTCTTTTCTTTCCTTCTTCCTTTTTTTTTTTTCAATTTCCAGAGTGTATGGTCTTTAAGGAGAGAAAAATTTTGGTTTATAAATGCAATATATTTTTACCTAGTAGGTTTTCAATAAATATTTGTTGATTAAGGTTAGTTCCTTTTTTTTTTTTTTTTAAAGATTTTATTTATTTATTTGACAGAGAGAAAGAGAGAGCACAAGCTGGGGGAGCAGCAAGCAGAGAAAGGGAAAAGCATGATCCCTGCTGAGTAGGGAGCCTGACACGGGCTCAATCCCAGGACCTGGCGTTCACGACCTGAGCCTAAGGCAGATGCCTAACCGACTGAGCCACCCAGGTGCCCTGATTAAAGTTGGTTTCAAGGAATAAGTAGTTTAGGAAGGACGCAACAAGGCAACAGAGACTAGGTGCATTGCAGTTGAGGGCACACTGTGGAGGCACTGATGGGAGAATGTAGGGATGGGATGCAAAGGGGGCAGTGGAGGAGCTTGGAAGATTTAAAGATGCATGCTACACCGTCAGTCTGGCTGTTGAGATAAGTACTGGGTTTGCAAAGTTGTCATATTCCTAGTACTACCGTCTAGAAACTTTCTCCAAGAAACTCAATTAGCTTTTTTAGATTATCCTCCTGACTGCTATTTCTGATTTTCTTGCAGTTGTTCTGTGAATACGTAATGGATAAGTGAAGAGAACTGTCTTTATGCACAACCCTTTTTGTTACCATTTGTATATGACTTATCTCCCCAAATGGACTGAATTCTTAGAGAGCACAGGTCATGTCAAATGCATTCAGACATTTCCCTTATTGACAACCATGACTCCTTGCTAAGTAGGTGCTATATAAATTCATTAATGAGTGAATAAATAAACTGTTTTATACTAAAGAATTTGGCCTTTATCCTTGGTTCCTGGAAAGCAGACCAAATCTTTAGAATTTCTTGGTATCTGAAGTGAAGTAGTTTTATGGAGGACCGAGCCCTAAATTTATGGGGTTTGTGCTAACTCCAGGTAGTTATTGCTAGAATTGAATTGCAGTAAACCAGTTAGTGTCAGAACATGAACCAACAAAAGAACACTGGTGTTCTGACTCCCAGAGGAGTGCCCTAGCTTCTAGTATGTTCTATATTCCCTAAGAGTGGGTATATGCTTATTCCTGTTGCTATCATCCAACCCTGGCATCTTGCACAGTGCATTACTTGTGGTGGTTGCTTAATGGAGTTAGATTTGTTCAACTGTGATCTCATGATTAAGGACTTACACACTCAAGTGAGTACACATACTTAAGCCAATATAGAAAGCTGACGTTGTTAACAGGTTTTACACACCTGGGTTTGGAGTCGTTGGAAACCAGTTATACCACACCTGTTGTGTCTCAGTATTGATATCATGTGCATTTCTGATTAGCAGTTTTGTTGCTATGGTGTGTACTCTGCAAAATGGTGCAGAAAAAACACACCTGATTAAGAGTTAGGGTTGATATTCACTTCAGGTTTTCTAGTCTGAGGAATGATCATTTAAAATTTTCAGGATTGGGGATGTATGTTGAGTTCTGCACTAGATCTTTTAGCTAGTGAGATTATGCTGAAATGAAGTGAATGTTCCCAGAAGTCAGGCCCCAGAGAACAGCTCCTAAGAAGCCATCAAGTCCAGCACCATACTTCAAGTATAAGATTCAGAGGATGTCCTTCCTCTTTTAGCAGCCTCCAGGGAGATTCCGCAAAATACCAAAATTCCTTTTGATTTGCCTGTTTTCCAGAGGTGAATCATCCTTTTAAAGAACTCTTGTTTGTATCTTAATAATCTCCTTTTGGCTTTCCCCTTTTTCTTCTCTTTGTTCGTTTCCCCTCCTCTTAACACTTTTGCTCCCTCCTCCTCTCTCTTTTAAACTTCTTATCATATGCACTTTTCTTGCTTCCATTTTCCTTTTCATCTTGTCTTTTTTTTCACATGTGTACTCAAGACTGCCACACTTAGGTTCTCTTCACATGCAGATTCTTTTTTTGTTTAACAATAGGAAATACTCTCTCCAGGTGTTGAAACAACTGTTAGGACTCGTCCTAGAATACTCATTTTCATATTTGTGTCTTAACAGGTATGAAGGAATATTATTCACTTTTAAAATTGTCATGTGTTTCATTGGCAAAGAACCAAAACCTGACCAAGGTCAGTACCAGGCTCTTTATCTTATGATCTCCTTAAATGCATGGAAAAACCTCAAGCTGTCTCCAGTTGAATTGCTTTGTTAGTGGAGGGGTGGAAAAATTTTCCTTCTACTCTCTAGGTTCTTTGGCTGATCTAACAATTAAATAGACATAAGACAAATTAACAGGAGAAAGACAAATTTAATTTTGTATGTATGGGAACCCCAAAGATACGACTCGAGGGCAAGAGGGCAGTGAGGCTTATATGCCATCCTAAGCTAAGGAATGGTATAGGGGCCTGGGGCTTCAAAGGGAAGGTGGGTAATTCATAGCACATAAGAAGAGCAGATGTTTGGTAATTGAATATTTGCCCTGCCATACAGATAGGTCTTTTAAAAGTTATCTCTGGTAATAGCTCTTTCTGGGCCAGGCCCCCCATCTAAATTCTTTTAGGTACTTAAGAGAGAAATAAAACGTTTTGGGTTGTTTTGTTTTGTTTTTGTTTGTTTGTTTGTCTTGAGTCTGCTGCATCTTGATTGCCTTCAGCTCAATGAACTCACTTACCAAAGTGGCATATTTTGGGGTTGTGTCTTCTCCCCTTCAGTAGATAAATTATCCACATTAAATTTACATATAGCCTGATGAAAATATATAGAAAAAAGTGCTTAATCACCACACCTTTAAAGCCAATTAGAACTTAATAAATTGTTCACTGAAGGAGGGTGTGCTTTTAAAATCATGAATTCTGTCTCTGTAGGTATCATGAGAGGGAGTTTCACTGGGCACATGGCATTTACAAATTCTGATTGGCATTTCCTTCTTTGTTGAAAAGAGAACCTAGCTCAGTTTGCAGCAAATATGACAGTAGGCTGTGCAAATGTATGTCTAAAATGCAGCTCTGTGGGGGTTAAACATTCAAGCTTATATGAGACAGCATCAGTTTCAGGTCAAAGTGCTGTTCTTAAATGATCAGTACAGAACAGAAAAAAGGCATTGAAGTGACCTTGCTGAGGGTCTAAAACTGCACCGAAGCCTTTTCTGCATGATTAAGTGAGCAGAATCTTAGATTAGCTAAAAGCAGTGCAGAAACATAATGAGTTCACTTATTTTGGAGCATTTAATAACAGTTATAGACAGTTATGTGATCAGGCGGAGTTATGACTTATTCATTCTTTCATTGCTATTAAAATTACTGCATTTGAGGTTTTTAAAGTCATTGAAATAAAAAAAGTCTGATTTATGTTAGGAGAATTTAGCTTGCCCTTTGGTCTCTCAGTTTTTAAATGATATAATTAGACTTTTTAAAGACCATTCTAAAAGCATTATTAGCATTTTGTATAGCAGAAAGTAAATGCATGTTTTGTGGATAGTTTAATTTTAAAAGGGATAATAGTACTTGATTCAGACAGTGATATTCATAGATTATTAAGGAAAGATTTTTTTTGTATGAAATTTCTCAAAAGGCGATTGTATAATTTTAGTAATAGACTATACAGAATGCGTGTGGATTTTGCTGTGTGTACACACAGATACTCTTTCTAATGCACTCTCTAATTTCATTTTGAATGGACATTACAAAGACATGGAAATAATACAACACAGCTTTCCTCCCATTTGGGGAAGCAAGAATGGGAAGAGAAAGTACCAGAGGATGTATTAACTCATGACCTTTAGCATATTTCCTCCGAAATTACAGAGCCATCTATCAGCCTGGGGGAAAAAAGCTCACTTTAATCATAACAAAGAGATTTGCAGGTGGTTTGAATTAACAGTAAACAACAATCATTAATAAATCATTTTGGAGGAATATGGAAATGTCATGGATGCATCGACATTTTAATACAATTCTACTCTTAAACTTTTCTTACATGGCTTATTGTATGCAAATGCCATCCTCTGTCCAAATGGTTCCAAATTAGACATTGCTTCCACTTTCAAGTGGGTTATTGCACAATGCATAAAAGCGCGGAGAAAACATATCTCACCATAAAACTGTGAGATAAATTGCTGATTTTAGTTGGACACTACAGAAGGATTATTTGATATACATGTCCTTGCTCATAAAATTGAGCTGACTGCAGTCTCCTTAAATAACAGCTACTTGTGCCTCGTGTGTGTTCTGTAAACAGTTTGGATATCTCTTTGGAAGGCGTAAAATGCAGTGTACTATGCTATTGAAGGATGGAAACTGAAAAACACATTACTAAGGAGTGAACACAAAGAAGCCCTTCAAATAGCCGGCAATGGAGGATTATCCATGTGGACAAACGGATGGTCCAAGTTGTAGCTGTTCAAGCATGACCACACACACTTTTAGGAATACACGTTTGTATATGAGTACATACACATGTGGAGTTATGCTTTCCCGTTTTATTCCAATGTATTTGAATTTAATTATTGAAGTGTGCCTCCTGCATGAGTAGCCATCCTCTGGTGAGTCCTTAGCTAGTGTGAAATAGCCAAGTGATCAGTTCTGTTTGTTCTAGTTCGTTAATTAATAGGAAAAGGTGTCGCTCTGTTTTTAGGAGGGGAAGGCCGGGTTATTCGGGTGGTCGTAGAGGGGTCAGGATGGTGAAGCAGCAACCTGTAGTGCTATTTGAGGAGGCTGCTTTGGAAATAGGTTCCTGAGAGTGATGTTAGTATCTGCCTGGACTGTTTCCAAAGGGACAAGATGGCCAGGAAACACAAAGCACATCTGTCCCACTGACGGGGGACAGTGGTGTCTGGGGCGAGAGTTATTATGGCAGCCTCCAACTCATGCAGTGCAGAATTTTGTCCACTAGAGACTGATCTCTGCCCAGTAAACATGTGGCTTAAGTCTTCATAGTTTAGACTTGAACTATGGTCTCAGAGGTGAGAGGCTAGCGTTTCATCCGCTAAGCCATTTAGCCTTTTCCTTTGAAGGAAGATTGATTTAAAAAAAGCTATTAACCTTCAGTGATTTATCTCATTAGATCATCTTCATTTTCTTCTGCTTATAATAAGACTATATTATATAGTTTTATTCTTCAGTTAATTCAATGAGACGATCTGAAAGGGAAATGCCTGAGAAACATAAAGAAGGCAGAGATAATAGAAAATTATCAGCAACACTGAAATGAAAACGTTAACAGGAAAAACAAAAGAAACTGAGCAAATGTTATCACATATCTGAGAGATACAATCACGTAAGACATAATGGTTCTATGTAACCCAGTTTTACAGAAAACTTTCCATGTGTCACATTGATTCTAGGGCCATACACCATGTTAATGACATAGGCACTACTTTCCTTCTTCTAGAGAAAAGACAAAGGGGACACGTTTTATTTTTTAACCCACTGAGCCACCCAGGCGCCCCACGTTTTATTTTTTTGCAGTGACTAAAATATAAGCTAAGGAACCAGTGGTAATTAATTCACGTTGAGTATATTTTCAGAGGTGCACAAGAAACAGTGATTTTCAAGGAAATTGCATTAAAACACATTCTGTTCTGAGCCTGAAATTAGACATTTTATCTATTTTTAGTGAAAAATGTGAAAAATGTGTTAAACAGTAACCTGTTCTGCTGCCTTATCCCGAATCCCTTTAAAGTGAACTAGAAATCGGTCGCTTCCTGTACTGAATCATGTTTGATTTATTGCATTATATTGATCGAGTTTCTACTTTGGAAAAAGTGTTACATTTTGTGAATAATGTGTTAGCATTAATGACTTTAATTCATTCTCCATAACTTTATGACAGACACTAATTTACATTTCTTCTGGAGTACCTGATAGCAAAAGAAGTTCTGGCATTTTAATGTTTTTTCATGTATACCACCAGGCTGAACATGAGTGGAGAATGTAAGAACACCACATTAGGAGAGTATCTGCTTCCCCTCACCCCCACCCCACTCTGTCCCACCCCTGACAGTTATGTACACTGACAGTCAAACTGAAGGCTAGGATAACATTTCAATGTTTGATGAGACCAAGCAACAATAGGCATCGGTCTCTGCCATTTTAGGGGCTTACTTAATACTCAAAGTTGAAATTCCTTTTGTTTCGGGAACTGTTAGTTTATTTAAGTTGGTGTTTGGGCAGGTGAGGCTCACTCAGTCCTGGCAAGTTCTGACAACTTGATTCTAAAGAAATCAAAGAAGCTGAGCCTGTCAAGCTCTTGTTCTGTGTTTGCTGAACTGGTCAGAAAGGATACCAAGTCAGAAGATTTGAAATTGGAGAAATAAAGGCTAAAAAAATATTTGTGTTAATAATGTCACTTTTGTCTGTGTTTTTTTGAGCAAATGACAGTGATGATGAGATAATTCTTTGGTAGAGGGTTATAAATGCCCCTCTTGACTATTTCATGACTAGAGTTTATAATATCTTTTCTCTAATTTTTCAGTACAGTTCTAATTTCTTCACTCCACTTGCATTAAATACAAAGACATCTCTTAATTGCTTTTTCTTATCTGGATTAACTCTGGGATTGATATTTGCAAAATGAATTTTGATGGGATTTTGAAAAGCAGGGTTGGATTAAAGATGAAGGAAATAACAAGGAGATAAAAGCAGTGATTCATGAAACTTGTGTGATTCAGCTTCATGAAAAGGAAAATGACTTTAAGAAAGGGGGAAGAATAAGGAGGTGACTGCTACCCTTTATTGTCAGCTTTTATTCAATAAGTTTGAGGACAGAGTCTTGGGTTGCAATCTATTGTTCCTCAGCCTCTTGATTTCTTGGTGTGCAGAATTCTGTCAGTTCTGCCACTCTCCTCTCCCAACCCCAAGCCTACTGAAATATCCATTCCTACTGGACTTCCTCCATATAATACTTTTCATGATGGTGTCAAAACCACAGTGTTCTAGTGCCTTTTGGGTTATTTCCTTTACCTCACTGATCAGAAGAAAGGAAGAGAAAGGTGATAAGGAAAAATAAGAACTGACCAATTGCTTTAGATCTGTGAACTTTAGAAAACTCTGGAATAATATTTGGCATAGTGAGCTCTTTTAGATTTGGCTGTTTATGATAAAATCTATAAGTTGCCTTTTCCTACAAAATTCATATTTTCTTCTATGTTCAAATTGCTCCCTAATACAAAAAATGCAATAATGAAAATAGGAATAAAAAATAAAATAATAATTAGCTGTGCTTTATTGACACATCCTAACATGATCTCCTATTCCAGATATGAAATGACATGTCATAAACAAAATCTTATCTTAGAAGATACTGAAAAAGTACAGAATAAAACCAAAAAGATATGCAGATTTCCCTTTTTGCCATGTTGAGCAAAGTCATATTTCTTACTCCTCTCTACTTATATTCATCAAAATATTGCAGTAGATTTAAAAAAAGATGGTGGTCTCAGTTGATGAGAGATTCTACTCATTTTAAACTCAAACAGAACCTGCAATAAAGATAGAAAATTAAGATCTGAGGGTTACAGTGGCTTAAATCAAACATACTGCACACCTGCCATAGTACTCTACTTGGTGAAGTGGTATAGGATTTTGATGGGCATAGGTTCTAATGGCTTAGAGTCTTTGTGCTACTCTACTTGATTTTTGCACCATTCCATACATAAAAGGAAACTTTAGTTCCTCATAGGATTCTCAATTTTTGGCTTTAGGTCTGACCCTTTTGCCCTACTCATTCCTCCTTCTGCATAGCTACCTGGTCTCCATTTCCACAGCTTCTAATAGCATTGCTTGTTTTCTGCCTTGGATCTCTTTTCAGCTGTCTTCATGGCTCTGATCACCATTCTTCATAGGTAGTGATTCAGGTCTTCCTGCTACCCTCCAGCATTCTTGCAACCTGCCTCAGACCACTTGGTTATGTATTATCTCCCCCGAGTTTACCCAGGTCCAAATGCATTCTAGTCCCTGTTGCTCTGCAGGCTGCGTTGTAGTATGATTTGCCCCAGTACTGAAAGGACAATACCTATAGCAAATGTCTGTGATTGTGTAGCATCAGTCATTTAGAAGGGATGGATTCCACCAAATAGAAGGAACTGAAAATATTTGTAAACTGAATTTTAATAATTCTTTAATTAAACTGTTAGATTAGATGTTAAGAGGTGCTTACATTTGCCAAAAACTGTGGCAGGATTATTTTTGGAATCTCTGAGCACAATATGCTACAGTAGTGTTTCCACAGAATTCAGCTTCTTCCCCCTGCCCCCATCTGGTGCCGCATACATCTTAGAGGAGCCTCTACTATTTAACTGCCATGTGAAAATTCATGTAACTGTTCTTGGCAGAGTCATGATCCCACTGGTTAAACCCACTACGTATGCTAAACAGCATTGAACCAAACTCATTTGAGCAAAAAATGGAAGACAGAACCTGTTTCTAGTCATTTTTCATTTCTCTTCTGAAAGCCAGCATGTGATTTTGAGAATGCAAAATGATTAATTTGGGACCACAAAGAATGGAAAGTAACGTAGTTGCATTTAATTGTTTTTTTTTTCTCTTAAAGGGGAATAATAAATGTATCATGCTTACCATAAACTGGAGAGGTGAAAACAATAAACCAAAAAACTTCATTTACCTTATCACGTGTTTTTTTTCTTATGATTGTGTCTTGGATCTTTCAGACTGCTTTTACAAAATACCAAGAAAAAATGGCTTTTAAACAGCAGAAGTTTTCTGCTCACAGTTCTTGAGGCTGGAACCCCAAGATCAGGGTGCCAGGATGGTTGAATGAGGGCCCTTTTTCTGTTGCAAACTTCTCACTGCATCCTCACATGGTGGAAGGGGCAAGGGAGCACTGTGGGATCTCGTTTATTAGAGAACTTAATCTCATGCATGAGCGTTCTGCCTCTAGAACTAGAGATCACTCTAGATTAAGTGATCTAATCACTTCCTAAATGTCCCACCTCTTAAAACACCCACCTTTGAGGGTTAGGATTTCAACATGGGAATTTGGGGAAGTTACAAACATTCGGACCATGGCATAGTGAAAGTTAATATTGACTCATTTTTAATCACATGACTTCCACAGAACACTCTTCTATTTCCTACGAGGAATTGGTGCTAACTGGTATATTTTCCATGTTGAGTCATAATTTTTTACCTTTGTTTCTAGCCAGAGTTCTGAAGGGCAACATTTCTAATGCCCAATTCAATCAGTAAGGTAGGCATTCAGTCATTTAAAAAGTATGTATTGAACACTGACCATGTTCCAAGCAGTACTCAGTCTAGGTGATACCCATTTTTTAAAGTTACAGACACATTGTTCAGTATTATCTCTAGATCCAATTAAACACAATTTCTGGGTCAGTCCTCTCTGCCTCCGTCCAACCTGAGTTTCTTCTAGCCTCTTGCAAGAATTTCAGAACTAATATTTTTTTCCAAATTCCTCGACCACTTCGTATCTTATTTGGAATTGTAGCAGTTTGGAAGCTGGGAATGAATCTTCCACAGAAGGCAGCAGAGTAATTTCTGTAGTTTTATTAAGCACTTAATAGGCATTTCTCAGGAGGTGGGGGTCTAGTTAATTCTAGGTGGGTAAACGACAGCATGAATGAAACCTATACAATGTAATAAAGGGCAAAAGCTACTCCAGTAGCCAGGGTATATTCTTGTAAATTTTGTAGCCAGGGTATATTCTTGTAAATTTTGCCATTTACATCCTTGTAAATAGTCTAAATGTAACAGTCCAGTTAGACTTGAAAGCTCTTCTCCCCAGTAAGGTGAACCAAACTGACCCAATTTATAGATTGGACCCTACTTGGACTGTGATAGTTGAGTTTAGCTTAATCTTTAAGTTATGTTCCTGTGCTCAATTCCAGCTTCCAAAAAGGACAATTCTCAGCTCTCACACTTGCAATGCAAACTGGCCATGCTTGAAATGAAAGGTTATTGATGGAAATTAAGAATTGCTTATGGCAGCACAAAAACCCATGCTTAAAGACAGGTGCAAATAAATGATGATATAAGAGCCTGGTGAGTTTGACTGTTTACCAGAAACAGCTCTGTAAATATTGCCTATGGGAGTTTATTTTTCACCTGGCCTTTACCTGTTCCTCTTTTAGGGGCATGGAAAGTGAACATTAGGTTAAGAGAAGTAATAAAAAAAGAAAACAGAATTGTAAACCCAATTAATTAAAGGCTTGTCTTCGACTGTAAGTGACAGATGTGTTTGTGCAGGATGATTTTGTCCCTGTTACAAAGACATCAGTGCAATATTCTGCCCAGGCTTTCAGCGGTCTCTCAGGTAGAGTGAATTTGTAAGTGCTCAGCACACAAATGAGATGTACAGTTTTCAGTGTAGTTTCCAGTAAGATGTTTAAACTCGGTATGGAAAAATAACCTGGTCAGAGTAATTTTTTCCCCTCAACAGAATAAAGTAGGAGAACTTAATTATGAAATAATGGTTAGTTCACAATAGAGAATTATGCATCATTGCTTTTGATGAGTTTCTAGCCTCTTTACAAATGGAGAATCAAATGTCTTCGAGTATCAAGTATTATATTTCCCCTTTAACTGATTCTTACTCACTTAGAATCTAGAATTCAGGTGTTTTTTCTTCTTGCTTTTCTATCTTCTATTCTTTAAATCCCTTTACACCTCCCTTCCAGAATTTTCCACATTCCCCTTGCTTGGCTGAGCCTGGGCTTTCTAATTGGTGATCTTTTTTTTTTTTTTTTTTTTTTTTTTTTTTTTTTTTAAAGATTTTATTTATTTATTTGTCAGAGAGAGAGAGAGGGAGAGAGAGCGAGCACAGGCAGACAGAATGGCAGGCAGAGGCAGAGGGAGAAGCAGGCTCCCTGACGAGCAAGGAGCCCGATGTGGGACTCGATCCCAGGACGCTGGGATCATGACCTGAGCTGAAGGCAGCTGCTTAACCAACTGAGCCACCCAGGCGTCCCTCTAATTGGTGATCTTAATCTTCCTGTAATCACCTCTCATAGAACACGATCACCATCCACACACTGACACACACCTCCCCATCGTCCCACAGCCGCTCTTTGGCTTCTATGGCTCTGGCCACTATTTATCTTGGCTTCACTCTATCCCTGTTTCACCCTCTCCAAGTTTGACCTTTTTTTCACTTTCTACCCTCAGCACCTCCAAGATACAGCCTTCTTCTCAGACTGGCTCGATTATACTTATTTCCTTCATTGTCTTCCTTTCCTTCCTAGCTTCTTATTTGCTATCCATCCCACTATTTTCTGGTTCTACCCAACCTCTCTACAGAAACTGTTTTTTAAAAAGTCACTAATGACCCTTTTGTCAAATCCACTGACACCTACACTGCTTCTGACAATTTTGGCCATTTATCCTTCTCATTCTTTTCCTTTTCTTGACCTTCTGACTCCACAATACTTTTCTTTGTTTTCTTCCTACTCTAATTCTAAACTGTCGATAGTGATTTGACAATAGCAGTCTAATAACCAAAACTGTAATGTGTAGTGTTTTCTGACGTCCATGGTATAGAAGTTCTCATCATGGTCCTGTTCAGGCTACTAATGTGACATCAGTGAATTCTAAACTGAGAAGAGTTGCGAACAATTGCTTGTCTTCAAGTAGTGCAAGCTGACTCCAGCATAACACTGACTCTTGGTAGCTTGTCCCTCCAAATAGGAGTTCTCCAAAGGTGTGGTTTCCAGGTTGGAGTAAATATATCCCATGGGTTCTACAAGATAACCTATTGGGGTCTGGAAAGATTATATTAGAAATTCTATTTGCATCAGTTTTAGTGTATCTTTTCCAAATTTTTATTTTCTGTGGGCTTTATTGTGTACATACTACATTAGTACAGTATATGTACGATTTATTATATATGCATGTGAGTATGTGTAAATAGCATTTATCGGAGTCTTACTATGTACTAGTCCTATGTTAGGTTATTTAAATCTTACTACCGTCTTACAAGATAATCGCTAAAGTTCACAAAAGTTAATTAACTTAAGATGAAGTATGATTTAAAAGTAAGTAAATGTATTGGTGGTGCATCCTCATTTATAAAAAAAAAAACTGATGAGTTAAGCAATAAAAAATTTTGGAGGTTGTGATCTGAAGCTTGATTTGCTTTTCACTCTATTTACTCTTACCAGATTACTTCACATGCACTGATGGTTTCAACAACCATTCATAAGCATTTGATTTCAATTTTTTTTTCTCCAGCCCTGTAGAGTTTCAGACCTAAATTTTAAAGCCTTCTGGTAGCCCAATATGTTGAAGACATAATGAGAAGACTTCAGGGCTCATGTATTGAGTTTTTGCTAGTATAATTGATTCTAATTAAAAAGAAAGTTAAATTTCCAGAAAAATGTCAAAAACATAACATTAAAAGATATCACTTGTTGTAATATATATTTATGAAAAACTATTTTGCAGAGATCTCAAAAGTTAAATCAAATACATTTTGGACATCAGTTTCCTCACCTATAAAGCAAAAAAACTGAACTTGGGTGATTTCCTTGAAACACTTTTTGTCCTGGATTCCAGCCATACCCCACTCTATTAGTGTTTTCAGTGTAAAATGATGCTTCTACCTACCTTACCAATCAATAGCAATTTACTGGTTTGTGGACTTATGTACTTAATAAATGGAATTTTGATTTTTCTTAACATTAAACTAACTCCTTTAAAAACGGATACATGTGTCTGTTCCAGACATGACCTCTGACTTTCTGACTTGGAAATGACTCTTAATTTCAAGGTAATAGGTCTCAAATGAGAGATTATTTAAATATATCTCGGCAAATATCCAGATTGACAGGTCTCCAAGACAATTTATAGTAGGCTATTTAGGAAAGAATGCAATATGCCCTTTGCACTTACTATAGGCTTAAGGGAAGTCTGGGCCTGTAAAACATTTGGTGATGGCTGAGCTTTTGACACTTACCTGCAAACCTTATTGTATGATTAGTATAGCCTTAAAAATACAAAAAAAATTATTAAAATGTAAAGGGCCAGGAGGAACATAATATTGAGTGTTTATTTCACAATCTCTTTTCAGAGTTCTAACTGGTTCTAATATACTACAGTTTTCCTGGTGATAGTACTTTTTTCCTTTCCTCCTCTTTACTCTGGCTTCCTAGTTTCAAAATAAATTAAGGATTCTTATTTAGAACAAGAACATTTATGACTCCACCAAGACGATTTTGGAAATAGAGAGAAAGTAAGGTTTTTATTTTTATCTTAATGTGTACTAATTTATAAGCTTTTGAAAAAACCCAGTTCTATAATTTCTTAATTTTCATTTCATAATGTGAGAAACAGTAAAAGTGGTGACTCTTCTAGATAATGTTTAATCCTTGCAGGTTTTCTCTCTTCCAAATGAATCAAACTTTTTCTTAATTGATAAATCTGAACTTTATCAAACTACCATATGAATTAATTTCTCATTCCCTATAGGGGAAGCCTATTCTATTTCCTAGGTTATTTTTTAGTCAACAGTTTAGGGAAATTCAGTTGGCTCTGAAATTGAGAGAATCCTTTTAGCTTTTGGTATGTGTTGGTATACACAGAAGATGAAGATGAAGAAAATGTTTGCTTTAAAACATGGTATTCTCATGATAAGATGCATTACTATACTGGGTCATTTCTGAACATATGTTTGCAATCACCCATGCTTACTGTCCACCTGCTACAGAAGTTACTATTTGTTCCCCATTCCCAGTTTATCCATTTATAAAAGGAGAGTAGGAGCTGGTAGAGAGTTATAAAGGGATATCCAACCAACTTAAGGAAGATCTTAAAATTCTGTTGCCTTTGTTTGCCACTAGAGCTGTGTGAAAGTTAATATTTTTAGTCCACAGAGATTTACGCAAATTATTTTTAAGTCTTAGTCATGGAGGTCATATCCCTTGAGTGTCATCAGAAATTCTGGTTTGTGTTAGCTGGAATTCCCAGAGCAAATATAATTTTAAAAATGGCTGAAAGGTATCATGGAGATTTTGTGTTCAGGAGATCTCTTTGTTAGAGGCAGGAAGTTTGATTTGATAGATGACTTTTGTTTGTTTTTAAATTATAAGAATAGTATTTTCTCATTTTAAAATATCAAACAAGATACAAGTTTATAAAGTAAAAACCAGTAGTTCCATACATCAAACACTAGTTAACCAATATTAGTAACTTTTTTTTTTTTAACAAAATGGGATTAATCTATACTTGTTGCCTAACTTATTTACTTAAGAGATCATTGACATCTTTTCAGGCCTATGCATATAGATCATACCTAATATATATTTAGGTACTTCTCTATAAAAGGATGTTTAGATTATTTCTAATTTGGGACCTCTACTAACTATAATAAACATTCTTGTATCTTAGTGCTTTCATGAAGGGCTGGGTACCAGAAATAGAGTTGTTTGGCTCATTGAACATCTTACAGGTTGTGTTATGAAAGCACTTTATAAAACCTTCTGATTATAAGATTCGATCTTCTGTACAAATAGAAAAAATCCTGGATTGGAGACCACCTGGAGCTAAGCTAGACTTGGTCTTCAAAACAAGGAGTGTTCATGTTTTTGTTCATTGGGTTTAATTGTGTGACAATCAACAGCTAACTTTGTGAACTAAGGCAGTACATAGCTGTGAAAATGAAAACCACTGAATCACTTAAGCAAGTTTAATTTGGCTTTATGAATATTTTTTAACATCACTCAAAAGGAAACTATAAATAATCTTCCTTGAGTATAATCTTTCTCTTAAGGAAAATAATACACACCTCACAGATTGGGTATGTTATTGCCTGCTGCCATTCCTGATTTATATCAGTGCTGTTCTGCATTTTTATACTCTGTAGAATACTTTGTGAGTTCATAAATTTGCATTGGCACATCCATACGTTTATCACAGGTAGTGGACATACTGCCCCTAGCAACTGGGCACAAATAAACCATAGAGAAATTAGTATAAGGTTTGGGGTGATACAATATCACTGAGAACAAAACCTCTTCTATTTTACTTCGCACTGTTTTCTGGCTGATTCAGTTGCCTCTGGTCTATTCAGGAGCACAAAAACTACTTTTTACCTTTTTTCCTGTATGCCTTAGGCCAAAATGGCTATTTACTCTATTGCTTCATCTGCGGTTTAATATAAGAAGAGTTGAGGAATTTCAGGGACAAGAGAATTTGTTTAATACCAACAGGAGCTGTGATTTTGCTGCTCAGGTCCTGAAAGCTAGAAGGTTCTTGGCCAGAAACAAATGCTGGTGACTCTTCATCTCCTTTTCCAGAGAATCATTCTATTACAGGGGTGCTGTGATGTCCTTCTAAACTTCCAAGGATGCTAGCAACACTCTTGTGGCCTGGGCACACCCAGAGAAATGTTTGGATGAACGTAATATCCATTTTTAATGTAATTTAGTTGTTCATTTTAGACTTTTCAAAAAACTCCCTTTCAACACTTGCAAACTTACAACTTTGAATTTCTGTGGGGGAGAGCCATGAGCAAATTGTTTCCAGGGCTCCCTCTTACTACTTCCTATGATGAGCCCCAGTTAATAGCTGGTCAGGTCCCAGCTGGTGCAGTCAAGACCCCAAATTTCATTACTGTGTTCAAATGTAGAAAATGTACCAAGTGATCTAAGTGTAGCTCTTTGCTGATACAGTATTTCTCATCTTGCCCTATGTTCTACTTTCAGAGGGAATTAAGGCATTTCATTAATAATAACCATTTTATTCCCACCACACCCTAAATATAGGGAGCCAAATCTTTTGTCAAGGCTATTGTGATGGTTTCAAACTACTTTCTCTGCCTTTACCCAGTCTCCATGGTTACTGAATGCTCTTTATACAGAATTAGTTGGTCAAATTTCTCTCTTGCTTCTTCTCTTGATTCCCTTTTGCCCATGCAATAAAGCTCAAATTCTGGTTGTGACAGGTAAGACCTGCCATGAGCTCAATTCCTTCCCAGATTTTCCATTCAAAAATACCCCTTTGCCTTGTAAGCTTCGATCATGAGAGATTGCTCTGTTTTTACTATAATACACTAAGATGGCAACTTCTTCCCCAAGGCCTTTCCTATACACTTCTCATCTGGAGTCCCTTTCTTCATCCTAATATTCCCCTAGGGAATTGGTTACTCAGTCTTTTGTGCCCACCCTGTGTCTATGAGTATTTTAATTGTAACAACTGTAATATATTATTAAGTATATTTGTTTAGATGCCTGTTTTATATTTCAGGGCTGTCAGTGCTACATTGACAGAGGTCAGATTCTTCATTTGTGTATCATTCATGTCTAGCACAGAGTAGACAATGACTAATTGGCTAAATAATTAATGAATAAATATTAACATCTCCATTGCAACCAAAGGGAAATCAGACCTAGTTATCAGGGTCATAAATAGGATTCTCTATATGTGTGCATGCCTTTTGCCTGTCTTATTCCAAAAAGGGTTTAAGACAATTAAAAAAATTGTGCACTTTCTAACAAGATAATAAATGTGGACATTAGAACAAAATAAATGGAATTGTACAGTTATATTTAGAACTTTCAGCCCACTTTGGTTTTATTTAATTAATTAATTTTTATTATGTTCAGTTAGCCACTGTATAGTACATCATTAGTTTCTGATGTAGTGTTCAGTGATTCATTATTTGCATATAACATCCAATGCTCATCACAACACGTGCCTTCCTTAATACCCATCACCCTATTACTCCATCCCCCCACCCCACTCCCCTCTGAAACCCTCAGTTTGTTTCCTGGAGTCCAGAGTCAATCATGGTTTGTCTCCCTCTCTGATTTCTTCCCATTCAGTTTTCCCTCCATTCCCCTATGGTCCTCCATGCTATTGCTATGTTCCACATATGAGTGAAACCATATAATTGCCTTTCTCTGCTTGACTTACTTCACTTAACATAAACCCCTCTAGTTCCATCTGTGTCCTTGCAAATGGTTGGTATCCATCCTTTCTGATGGCTGAGTGATATTCTATTGTAATATGTACCAAATAGTTAGGAAGAGGAAGAGATAGATTAGAAATTCCTCAAGGAGCAATCTTGGATTTCCTAAAAGGAGCTGTGGGTTGTTTTGTTTTGTTTTTAAAGATGGACATAGAAATTGGAATATTTTAAAGGGGAATGTCAGTCAGTGAAATCAAGTATATTACACCCATGTAGTTATATATATATATATAGTGTTAAATTTATCTGTTTCAGAGTCCATACATCTTAGAATAATGGCATCCCATTGTAATTACTGAAGGCCTAAGAATATACATGTATTATCATTGGATATTAAACCATGGTTCTTACTATGTACGGGATTCTCGGGAATGTTTAGTTTAAAATTTTGAAACTTTTATTCTGGAGGCTTGCCATCAAGTGGAGTATGAAAGACAAGCTTGACATCTATTAATTCAAGGAAATAAATGTTTTCTTTGCACAGGGGAAATAATATAAAAGTTTTATTTGCTTTTCTTTGAAACTGTTTTAGCTAGTTACTTATACTGTTTGATTGTTGTATTTATAAGACATTTAGGACCTTGGAAACTGGAAAGTCTTGAGAAGCTTAGAGATGAAGAAACTGTGGAATCTGAAAAATTGTTATAATGACAACTCCAAATGATCTGGATTTAATGCATATATTTATTTAGGTATAAACTTTAATCACATTCTACACACTAAGCTAAGTTGCAGTAAGTTCAAGGGTAGTTAAAATTTATCATGATCAGTGATGATCTGATTTGCATATACCTTTTTTAAAATACTATTAATCTGATTGACTCTCAGGTAGGAGAAAGATATCATGGAGGTACGATAGCTGCTTTCAGAACAGATGATCAGCCTACATTTATCCAGTTCATGCATTTCAGAGTTGGAGATACATTAAGTGACACTGCTATAAAAAGAAAAATAACCTCTAAATTTAAGGTAAATGTCTAGTATTTTAAGAATCCATGTTCCCTTAGAAGTATCATTGAACTTATTTCTTGGTTGGGAGTTAAGGATGATGTTTAAATACATATTCCAATTTCACCTTAAAAAGTGATATTCTGATGAGATCTGCTTATCTGGCAATCATCGGAGTTTCCATCTTTCAAGAAAAATGTGTTTTCTCTTTCTACATTTTGAATTATAGAACTTTAATATTCACTCAGCTGTGGGAAAGGAAAAGGAGAAACATATGACTAATTTATTTCCAATTAATTTTAACAGGGTGAGCATAGAAATTTTTTAATTAGGAGTCTTCAAGGAAATTCCACCCACAAAATTCTTCAGTGGGTTACAAAGCTGAGATTTCCTCCAGTGAACTCTAACAGGGCTGTTAGGTGCCAGGTGGAGATAATCACCTACCTTCTTTCTTCTAGTATCTTACTCTGTATCTCTTTTCTTTGTCTAGAGATGAGGAGGAGAGATGAGTTTGGTGGAGGCAGAGACCTGGAGATGGAAAGTAGTAAGTCAATCCCACATTGAGTTCTTATAGAGGAAGTATGTGTGTTGGATAAGATTTGTTTAGGCATAAAGTATAGTGCTGTTGGCCATGAATTCAATGTTAATGTTCAACAACATATATTAAATATAAAACCATGTTATGTATTGAGGGTTGTAAAACTGTGATTAGAGGCTTGGAGGAACTTAACTCTCTGTATCTCCTAGTAGCAATTGTTCAGTATTTGCTAATTCACCATTTGCAGTGACTTTATAGAACATCACTACCATGAATAATGAAAATCAGTTATACACATATATATATGTATATATAGTATACCCACATCCATTCCAAGTAATAAAACATCAATGCCTTTGAAGCTCCTTATATGCTACTTCTAGAAGACACTGTCCTGAGTTCTTTCTCTCTCCTATGTTAATCACTATCTTGAATTTTATGAGTAGCTTGTACTATTTTTCTTTTTTGCTTTATGTTATGTGTAAATAACCCTAAATAAATAGTGTATAGTCATGTTTTTGAACTCCATATATATCATATCAAGGAGTATATATCTTCTGCATCTTCCTTCCTCCCGTCCTCCAGCTTCGTTAAGATTATTGATAAATAACATTGTGCAAGTTTAAGGTGTACAATGTGATAATTTGATACACATATGCATTGTGAAGTAATCACTACAATAGGGTTAGTTAACACCTCTGTCACCTCACATAATTACCATTTTGTGTGTGTTTTGTGGTGAGAATATTTAAGGTTTACTTTTTTAGTAACTTTCAAGTATATAATATGGTATTATAACTGTGATCACAAGCCTGTACACTACATCCCTAGGATTTATTCATCTTATAACTTGAAGTTTGTATCCATTGATCAACATCTCATTTCTCTACCCCACCTCCTGGCTCCCACCAGCAACCACCATTCTACTCTTTATTTCCATGAGTTCACCTTTCTTAGATTCCACCTAAGTGAGATCACACAATATTTGTCTTCCTTTGGCTGATTTCACTTAGCATAATGCCTTCAGGGTCCATCCATGTTGTTGCAAATGGCAGGATAATATTCCGTTTTATGTGTGTATTACATTTTCTTTGTCCATTTATCCATTGATAGATATTTAGGTTGTTTCCATGTCTTGGCTATCATGAATACTGTGCAGCTTTTTTTTTTTTTTACTTGAAAGTACTTCTGTAAGATTTCATAGTATATAACTAGAGTTTACTGATTTTCACTGCTAAAAGGAATTCTGTTGTATAAGGAAGATGTAACATTTATACATTTTCCTATTATGCTAGTTAATTTTATGTACACTTGACTAGGCCACAGAATATCTGGACATTGGGTCAAAAACTATGCTGGGTATGTTTGTGAGGGTCTTTGTGGATGATATTAGCATTTGAATTGGATTTTCCTCTCTAATGTGGGTGGGTCTCATCCAGCCAATTAAATACCTGAATAGAACAAAAAATCTTGAGTAAGAGGGAACTTCTGCCTGTCTACTGAGCTGAACTTGAACTGAAAAATTGGCTCTTAGATTTCAAGACTATCACCTTAAGACTGGAACTCCCAATATCAGCTCTCCTGGGTCTCCAGCTTGCCAACTATAGATCATGGGACTTCCCAGCCTGCATAATTACACCAGTGAATTCCTTATGAATGGATTTCTTATAATAAATCATCTCTAGTTCTTGCTCTATCTTTACATGTATAGATATCTATATAGGGTCTGTTTCTCTGTTTTTCCTAACATACTTGGTGAATATGAGCATTTAGGCAATTTTAGTGTTTTTTAATATTACAAACAGTACCAATAAATATTTTTATACATGCTCAAGTGTTTTCTAAGGTAAATATACTGTTATGAATATACCCATCTTAAACTTTATAAGATAATGAAATATTTCCTCCAGTAGTTGAATCAATTTCCAGTCTCAGTTTACATAAGATTTTTTTTCTTGCAAATAGTTGGTATTGTTCAGTTTTTTTTTTTTGTTTTTGTTTTTTTCTCAGTATGGTAACCATGAAATTTTAGTTTTACTTTTTATTTACCTGATTTCTAAAAAGCTGAGCAAGTTTTCCTATGCTTTTTTATACCATTTGATTTCTTAGTGAATTCTTTTTTTCCTAATTTTGTTTGGACTCTTGTTTTTTTCTTATGTATTTTTAGGAATTACTTTTATATTTTAAATACTGATAATTTGTTCATTATATGATTTGTAAACATCTACTCCAGTTATGGGCCTCGTCTTTTGACTTTGGTATAGTCTTTTGAGAAACAGAAGTTCTCAATTTGGTTTAATTTGGTCATTCATTGTAATTAAATTCATCTATATTCTCTTTTATATTTGTCCTTTTCATGTCTTATTTAATAATTCTTCCATACTTTGGAGTTTTAGAGGTAAATGCCTATGTTACATGCTAAAGTCTCTCTTTTTTATTTCACATATGTCTGTCCTCCACCTGAGATTGAGTATTGATAAGTAGCATAACACAGTGACTTACTTTCACTTTCCTAGGTGGAGTACTAATTGTCAGGATATTTTATTTCATAGATAGTTCCCCTCACTGATCTGCACTGCCTACCATATATATTTTTTTCCACATCCAAGTAGATCTGTTTCTGTGCATTCTATTTTGTATCATTGGTTCATCTTTCTCAGAACTGTATTAGTTATTATATCTGATTGGACTAGGTTATGCTAGGTGTGGAACTCTGAAAACTCAGTGAGTTAGCACAAGAGAAAATATGTTTTTCTTTTTGGACACTCTATTGCAGGTTTGGAAACTGACCAGAGCAGTTTTCCTTCGTGGAATGACCCAACATTGTATATTTATATAAACTCACGATTCCATGTAAATATGGCAAAAGACAGTTTTGGTGTATCTAAGACAACAATTAAGTATTTCTGCCTAGAAATGTCACATCTTGCCTCTAGTAACCGTTCATTAGTCAAAGCAGGATTTATAGCCAACTGTAACAGTAAGAAGTCATAGTGAATTTGCATAATTACATGTTACAACAACCATTCATTACTTGCATAAATCCATATTGGTCATGATGTATTGTTTTTCATAATCACAATTTTGTTTAGTTGCTTTTGTATCCATGTTATAATTGAACTGGCTTGTGATTTTCCTTTTATGCTATTCATATTATCTTTATCTGGTTTTGATATATAAGATATACTGGCAGAATAAAATAATTTGAGAATTGTGCCTGCTTTTTCTTTTTTTTTTAAATAAATATTTTTAATTTGTTTATTTGAGAGAGAGAGAGAGTACAAGCAGGGAGGGGGCAGAGGGACAAGCAGATTTCCCAGTAAGCGAGGAGCCTGACATGGGACTCAATCCCAGGACCCTGAGACCATGACCTGAGCCAAGGTCAGACACTTAACTGACTGAGCCACCACAGTGCCCATGCTTTTTCTCTTTTATGTAAGAGTTGGTTTAAGATTAAGATGATCTATTCCTTGAATATGTTGTGGAGCATTCCCATAAAATAATCTAGGCCTAAGTTTTTTTTTAGATGTTTCTATTTCTTTGTTTATGTGATTATTGAGTTTCTATTTCTTCTAGAGTCAGTTTCTTTGAATTATATTTTTATAGGCATGTTTATGTTTAATTTTTTATATTTAAGGCACAAGCTAGCCTATAATATTCTATTATTTATCTCATGTCTGTTGAATCTCTAATTATGTCTCTCTGTTTCACTCATACTATTGATTATCTATTCTTCTCTCCTTATGATTTCTCTCATTATAGGATTGTCAATATTTGTCTTTCAAAGAGTCAGTGGTTGATTTTTTGATCTTCTCTAATATGTCTTTACTTTTCATAAATTTCTGTTCTTAAAGTATTCTAAAGTTATTAGATGCATAAATGTCTAGAACTTTAGTATCTTCTTGGTAAAGGGACCCTTACTTTTATATAGAGACTCTATGCCAGCAAGGCTTTTTGCCTTAAAATATATTTCTTATAATAATACAGCTACAAAATTGCCATTTGGTCAGTATTTTCTTGGAATGTCTTTTTCATTATCTACCTTTCAGTATTTATGTATCTGTATGTTTCAGTCATAACTCTTAAAAGTTTTGTAGCCATACCCTGATAATCTTATTCTTTCAATTGAAGGACATAGTTCACTTATATTTACTTTGATTAATGATTTATAGAGATAATTTTTTTACCATCTTATTTTGTATTTTTATCACTTTTTCTGTAATTCTTCTATGGTCTCCTTTCCTATATTATTTGGATTGATTTTTTTCCTGACTTCTTTTTACCTTTCTATAAGTTTGGAGTTATAGAGTCTATAGTCTTTTAGGTATTATTCTAGAAATTGAAATAGGCATATTTTGTATAATCTAAAGTTAGCTAACATGCTTTGTCCTTGTATCATTAAATACAAACCAGTGTAGCAGCCTAGAAAACTTTATCCTAAACTTTATCCTAATCTTAAATACAGTGTAGCAGCCTATAAAACTTTATCCTAATCACCCTTCTGACTTATATGCTATTTTATTTTTGTTTCAGTTTTCTCTTTATTAAAAAAAGTAGAACATTATTAGTATTTTATTCAGTTCTTTGTTAATCTCTATTGACATGTTTATAATTTTCTTTGCTATCATTATTTCTTATATTCTATACTATTTTTTCTGAGACCCTAGTGCTTATTGAAGAACTTTTAGAAATGTCCTTGTTGAGAACCTATGAGTGCTAAACCCCTTAGTTTTTGTTTGAAAGGAATAGTCCCATTTATCTCTAATTTTTCAAAAGAAGATTCACTGAGTATAGAATTCTGGGTTATTTGTTTTTTTCTGTAAGCCCTTTAAAGATGTTTTTCCATTTTATTTTGTCCTTTTCTCTTTTTTAAGATATCAGCTATCCATCTTATTCATTTATTTATAAACTCTGTTTTCTAATTTCTTTTAAGACTTTATCTTTGGCTTTTTAGTTTTAAAAAGATGAGTCTAGGTGTAATTCCTTTTAATATGTGCTGGTTGTTATTCGCAAAACTACTTCAAACTGAGGATTCTTTGTACATCAGCTTTGCGGAATTCTTATGACATTTCCACTATATGCTGTACTTTCCCCATTTAAAAAAATCTTAACATAAATTAGATATATGTTAGACCTTCTCATTTTATCTTATAGAACTTCTTTTTCATTTCCTTTTGTTTTTCTTTTCTTCCCTGTGCAGTGGAAAATGTAGTTTCTTCATTTTTATATTCCAGTTCTCTTATTCTCTCTTCAGCTATATCGAAACTGATTAGCTTATACATAGAGCTTTTAAAATTTTTTGGTCAGCTTAGTTTTCTTTCTTTCTTTTTTTTTTTAAGATTTTATTTATTTATTTGACAGACAGAGATCACAAGTAGGCAGATAGGCAGGCAAAGAGGGGGGTGGGGAAGCAGGCTCCCTGCTCAGCAGAGAGCCCAATGTGGTGCTCGATCCCAGGACCCTGAGATCATGACCTGAGCCGAAGGCAAGAGGCTCAACCCACTGAACCACCCAGGTGCCCCTGGTCAGCTTAGTTTTCTTTTCTGGATGTTCTGTTTCATTCTTTCATTCTTTTTAAAATATCATAATCATTTCTGATAGTTTCTGTTTCATTTTTCATTTTTCACACTGTATTCCATTTACCAAAGGTTAACTTAATCATGAATGCAGATATGCAAATCAAAAGTAATCTACATCACAGTTAATATATCAACCACTGATGCTCTTTTTTAAAGCACAAGTGAAATGCTTAACAGAGTGGGCATAAAGAAAATGTCTCCATTCTGGTATTTATTTCTGTTTTTGTTGTCCTGAATTCTTTCTCTGTATATGATTCTATTTTTTTCCCTACTGTATTCAATAAAAGTAATTGTTTCTTTGAATCATGGCTTCTAATCCTAGTTAAGAAATTTCTTAATTTTATAGTTGGAAATTTCTCAAAGTTTAGACTTTATTAAATATGTTTTATGTTTTAGACTAATTAGAATAACTAATGTTCTAAAGTTCTCTTTCCTTCCAATACATTTTGCAAAATGCTTACCACCAATTTATTAATGCACTGGGAATGGCTTCTTTGTGTTTATGAGTTTTTTGAATACTGTTTTGTATCTATAATTTAATGCTTAGTGCTCTGTGTCTAGTGTTTTTCTCTATTGACCTGCACTACTCTGTTCTAACTTATTTGGAAAACTAGTCTATTAAATAATCTACTGAAAAGGAATTTCCCTATCTAAAGATGTAGACTTTCTGATACATACTGTTTAATACTATTAAATATTTTCCATGGCTCAGACACATGAAGTTTTATAATTCCGTTTCAGATCCACTATCATGTAAGCTACATAAGGTCTATGGTATAGATGCCTTACCAGTTCTTCAATGAGGTCAGTTTTATTCTAGAAAGAAGCCCTTGAAATTCAAAAAAACTGTCTGGTTCTTTGAGGGAGGTGGCCCCTGATCTGTTTTTTTTCCTGTCACTGCTACAAGCATTAGGTCAGATCATTCCAGCTAACATGGGCACAAATCTTTATCAGGGTATAATGCCAGATGGAAACATTTATAGACTGACTTCAGGCAAGGTACTAATACCTGCCCACCATTGTGGATGGTGAAAAACTGATGGTGATAGTTAATTATGTGTGTTAACTTGACTGATCACAGGGTACCCAGATATTTGGCAAAATGTTATTTCTGGATATGCCTGTGTGGGTTTCTCGATGAGATTAGCATCTGAATCAGTAGACTGAGTAAAGCAGATTGCTCTTCCCAGTGTGGGTGTGTCTCATTCAGTCCTTTGAAGGGCTGAATGGAGCAAAAAGGCTGAGGAAGGGAGAATTTGCTCTGTTTGATTGTTTGAGATGGAACATCAATCTTCTCAGGTCCTCAGATTGGGACTTGAACCATTGGCCCTCCCACTTTCAGAATTACACTACTGGTTTTCCTGGATGTCCAGCTTTCAGATGGTAGACTGTGGGACTTGTCAGCTTCCATAATTACATGAGCCAATTCCTTATAATCTCTTTATATCCATATCTATATATTGTATGTATGTATATATATATATGTATATATATACACACACACACACACATAGTACATATATACAGTATATTCATATATCATCTATATGTATACAATATATAGATAGTTATAAAGATATATATATATCTATATATAATAGAGAGATATATATAAAGAGATTTTATTATATTATTATAATACATCCTACTGGTTCTGTTTCTCTGAAAAACCCTGGCTAATACACTGACCTAATCAGATTTCCTGTCTCGGGTAGAATGGAAGCCAGATATATAAGAACATGTGGGCCACCAGAGCTGATAATTGTAAAGCAATGTCCCCACTGTGTCAGGGTTACCTATCTTAGTTATGGACCACCATTCAAATGTTGGGAAAATCAAATGTAAGCCCTCAAAAACTAGAGTAAAAACAAAACAAAACTACAAATGGATGGATTCTAATGCCAGTGCTATTACTGACTTGCTGTGGGTTTGAGCAGAAGTGGTGTGAAGAAAAAATTAGTAGGTCAACAATAGTAGGACAAATGTTAGTTATGACCTGCAAAGGTACCGAAGTCTCTAGTTTTTAAATTGTAGAATGTCACTGTTTTATAATGACTGATTTGTGAAAATAACATAAACTCCCTAATTCTCTTCATATAAATGGGTAGATAGAGAATAGCAGTCTCCATTTCTTACAATTGTTTGGTGATCTATAACCACTGGTTGATAGGCTACCCTATCACACAATGGTGATATTACTGGGCACATGATCCTTCCAAACTCACTTCTGTTTCATCCTTTCCATCTTCTTCTCCATACTCACTTCCTTTTATAATGTTTTACCACTTGTCTTTTCATTTTCTTCTCTTTTTAGAATGTTTATTGCCTCTGCTTTTGGCCTATTGGTGAAACACTTAGACATTGTGGTGACTCTCTAAGCCAAGAGAACATGACTCATGACTATAAGGCATTTTGACACAAATCATGGAAACATGAGGCATTTTCATCAACAAAGAATTTTTAACAATTTATTTTATTTTTTTTTCAGCACTGATAGGAATAACAAAAGACCAGAACATAAGCTAATTTCACCCTAATATGTTAGTGTATTTTTTTTTGAAGTTCATATTTGGAGGTCAGTGTGGGTGGAGAGAACATAGAAGATAAAGGTAAACATTCCATTACATAGGGTAGGAAAAAGTACCTGAGAACACTTGAATTATTTTCCACAGGCTTTTTCATATTTTTATCACATCATGTTTATTTTAGGGCGCAAATCTTCCTTCAGCACCAGGATAAGATATATATAGGTTGCTTGGGATCTGCTCCAGTCGGTCATGTCATGTAGCTGTTGCAAAAAGGCATTTTTTGCTAAGTCATAACAGACCCATAGGACCATATTTTTAGTCCATATCTCTTTAAATGTACACAAGTACTTGCTACTACTACCAACACTGCTTTAGCATCTTGAGAAGAGAAACCTTTCAGTCAGGGTGGGAGTAAGGGTGGTACTCCCTGTTGTCAAATTTAGAAGTCCAAAAATGGTGTTTACAGACACTTTTTGGAAAACCGGGCATCTTTAGAGTCTGTGATGATGATGATGTGAAAGACTATAACAATAAGTAATGTCTGTAAGGTCAGTCTGTGTCTTCAGAATGCCCTGGATAACCGAAGTCATAATTCTGTGGTTGGCAAATGTAACACAACCATTCAGTCATTAAAAGCCTTCTCAGTAAAAAAATTTTTCCCGAAGGAGTATGTGTTAAGAAAATGATCTGCTAGGTTGCACATTATGCTAGTCTCTGGAAGACATGCTTTGCATTTCTTATAGCAACAAAGGCTAACTCTCTGTCATTCTTGGAAGACTGTGTTGCCTGTTTGGAGAGTGGTTCATGTTCTGCATTGGAAGCTTCTTTGTTGCCTTCCTGGGAAAGTGATTTTTTCTTTTTAATCCTGTGCTCTGTGCAGTTTATGAGAATAGAGTGCAGTCAAGAAAAAGGATAGGCAGTCAGGGCCTTGAGACAGTTTTAGCAAGTACGGTTCAGCAGTCAATTTTTTAGGGAAGGGATTTGCTTGTGTTTTTTGGTTGTTTATGTTTTTTATGTTAGGATCGGGTTCCATTTGAATAAAATGGTAGAGTAGCTAAAAAGTAAAAATAAAAGTCTTAACTAAGGGTATTTTAAATCAACATTCCATGTTTTATTTTCCCTAGGCAAAAATAACAATAGTAGTTACACCCTCACCCACATGATACTCACTGCTTGTTCCTTACTTTCTTCCTAGATGCCATTGATGTTGTGGAGGAATAATTAGATCAAATCTATAAAACACTTTGAGCTTTGAGAGAAAGGCCCTCTGAAAATACAAGATGTCATTATACTTGTCTCTTATAGACATATTCAATGACGGATGTTTCCATCTTAACTCAAGGCCCATCAGTTTGAGATATTTAAGCTTTAGAAAACAGTTGGAGCTATCTGACAACTTCTAAAGACCTGCAGCTCTGTAGATCTTAGTGGGAGATAGAGCAGCAGGATAATATGCCAGGAAATCAAACATGTATTCTTTACTGTTCTTATTCTCTACTCTACTTTGTTTCCTCCAGTCACCCTCTCCCTCCTCATCTCTACCTCCAGTCCCCTCTCCCTATGGTCCCAAGGCCTCAAAAGAAATTGTTTTTTAATATATTAAAAGAGGTATCTTTATTAAAAGGGTACAGTGATAGATCATTGTCATCACTGCAGTCTTTCTCCCTCATTTAAAAGCTGGCATGAAAGGCTTGATGTACAGAACAATATCATCTGCTCTAATGATCTGTAGACTGGAACCGGAGCTCAAAGGCTCCAGCCTTTCTGGCTCACACTGTGCGAGGGAAACGGCTCGTGCTCATGTTTGATTGGAAGGATGGGAACAAAGGATGTTAAGAGGACTACACAGGGGCCATGTGAGTCATAACAAGCCTTGTGAAATTGTTTCAACTCCTTTCCTCAACCTTAGCTGTTGTGACAAATGTGTCAAAGCTTTAGACAGGGAATACTGGATGCTGATGGAGCCTGGGTCGATGTAGAACAGGATTGTGCCTCCAAGCCAAGGTACTGAAGCAGGAAGAAGAGAAAAAGGAGAGTCTTTGTAGAAAGATAAGGTTACTGACATTTACTTTTAAACCAGCTAAGCAGTGCTGCTTTAAGAAAATTTCATTTTTGGTTTGGAAAGCCACTTTGTTGCAAGCATTCCAACTGCTGTATATTTGTATTGATGCCATTACAATTCATTGACCTGAGATTGAAATACGAAAAACAACCAAGTACTCAGAAAAATGTATTCGTCTCAAAGGGTGCAAGTAGCTCACTCCCAGGGTGTTCTTGCCTTGCCTAGGCCAGCTGTCATCAATCTGGGGATTTCATTTAGATTGTCTGTGAACGAATATGTTTGGGTAAGTTGTGACTTCTCTGCAAAGGAACAAGACGTGCATTAAAGCCCACATGGCTTCCCTCTGGGGCATATATCTAGGGTTGAGCTCAAAGTGATGATTGCAACAGTGCCCCGAGTTAGTTGCCAATGTTTCTGCCACCTACCATACAGAGATTTCAAGTTCGCAAGCCTGTGAATTCTCCACGACTATCCAGGAACACAGAGAGAAGTAAATATTGAGTTCTGCAGATGGCACCTTATTTTCTGCTCATTTCCCTTCAGATCACCAGTTAGCCAATGAAAGAATACTAGTAGCCTTTGCCAGAGGGACCAAAGGCCACCACATGTCTAGGAACTGAACTTGAAGTTTCATTGGCTTGAGCCCCACCATATTTCTAAATTATTATCTAACTTCAAGTGGAAGTTAAACCAGAAATATGTTTCTAATGAAAGCAGCTGGACTTTGGCTGGCTTCAAAGGGGGTCGAGGTCAGAGTCTTGTTTTTGGAATTGAGAGGCTGCCTCATCCCAGGAAATGAGGAAATGGGGACTCAAAAGAACGCGATTCTTATTTTCTATTATTATAGTCAACTGGATGAAAATTTGTATATATTTTTTCATACTTTAAAACTTGGATCTGCAAAATGGGGATAAGTGACTTTTATTGACCTCTTAACACTGTACGAAGGTAGGTTAGGTCTGTAAGTCTAAGATTAGTAGCTGTTCAATCAAGAGGGTTTTCTTTATTATTATTATAATACCAATCACAGAGTGGGCTCAAACAAAATAATTGTTTTCTTTCCTGTCTAATGATACATTCTTAAAGCTCTTAGGGAGCTACTTTCATCACAGAGTTAACCAGAGCCCTGTTGATTATTGAATGCAAAAAGATTGCTAATATCCAGTGGGGAAACAGGTACTCTCAGACACCGTTGGTGGGAGTGTAAATTGGAACAACCTTTTTGGAGGGCAATTTGGCAAATTCTATAAAAATTTAAAGTGCTCAAACTCCTTTAACCAAGCAGTTTCACTGGTAGGTTTCTTTTAGAGAGAAAAACTTCCTCATGGGCACAAAGTAGCATGGGCAGCAATGGCCATTTGAGTTTTATTTTCGATAGGAAAATATCAGAAACCCTTAAATGTCTGTTGGTGAACCAGTAGGAGAGCAATGATGGTTCACCTGTGCTGTGCCATCCTATACAGAAGTTAAAAAGAATGAAGATCTCTTACCGATAAAGAGTTCTTCAGATATATATTTGAATGGTGGGGGGAAGAATGACATGTTCCTATTTGTGTCACAAAAGATATATTTTATGCATGTGTATATGTAAAGATAGAGAGCTTGGAAAGTTTGGGAATATATATATACCAAACTGATGACCTTTGAGAGGGAGAATGGAAAGAATATTAAAGAGGGCAGGTGACTTTGACTTTTACTCTGTATTTCCAAATTTTTGAGTTTTTGTAAGCTATTAAAAATTTTTATATAAAAATAATAAGTAGATTTGAGAAACATTTCTATTTGGTCTGGAAGAAGTCTTTTCAGCTTCCTCTGCTTCAGGCGTTCCATCAAAAAATTGTCAAAATAGTTCTGTAGTCTCTGTTCTAGGTACCATCAGAATTGAGAAAAAGATCCAAAACTGTCAGAGGAAAGTCAAGTCTTGGATATGTTGTATTTCTTTAGCGGCCTCAGTTTCCTTGATTACCCCATTTTCCATTTTGCCATAGGTGAAAGAATAAGAAAAGTATAGAGTGCTATTTTTCTTTCTTTCTTTTTTTTTTTTTTAAATTTATTTATTTTACAGACAGAGATCACAAATAGGCAGAGAAACAGGCAGAGAGAAAGGGTGGGAGGAAGCAGGCTCCCCACGGAGCAGAAAGCCCGATGCGGGGCTCGATCCCAGGACCCCGAGATCATGACCTGAGCCGAAGGCAGAGGCTTTAACCCACTGAGCCACCCAGGCGCCCCTGGAGTGGTATTTTTCAAAGTATATTCCACACAACACTGTCTCAGACTTGATTGGAAGTCCTGTTCAAAGTACAGTCAGTAGGACTCCATTTCCTCTTTGTCTTTATTAAAAGGAACCCATTTCCCTGTTAGGTGGTTTGGACTTGGCCTTTTACTCTTAGTCTCAGTGATGAGCCCTGATTGGCATCAGCCAATGTACTTCATCCTCATCATCTGAGGAATAATCAAACCTAAAATAATCAGCACATCACATTTCCACGGCCATAGCAAATGGCCCATGGTGAGCATGTGACTTAATCAGAAGCCAGTAAGTTTATCTGATGGTTGGGGAAAAGAAGCTCTCTCACCTCTTTGGCAGTAAATAAGGACTACCTGGGAATGACTACCATATGGGAACCTGTTAAGGATGAAGCCAACACAGGATGGGTACAGAGATGAGTGAATTTCAGGAAAAGGAACTGTACCCTGGTGCCTGAGGCTCACACTGCTTTTTTAGTTAAATGACACTATAAACTCCTTTTATTGGTTACATTAGTTTTGGTTGGGGTTTCTGTGATTTATAAGTGAAAATATTCCAACTCAGAGATATAATATGCCTACATTGTGAGAAGAGATACAAAGTGTTGGTTCAGAACATGACTCTGGTGTCAGAGTGCTGGGATTTGAATCCTACTGTCACATATTGGCTGACAGTCCTGGGCAAGTAAAATAGAATTAATAATGGTACCTATTTCATAGTATTGTTATTGTGATTTAATGAATAAATACATGTAAAATGCTTGACACGCTGGCTGGCATGTACTAGTAACTAATGAATTATTAGTGCATCAGTAGTCATTGGATGAGAAAAAGAGTTGCATTAAGATAGGTTTGGAGAATCTGTGTCAGTCAAAGTAAAGATGGTTTCTCCCCTGTAGGACTTCTTTAGCCTTTAGCCTTTAGTATGCTTAGTATGCTTTAGTATGCTAATGTACCTTGTGAATTTCCAAGACTGAGATGTTGCATGTACTATTATCTAGTCATTTGTCCATAGGAAACTTCTTCTTCTTCTTTTTTTTTTTTTTTAAGAAATAGCTCCAGTGACTGATGTTTTGCAGAATCTGCTTCCAAAAACATTGACTTTGAGAGACCTTAGATAAAATAGTACTCAGCGTGTCAGATGCCCAAGGGTCTGTTGGTTTGGCTCCATTATAACCACTGTCCTGTTTCTGCAACAGGAGATGTGCACTTGAGGTATTTTGTCCCTATGCTCCCTGCAAAAGAGGGATGCTCTAATATTGAATCTGGCTTTAAAAGTGTATTTTCTATTTCTATTTATTTATTTATTTATTTAAGATTTTATTTACTTATTTGACAGAGATCACAAGTAGGCAGAGGCAGGCAGAGAGAGAGGAAGAGAAGCAGGCTCCCTGCTGAGCAGAGAGCCCGATATGGGACTCGATTCTAGGACCCTGGCTGAAGGCAGGGGCTTTAACCCACTGAGCCACCCAGGCGCCCCTAAAAGCACATTTTCATTTGCAACCAAGACTATGAGAAATTCAGGGCAGAATGCTTCTAATAATAATAGCCACCATTTATTGAATAGCTATAATGCACTAAGTACTTTGCTAAACTCTTTGCATTCATTATCTTATTAATCAGTCATATGATGTAGGTATGATGATTCTCTCCCTTTTGCAGATCAGATAACTGAAGGTTATCAGCTGGTTAGTGGTAGATCAGATAACTGAAGGTCATCAGCTGGTTAGTGGTAGATCCTGAATTTAGAACGAGGTCTGTCACTGCTTACTATAGTAACCAACATATTAAGCAGGTTTAAAGAAAACTTCTATTAGAAATTGTCTTAGAGTGAATATTTAAATACTTATAATCTCAGACTGGTGACCAAAAAGAATCCTTAAAACCAATCCCACATGGACAGTTAAGTGTACACACAATACTACTAGACAAATGAAAGTGGTTTTTTTTTTCATCTTATATGGATTTCAAAGTCATCCATATCAAAGCATCATCACCTGAGAAACTGAAAACCCAACAACATGGCTTCTTTATCAAGGAGCATCTGTTTCTTATGGTGATCAGATTGCCTTTCAGCCTTTTTCTGCATAGTTGATAATTCAGAAGCATTCTCCTATACAGTAATTAAAGATGAGTTTTCCAGCCCTGTTGAAAAACTCCTCAATTTAGCTATGACAGGTTATATTTTATAATGAGGTGAAAGGATATCACTGCTGGAGAAAAAAAAATCCACGGACTCTGCTACTCACAAAAGGCTGTCAAATATGTGCTTCAGTGTAGAGGCTCGTTGTGGAAGGAATGCTTCTGTGGGGTTTCAGATTTTCCTTGGTCTATCTGTATTCTTAGAACAAACAGCGTGGAGAAATGGTAAAGCTCTGGAAGGAGTCAAACTCTTGGTGACTGGCTAGGCTGTTTTTCCCTTGCAACAGAAGCAAGTGTTCATAAATAGCCCTCTTTACCATCTCTCCGTTGCCCATTCAGAAGAGCCCTAATTAACACCCAGACCTTCACAGTAAGGGCAGACACATAGCTAGAAATAGAAAAATTCACTTCGGTTTCACAGCCTTTCTGTGGGCCTGGGATGTTTATTATAAACAATTTTTTATACTGTTTTGGTAGACTGTCCACCCCTGTCACATCCTTCTGTTTCCTCATTTGAGTGTATTTTGAAAAATTATCATGATTGTCACCTTTGCCCTGACTGAAAGGTAACAATGACCTAACTTTATTTCCTATTTAAATTTAGACCAGAGTGTTTGTGGAGTTCAAGTCATTTTCATTGGCTGTCTATGTGTGTATTTTTTAAAATGCGCGCGCGCGCGCACACACACACACACACACACACACACTCATTCAAGGCTGAAGCTATTGGGCCAAGATCCGTTATCAGCTTTGGTGTACCATCTCAAATGAGATCCCTCCTTCCCCAAGGGCTTGCAGCCACTTGCAGGTGCCTGACAGACTGGAAGTAGGTTCATTTCCTGTAGTTCTTTTAAACACAGCCAGCTGTGTGAAGACAGAACTTTCTATTTTCTGTATTGTTCCAGCAGGTGTTTCAGAACTTCCTGGATGGGACTCTGTTAGTTCCTCCCACTTTTTTTTCTTACAAAATTAAGGCTTTTTTCTGTATATATATATCTCAATATTGAGATATATATATACATCTCAATATTGAGATATATATATACATCTCAATATTGAGATATATATATTGAGATATATATATCAAGGTATATACATATATCATGTATATATAATATATGTATATATATCTCTCATGTAGCTATAATTTTTTATGATAAAAATATTTTGTGGGAAGTTCACAGCTATAAATGAGAGTTAAAGAGTCAAAAAGGAAGTAGAGAGACCAGGAACACACATATATGTCATGTTTTTTATATATCTATGTATCATATTATATATATGTACATTTATCTCGTGTATATATAATTTTTTATGATAAAAAGATTTTATGGGAAGTTCACAGCTATAAAGGAAAGATAAAGAGTCAAAAAGGAAGTAGAGAGACCTGGAACACCTAGTTTTGTGTTCAGTTCCATGACACCAGGGACTCCGATGTATAAACAAAACCAAAAGGGGAAATTAAATTTGTCAGCTAGAAAATTTTATTTAAAAAATAGTCACAGTTATAGGAAATATTACAGATTGTGTGACACCAGATAGCCTTTATTTATCTGCCTTTTCATTGCCACAGAGTACATGTTAACCTTGAGAGCACCTGAAAAAAATTCAAGACATCTGAGTCCTTGATTTCCTATTTACTTTCAATAATAACTCAGGTTTTGTGTCAAAATACTAATAAATATTGCCAAAAAGAGAAATTATTTCTGGACTTTGTTTCTTCAGAGGATGATATCACATTAAAACTTGGCAGAAAATGTGTTTGTTAAATATTAACTTCAATGGCTTGAAAGGAAAAATATTGAGAACCAAAATATGTTGGACAAATAACATTATATCTTCACGTATCTAGAGTGAATCTAGTCATAAAAGTGGAATCTTTTGTGATGTATGTCCCAGTGGGACAGTACTATTTCAGTATATTTTGTTTGTTTGTTGCACTATTCTCTGTATCACTTTAATGTTTATTGCATTTTGGTGTATATTTAATCTTTATTGCTTTTTCTCTAAATTGTTTTATTTATAAGTTTGGGGTCCATAGAGTAAAGTACTGTCCATCCCAGTTTGTGGTAGTGCCATCTAGTGGCAGAATGATAGCTTTTTCTCACTAGATTTAAGTGGAGTAATGAATGAAGAGCATCCTGGGAACAGAAGCCATTTTGTGAAGCGCAGCAACAGAAGCCATTTTGTGAAGCGCAGCACTTGCCTAAAATGGACTAAGTCTCAAATTCCACTTATGTAATACTTTATCTGCTTTCTGTGCATCTTTTATTTTTTTGTAACGAAAGGTTTATAGGAAGAAGATAATAACCAAAGACAATTTATCAATTCAATTTCTTTATGAAGACTTACGATATCATCTTGGATTCAGTGAAAGCTAGTAATTTTCCTATGTCTGTGTTTAGTCCCTCCTTTGACTGCTCATCAAATTGATAAGATTACTGTTTTATAGAGTTTACACCTTAATTGGCTCCCCAGTCTGTTTCTTTCCCCACGAACGTTTTCTTAAACCATTCCATATGAGTATCTCATTTTTAAAGATGTCTAAAAGAGGAAATATAAGACTTTATTTATTTCCAGTGTTAAACTGAAGGAAAATATTCTTCATGCTAGGTACTTAACAAATGTATGCTATATTTAATTTAATTTAATTTTTTTTCTTATTTTCATTAGAATTTACTTCAGGGGAATTAAAATTAATTTTTTGTCCTAAATATCCAGGTGCTGGGTATTTGTGACCAGTGAATTACATGTTTTCCCCCCTGATGTTTCCATACTTACCATTGTGACTAGGCTTCTGCCTTATGAATTAGTTGGACCTGGAGTCCTGACCTTGAAACTCAGCCAAAGTTCTTGATCTTCATAAATACAGGTTCTAGAATCAAAGAAGTTGGTGCCATTTCTTAGTTGTGTGACCTTGAGTAAAATAGTTAACTTCTAAAAGTCTATTTTATTATCTATAAAATACACTGTTTAGAACGTGGATTTGAAGATTGAGTACTTCTACATTTCTTGGCATAGAGTAACCACTTAATGCATTTCAGGTGTTATTATTATTGTACATCTCTTCCTGCTTGAGGCTGGATTCTGTCCCCTCTTGCTATAGTCCCAGCTTCAAATAGGATAAATAGGACTGCTGTGAGGAGATTCCTGTGCACTGGCCATGCCCTTCAGGAGACAGTTATGCAGCTGCATCAGTTTTCCTAGCCATAGCCAACTCCCTACAGTTCACTTTCTGTTCCCTGACAGTCCTCCTTTAAAGGCCCAGTATGAGTCACAGGAGATCTCACTTGGGTTGTAAATGGCAAATTCTCCCCCTCCTTTTTTTAAAACCTGCTTCTATCATCTGATGCTTAATGGGGGTTAGAAACTAATGGGAAGGTGACATCTGCACGTGGTTTACTTCAGGAAAAGATCTGTAGCTCCTGATGCTCAAAGCAGGAACTCAAATGAAAATGAGACTCTCACAAAGAAACCACTTTTGAACACAGCTTTTATAAGCAAAGCGAGAGTTGGTGTGTGATTCTCTGTTCTAGACTATCTTATTATTGTTATTATTATTATTATTTTAGATAGTAGGAGTGTTTCTCCCTTTTTGGCATCTGAGGAAAAACTGCTTTATTCAAATGTCTTTTTTTTTTGTAAGATTAAAATATATATATATATATATATATATATATATATATATGTATATTTATTTATTTATTTATTTGACAGAGAGCACAAGGAGGGGGAGCAACAGAAGGAGAGGGAAAAGCAGGCTCCCTGATGAGCAGGGTGCCCAGTGCCAGACTGGATCCCAGTACTCTGGGATCATGGCCTAAGCTGAAGGTAGATGCTTAACAACTGAGCCTCCCAGGCGCCCCTCAAAATTCTTTGGCTGCAGTGTCCATGGCTTATTCTTCTCCATAGCCCACATAGAGCTTAGTACAAAGTCTCTCATGTGATAGATGCTTCTTAAATATTGGTTGAGAAAAGTGACTACTTCCCCAAACAGTGCTTCTGGAAAGACCATTTCAGGAAGTAAAGGCACCCAAGTTTGCTGGTTGATATAGCTACACCAGGCCCTGAAATATTTTGAAGTTGACTCTTATCATTAGTATCATTGTAGCTTCCTCCAATACCTTCCTGCCAGTTTTTGTAGAAATTTAAACTACAATCATAGGTTGATTTTGATTTTTGACAATAAGATATTATTGTTTTGTTGTGTATTCAGGTCTACTAACCTAATTCAGAAATCTAGGTATGTCTGAGAAAGAGAACTACAGCTTTATAATTATAGCTAGTCTGAGGTTTTTGTTTTGTTTTGTTTTTAAGATTTATTTATTTTAGAGAGGGGGGAGGGGCAAGTAGAGAGTGAGAGACACTCCCAAGCTGACTCAGAGCTGCGCCACTGAGCAGGAGCCCAACACAGGGCTTGATCTCATGACCCTGAGATCATGACCTGAGTAGAAACCGAGTCTCAGATGGCTAACCAAATGCACCACTCAGGCACCCCTAGCCTAAGTGGTTTTTATTATTCTTCCATGTGCCAGTCAATAGACCATACGATTTATTCCTTACCCTCATACTATCAATGAAGTTTTATCATAATATCAATGAGAGCTTGATGTCTGGAAAACATCAAGCTTTTCTGGGACAAAATTTAGTCCAGCAGTCTGCTTATCAAATCTCTTAATAAGGAAAAATTATTTTGGAGACTTTGCAAATAGAACTGTTCATTTCTCTTACATAGTTAAGTTTTCTTCATGAGCCCAAGATTAGTGTGTATTTATTTGTTCTTTTCCTTATTTATTTATTAGCTCATTTATGTAGCCAACATTTAGTGAGTGCTTTCTATGTGCCGGGGCACAGGAGAGTTCTTGCAGACCAGAAACATCAGTTAAGTACTATCCTAATCATGACTAGCTTACAATCCTATAAATTAGAAAGGGAGGTAAATAAATACTTTGTCATTGCAATGTGACCTCTGGCCCGGTGAGATGGAAAGAGATCTTTGGGAGTGCAGAGGGAGGGACATTCTGTAAGAGCTATAAGAGCTTCAGAGTGGGTCTGAAGAGGAACTGGAAGTTTACCAGGTGCAGAAATGGAGGAATTAGTATAGATTCCTGAGAGGATTATTAACCTTTTGGCTTACTCTTTTAACATAAAACAGGGTCTTTACTCTAATTTAAATAATTATTTAATTAGATATTTTTCACAGAAAGCCTGTAGTAAATGTGGAACAGTTGAGTTTACCTAAAGACGGTAGTTTTGAAGAAAAGTAATTATTAGAGTAATTTTGCTCACCCATTCTTCCAAATACTAAAAATAATTCAGATTCACTCCTCATTCTATTTAACCTAAGCACTTTGGATGGGCTTTCCTTTGCAGGGACAGGAAAACCAAGTAAAGGGACAAGTTGCCACAATTGCTAATGGCCAAGCTAAAAGTCATTAGGAGATTGAGAATTACCTTTTCCCAGTATGGAGAACTATTTATACATAGTGATAGTACTTGATAAACTAGACTGTGATTTGTCTTTTCAGATCTAACCATGTATTTGTTTCATTCATTTGATCAGTCCACAGATATTTACTGAATACCTCTTATATGCTAGATTCTATTCGGAGTACTAGGGATTTAACAGTGAAAAGGACAAAGTCCTACCCTCGAGGAAATCTACAGTTAATTGTGTGTGTGTGTGTGTGTATGTTTGGGTGGGGCACAGGGAGAGAGTATAATTGAAATAATATGAAAAATATGTATAATATGATAAGACATAAAACCATACAAAATGTAATTGAGTAATTTTGGTAATGTTAAGTGCTATGATAAAAAAACAAAGTAGGGAAGAGGAATAGGAAGTTTTAGAGTGCAGTGTCAGGGTAGCTTACTTTGTTGAACATCTGAATCTTGATTTTGGCTCAGGTCATGATCTCAGGTTTGTGAAATCAAGTTCTGTGTTGGGCTCTGTACTTAGTGTGGAGTCTCCTTAAGATTCTCTCTCCCCATCTCCCTCTGCCTCTCCCCATCCTGATGCCCTCTCTCTAAAAAAATGAATATATATATATATATTTTTTTTTTAAAGAAAGTATTAGGCCTTCCTGAAACCACTGTCAGGTTCAGTGTTTCACTAGAAGGGCTCACAGAATTTGGAAGACTGTTACACTTACTATTAGGTTTTGTTACAGCAAAGGAATCAGACTAAAATTAGTAAGGAAAAAAGATACATAGGGCAGAGTCCAGAGGAGACCAGGAGTAAGCTTCTAGTTGTCCTATTCCAGTGGGGTCTCAGGGCTAGTACTGAAATTTCTTAGCATTGACGTGTGTAAAACTTGCAAAGTATTTCCAGCCAGGGAAGCTCACCCAAGCCTTGGTGTCCAGGGTTTTTATTGGGGTCTGTCATGTAGACATCTAGCACCTTCACGACTGAATTGAGCTACCCAGTCTTCAGGCTTCTAAAGTTCAAGCTTCTATAGTGTGATGCAAAGCCCAGGCATACAAAAATAGGCATTCACCATGAATCACATTGTTAGCCTAAACTATCTGGCATGGCCCAAAGCTTCAGGAATACAAAGATGCTCTCTTGTCAGGTAAGGTACTCCAAGGGCTCAGAGTTCATATCCCAGGAGCTGGGCCAAGGGCCAGTCCTGAAGACAATGGAAAGTGCAGAGTTTGAGCAGTTTAGGTATGCTAGTTAATTGTTTACTTTCCAAAGATAGGCAGAAGGATTTTCTTTTTAAAAATTTTTTTTGTTTATATTTTATTTTTTTAAAGACTTTATTTATTTATTTGACACAGAAAGAGAGATCACAAGTAGGCAGAGAGGCAGGCAGAGAGAGAGGGAAAAGCAGGCTCCTTGCTGAGCAGAGAGCCCGATGCGGGGCTCGATCTCAGGACCCTGAGATCGTGACCTGAGCTGAAGGCAGAGGCTTAACTCACAGAGCCACTGAGGTGCCCCCAAAAGGATTTTCTTTTCTTCCTTCCTTTCTTTTTTTTTTTTTTAAGATTTTATTTATTTATTTGACAGACAGAGATCACAAGTAGGCAGAGAGACAGGCAGAGAGAGACAGAGGAGGAAGCAGACTCCCTGCAGAGCAGAGAACCCGATGTGGGGCTGGATCCCAGGACCCTGGGATCATGACCTGAACCGAAGGCAGAGGCTTTAACCCACTGAGCCACCCAGGTGTCCCCCCAAAAGGATTTTCTAATAGGGGTTTTTCTTCTAATCTCTTCTTTATTTTTATTTATTTTTAAGATTTTATTTATTTATTTGACAGAGAGAACAAACAGGGAGAGCAGCATGGAGAGGGAGAGGGAGAAGTAGGCTCCCTGCTGAGCAGGGAGCCCAATGTGAGACTCAATTTGAGGACCCTGGGATCATGATCTAAGCTAAAGGCAGGATCTTTACAGACTGAGTCACCCAGGTGCCCCTAATCTCTCCTTTAAATGTAACCCAGAAATGTACATTTCTTGACTCCTAGTTCTTCCTGTGTTATCCTGCTTTGTGTCTTATTTCAAGACACTAATAAGCACCAGTTTGTGTAAGGGCACACAACGTGTGTGTGTGAACATTCTAGTTAGTACAAGCCACCAGCATCTTCAGTACCTGTTTTCCCAGGGCAACACTGATTCATGTTTATTTTATTAAATTAGTGTCTATGTCTCAATGAACTTATTTGTTGGTAACAATGTGTGGACTGAACCATGTATTCTGACCCTAAATATATAATTTATAATTTCTTTCATTACATATAAGAGTCAACACTGAGAAACATAAAGCTTTTCTTTTCCTGGTTTTTAATAGTGACATCAGTTCACCTAGACCTTGAATTCAAAGGAGTATTTGTGTGCTGGAGATGACAGGAACTGGAAGAAGGAAAGGTATAGCGGATACCCCTAGCTATAGAAGAAAATTTTACAATTGATAGCTATTCGTATATTAGCGGCTTAAAAAAATCTGCATCCCCCACAAGCAAAGTGCAACCTGTTGTTTATCATGCCATATGTGTATTCATAGAAAACAAATACATATGTCATTATAGCCTCTCTTTTAAGGTCATTATGCTTGACAGAATTTAGATCTTTCTGAAAACACATTCATTTTCATCTCCCAGAAAGTGGATAGTGGAGGGCTAAGCCCTTTCCTTCTGCTTCTGATATGGTGTGTTCGTACTTGAAGGAAAACCCATAGTTCTGAAAAGTAGAGAAAAAAAGAAAAAAAGGAAGGGCCAGCTCTGTTTCACCTAGGAGGGCTTAAATTAATGAACCTATTCCCCTGGAGCTGGAAGACAAGTATCAGCTCCCCGAAGAGGAGAAAGACTTCCTCTTCCATACTTGTCTTTGAGCAACTGGTTTCAGAGAATGTTACATACATGCATCATCACTGCTGTCCACACTGAACACAACTTTTGCTTGTGACAACTTTCTTGTGAACAGGGAGCCTTTCTAGTGAACAGAGAGTTTTATGTAGGAAGAAAATCCATATCATGTGCTAGAGTTATTTAATATGTGTTACTTAATAGTAAAGCAAGGTTTGCCCTATTACATATATACATAATATACATACATACATACATATAGTACACACATACGTTTACTTAGCTAATTAAATAGGGAAGGTTCATATAAGACAATTTCACTACATTTATACCAAATCGTTAAATAGTTTCCAAATTTTTTGACTTTCACGATGTTGCCACTTTAAGTGGAGCTATTTATGCCACAGAGTTTTTTGTTGGAATTTCTAATCTACCACTCTTATCCACCCATTTTCCTTACAGCTTTCAGTGCCATTTCATGCACTAGCAATTTGAGTGAGGCATATTAATTTGTCTGGCCATTTGCACATTTGTCTGCTAGAGTCTTCTCTAGTCTTTTCTTCACATTGCTTGTTTTAGACATTCTTCCTTCTCTGCCAAATCCCTGATTGTGCTCCCAGTCCACATTCTGAGCTGGTTTCTAACTCTCCCACTCAGGAAATCCCAGTTGCTTCCGTTGTGCACTGCCCCCACCTTCACTCAGAAGTCCTTCATCACTTTCCCACACATTCCCTGTCTGTTCAGCTTCTCCTTTGCCACCGAGCCTCTCCTCTCAGCTCAGCCTGCCCACGCAAGCAGGTCGCGGACTCTCAGACCCACGGCCCGCCCACGCCTGTTGCCGCTGCTCCTGCTCCTGCCTGCCTTGGTCTCACCTCACTAGGCACCCGTGTGTGGCTGCCTGCCTCTTCTCCTGCTTCACTTTTTTTCACCTTTCCCATCTATTCATCACACTGCTGACTGATTAATCTTTTTAATATCCTCATGTCATTTTATCATTTTATTCTCAAAAACCTTTAATGGCTCCTCAGTGCTTATTAATAAAGTTCAAACTCCTTAGCTTTGCGCTTTGCCAAGCTTTCCCCATGACCTGGCTTGCTGCCAGCCTTCTCAGCTTTCTCTCCCTCTGCTCACCTTTATATTCCCTACCTTGGGTCCACACTGCATTGTTGGCGGTCGTTGCCTATGTATGCCCTGTGCTTCTCAATCTTCTTGACTCACGGCATCCTTCAGCCTGGATTGCTCTCTCCCATTCAGGTGTGTCTTCTTCCGCTGCCCCCTGCTACCCAAACCCCACCTTAACGTCTTGCTCAAATTTAGCCTCTCCCCAGAAGCTTCCCAAGCTGGAAGTGTTCTCTTCATACCAAATGGCTTTCTGTAATAGGAGTAGTTTGTATCCCTCTTACAGTACTTATTCCATTCTCACTGTTCCTGTTATTTATGTAATGAGCTTCATCTTCTTTAGAGTGCAAGGTCTTTAGGATAGAGTTGATACTTTTCTTGTGGTGTGTTCTATAGTACCTATTTTTAGCATAATATCTGAAGAACACTAACGATATGTTTACTGAGTGAATAAATGAATGCATATCTCCAGAAGAAAGAACTGCTGATGGAAGTATACCTCATATCTTAACTCAGTATCTAGGTGTGAATAAATTAAAATAATTACCCTCAGCACATCAATTCTTCCAGATATTTTGTAATTGCTCTTATCATGTAAAGAATATCAAGGTAATTGGATACAATGTGTTTACGAGCTGTAAGATGTATTACTGTCTCCGATTGAAATTTGTTTCCATCTAGATTAGTAATACTGCTTTGTAATGACCTCTGAGTTGTGCATCAGAAGTCATTAGGGTATTTATCGGAAATAGAAATCAAATGGAAAAGCCATCATATCTTTTTCCCTATCTCTACCCTCACCTAAATGCAGAAAATAGTATCTTCAAAACATTTACTATTCTATGGCTTTTAAAGAAACCCCAAACTTAAAATACAAACACACGTGTGCCTTTCTTATATTCTGACCTATAAAATTGCACACTTTAAAGTTATTTTGAAACTCAGAAATAGGAATGGGAGCATCAAAATGCAACATTGTCAACACATTTAAAAATTTTGTAGATTTGAGCTTTCAGAAAGGGACTTATTATTTTCATTCCTCCTGCTGAAACTCCCATTTGTACTGTGTTGCCTTCCCCAAGGATCCCCAATAAGCTTCACCCATTTTCCCACCACTGAAAAGAGAGGTACCCCTAGGCTGGAGAGCAGCTCCCATTTAATAGTGCATAACAACAGAACCGGGGCTGTCAAACTCTGACAGCTTGAATGAGGGAAGATTTCAAACAATTATGAGTGGGATTTTAAATGCCTCACCCGAAATACATTGCAGAGTCCTTATCACAAAAGGGAGATACTTCGGAAACTGCCTGAAAATTCATCCAAGAGGAATTTAAGAGAAATTTGGCAGGTGCTCATGACACAACAGTTGAGAATAAGAAATGAAGCAGTGCACTGAAGGGATTTAGGGAGGTTGAACGTAATCATTGATGTAAGAATGAGGCCAGGACCCAGGAGATGCAATCCCTGCCCTTTGTTATAAGACCTCAGGGACTGCAAGTGTCTAAACCCTTCCTTGTTTTGTGTTTCGTCTCACACCAAGCAGTGTTATTCTTATTAGCTAAAAATTGGGAATTGTCTAGCTGAGTAAAGCCTATTCAGGACTGGACAGAGGGGACATTACTGCTATTAATACACCATTCTTTAAACACGTTCATTCATCCTTAACAGCACTCTGCTAGAAAAATCCATGGTCAGTGCTAGTAGGTCTGTTTTGTAGGTAAAGCCTTTAAGTGAATAAGTAAATACACATTCTGTTGTAGTCAGGTTCAAGGTGAGATTGTTTTTGACAGGCCTTGCCCTCTCTTCTTTCCAGACAACCGTATCAGTGTGCTCTAATGACTTGCCAGCTTTACTCCCATAACATCTTGTAATTTCTTTTGGCATATTGCCCAACAATTTATTTTGACTGTTTTGACTTTCAGACCTCTTTAAGTACACTTTTGTAAGCAACTTTATTCTTTCTCACCTTTATAATTAATCATTGTAAAGTCATTTGAAATGAAGACTTTTACAGATGAACTAAGTGACGTTAGGTCAAGCCACTCTAACCATTTACTTACTTTGACTTACCTATTTTAATTTCCTAAAAGGCCAAGGAAAGAAGAATGGTGTGTTCATATCCATATGGGCCCACAATCTCTGTAATTGAAAGTCCTTGAGGACAGATGTATTTTAGAATCACAGTTCTTGGGTTTTAGAAACTGAATGCAGTGCATATATTACATAGGACGCTAACTAACACCTTCAGTGGCAGTTGGGAAGTACCTGTAATCATTACATTAATATATCTGCAGTAAAATGGGTACATATTCATATCAGTTTAGGTCTCTGTTGCCACCAAATAAGTTGCAAATGTCTTGGTTTCCTGAAAAATTTAAACTGCAAATTGCAGATAAGGTGCAGATATTTACTTAATTTTCTTTGTTCTTTAAAACAGATAATTAAAAACAACAATAAAACCTCCAAAAATTTTTTTATTAGTAAGGAGATTGAACCTCAATGAAATTAAATAAGTCCAAGCTCACACAACAAGGAAAGAATGCAACCTGGATGCTAATCCAGTGTCCTCTATTCTGTTTTTCCACATTGCTTTGCTTTTTAAATTTTTTAAAAAGATTTTTATTTATTTATTTATTTGGCAGATAGAGATCACAAGTAGGTAGAGAGGCAAGCAGAGAGGGAGAGGGAAGCAGACTCCCCGCTGAGCAGAGAGCCTGATATGGGGCTCGATCTCAGGACCCTGAGACCTGAGCCGAAGGCAGAGGCTTAACCCCCTGAGCCACCCAGTTGTCCCCCTACCCCCTTTTTTTTGCTTTTTTGTTTTTTTTAAATAATACATGCCCACTTACTTGTTTCCATTTTTGCCCTGGTTCCTACTGCTTTAATATCCATTGGGCCAGTGATATCTTCGGTCTTTTTCTTATGCAGTGCTGGTCATGATGTAATAGTAAAAACAGAAAGGTACTTGATCACAAATAGAACATGAAATCCTCTACAAGGTGACCAAGTTTAAGTCCTACTTCACTTAATTACTGGAAATTGGTGGGTATTCCTTTTTCTTACAAAAAGGTTGCCTTAAGCTCTTAATTTAGGTAACCATGGGATGAGTATCAGTAAGTTTATGAAAAGTTGGGAGTTTTCTGAGGATTCACCAGTTATTTTCTGAAATATTCAAAGGGAGGAAAGAAAAAAATAATGTTGCAGGTTTATTTTCTATTTGCATTTTTTGGGGGGTCAAATTAACTAGGATCAGGTGGAAAATGTTAGTCTTTTGAAGTTATATGAAGAACGTTGTTTGATATCAGGCTAGCTCTCCACGTGTTTCTTGGGATTGAAAGGAAACTCTTTTACCTATTTCTCTCCCATTACTGTCACCCAAAATTTCTTGAATTATGTTATGAAAAAGGACTTAGTGATGAAATGTGGGTCATCCCCCAGCTTAGAGATAAGATTGCCCAAGCAGTGGTACCCAAATTTCTCTTCAAGGTAAAATTTTATAAAGTCTCTCAGAGACCTAATGCTAACCACACTGGCAGGAAGTTTTCCTTTAGATCTAACTGGACACCTTCTTGCTGCAGTTCAAATTGATTCTTCGTCTTAATAAATGCCATCCTTGTTCATGAAGGGCAATCCATTTTGCAGTAATAAAGCTGAGGTCTGGGAAACTTCATGATAATACATGTTAGATTAGTTCTAGCTTGTTGCAAAAACAAATTAAACCAGTGTTCAAAAGTCTAAATGCCACAGTCATCTTAATTTTTTTCCTGGCCACAAAAGACCCTATTTTTATATACAAAAACTATGTAACTTTACTTGTGAGTACACTTACCCCTTTTCTCAAAGGGCAAAGTTGACTTTAAGATTTGAGATCAACTCGACCATTCAGGAATGCTGAAGAAAATACAGTCTTTGAAAATTCATTAGTCCTTATGTTTAAATTCTTATCAGCATTATAAAATAAATGAAACATATTATTGCCCCATTTTTCTTAATTAAAAAATATAACCATAATATATAAAATTATATTATTAAGAAATATATATATATACACACATATGTGTGTGTGTGTATATATATGTGTGTATATATATAAAACTCTGCTCACAGTCTTTGAATGTATAAAATGAGTTGTGGAAAACAACAATGCAAGACTGTATTTGAAAAATTTAGACAGTATTTTCAAAAGACAGATTATAAAGTGGCACAATATTGTGTTCAGAAAACATGCAGAAGCCCTTTACATATAGAGATTCTTACTGTTACCTCCTGGCAAAAACTGCTTGAAAAATTATTCAAAGAAAAAGATTTCTATCATTTCACAATGGTTCTGGAAACTCTTTATATCAAAAGAGAATTGTTTTTGTGCAATTAAAATCTTTTAGACACATCAGAGAGCTGTAACATTTCCTTTTGTAAGGTCAGCATCACCATCAATTCAATTAATCCTCTCGAATATTCTCTACATTGCTCAAAAGCCATCCTCGTCAGGGTGGCTGATGTGATGGCATCGACAGGAAGGGAGAAGCAAGACTGGCATCCTGGTGGATTTTGTCATTGTTCTTCTCTAGACTATCAAAAGACTTGGAGCCTTATTTTTAAACTCTCTTCATTCTATTTCAGTTTCGTTTGCTTTTGTAAATATAGTTGAGAGAGAGCAAATGCACCATTTGTCATTGTTTCTTTTGTGCATCTGTTTGCCTAGTAGCATAACAAACTCTGAAAAAAATATAATTACGTATATAACATATGTATATATTATAAATATGTGTATAATATATATGTATTAAATATTTCTATATTCAGATCAATTGTATGAATTGTAGGTATTAGGCTATAACCTGTGAATGTTTGGTGATAATATTAAAACAGAAATTATAGGGTCTCTTCTTTGTCTCCACACAACTTCCTTAGGAACTGTACCCTCCTTTAAGAATGTTTTCAATCACTCTCTAGGAAGGTTTTCTTTCTGGTAACCAGTTAAACACTTCTGCTTTATCAAGAATAAATGTAGTTTAAAAACATGGTAAATAAATGCCTCTGAATATATTTTAGGGCTTTTCTTTTATAATACATAAAGTGCTAGTTTCATGTTTCCACCTGTTCTAATAGTGCTTTTTCATTTATAAGAAACCTTTACTGAAGTGCTTTATTTAAGTTTAGGGACAGGGAGAATTTGGAGAAAGTCCAGATATAGTAATAAAAATCAGTAAGCCTATATGCAAATACATTTTGGGAAAATGGTACTGCTTGCCAAGATTTTAGTCAACCTGCCAAAAATTGCATTTTACAAAATGCAGTGGTGTTACTCGTGCTTTTTTCCGCGCTGTGAATGCTAATGAATAATTCCCAGTGGTTGTAGAGGGGACTGACTGGTCCAAAGAAGTAGCTTCTGGGGCTTATGCACGAGTTACAGGCTTAATGTAGACATGGTTTAGACTTTTCTTTTAAAATTGGGCTCCATGGGTATCTAATTCTTACTATTCTGTGTTATGGAAATGAGTCTAAAGGGCAGAAAAAATGTAAGAAGAAATGTTCTCATTCTAAGGTCCTAGTTGTAGAAAATTTTTCATTAACTGATCTACTTTAGGTTTGCTAAAAGAACAGCTAGAGGAAAAGTTAAGTGTTTCTTCTAAGAGTGTTGAGTTAGTGCAAGTCTTATATTCTAATTTCACCAGCTTGGTTTCCCAAGTCTAATTTTTTCTTGTAAAAGACCAAAGGAAGTAAGATTCAGCCAACTATTCAGAGGCAACCCTTCACAGTGGAAAGAATATGGACTTTGCCTTTCAATTTAGTTGGCTACCAGTCATACCACTACCCACATTAGCTCTGTAACTTGTGCTAGCTTTGTAAATGAGGCTAATAATTGATATCTAGCTTATAGGGTTCTTGTGATGATTAAATAAAGTTAAAAAAATTAAAGCACTTGGCTCCTAAGAGGTGTTCAATAAATGTAAGCCTTCTTCCTGAAAGTAATTCTCATTAATAGAATAGTCTAGGAACTAGACTATTCTAACTAGGAAATTGAAATCCAATCATACATTTAGAGAAAACGAGTTTTCATACAAACATATTTAAGTGATAAAATGGAGAAATGAGAGAAGGAATCATTTGATTTCCACAAACAGACACACTTGCAAATTTTTAAGATTCCAGTGAAAGAAATAAAAGGCAACTCTTAACTGCATTTGCTTGTCTGCATTCATGGCTAATCATACAGAATTAAAATATTTGAGCCTATTCCTGAGGAATGCATTTTTAAAACTAAAAGGTATGCATGCACTGGTATCCGAGTGGGTAAAGCATAGAGGTATAATGGATACTGATTACCTAAATTACAGCGGTAAATAGATCTGTTTATATAAAAGGTTTCCATTGCACTAAATAAGTCAGACTTTTTAAACTAAGTTTGTAATTAGAGTTGCCAGATAATTTATAAGATGTCCAGTTAAATTTGAACATCAGATCAACAGTGAATTCTTTTTTAGTTATAGGTATGTTCTAAATATTGCATGGGACATACTTAAACTTAAATATTATTTGTCGTTTACCTGAAATTCCAAACCTCACTGGGTGTCTTATATTTTTATTTACTAAATCTGGTAACCTCATTCATATTCTAAACATTTTCTATACATTTTATACATTTCATGATTATATTATGAATTATACTACTATAACACCAACTTCTTTGTTATGACTGATCATAGGTCTTTTATATGTATTATTTCTGAGTTATTTTTTCTTTTTTCTTTTTTTAGATTTTATTTAAATTCAAGATAGCTAACATACGGTGTATTATTAGTTTCAGGCATAGACCTTAGTGATTTATCACTTACATACAACACCCAGTGCTCATCACAACAAGTGCCCTCCTTAATGCCCATCACTCAGTTATCCTGTCTGCCGACCCACCTCCCCTCCCACAACCCCCAATTTGTTCCCTATAGAGTCTCTTACAGTTTGCCTCCCTCTCTGTTTTTATCTTATTTTATTTTTCCTTCCCTTCCCTTATGTTCATCGTTTTGTTTCTTCTGAGTTATTTCTTGAGACTTTTTTTTTTTTTTATATGGGGAAGGGATGGTGAAGTTAAAATTCTAGGAGAACCCTGAAGCTAAAATCGTCTATGAGAAATAACTTCTACAAACTGCATAATGAATATCAAGCTGCATTTACATTGCTCTATTTTAATAAGTGAGAGCAAAGATCTCTAAAAGCAGAAGATAGCTGATATCATCAAATTCTACTACATGGCATTACAAAGGAGGGAGAAGGAATAATCAATCCAGAAGTTCTGAAAGACTCTGCCGTAGTAGATTGTGTGTGTGGCTGGGCAGACTTCTCCGTATACAGCAGTATAATGAAGCTACAAGAGGGAGAGATTATTCTTTTACTTTTATTCATATTATGCACAAGACTTTTGAATTAGTTTTTTGGTGGGTAAGCACCTTAAATCACCCATAAGACCTCAGCTTTATTGTCCAGCCTTAAAGAACAAAAGAAAGAGCAAAGAGTTTGAGGAATTAAATGACTACGTAGGAAACTTGTTCATACACGTGCCTTATGTTTTAACAGTAAATCACTAACTTTTTAGACCTGGAACTGCCTGCTAGTGCTGAGTTCCAGGGGGAAGAAAAGAGAGCAAAAGAGGAAATTTTGCCTGCATTGGAACAGAAAATAATGTTGAAGCAAATAGAACTCTATATACTTCTGACAGTTCAAATGATACATAAGTACACAGGCTGACAACGGCTGGTTTGTCCCTGCAGTTCACTTCGCTCAACTCTGCATGGTTCTGTAGGACAATGAAATTCAATGCACTTAGAATTTCCAAAAAAAAAAAAAAAAAAAGTGAGCTCAGATTCTTTTAAAAGCATTTCTATGAGAAAACGGATCATTTACATGCCAAAAGCACTTTTAATGTGACATATTTAGCACATGTATTATTTAGAACGAAAGCTGCTTGAACTTAGTGAATTTTAAAGTCTATAAAACGGCACCCCACTGAGCACAAAGGTTGCAGTTCTCTGTTATGTGATTATGTGGAATAATAGACTTGTACATAACTTTTTACGAAATTAAAGGTATGACATTTACTTTCGGTTAGCCCTATAAATTGCACTTTAGAACATAAAGAGTGGCCTGATAAGTGAATTTGTTGTTCCTTCAAGCAATTTAACTGATTTTTAAAGAACAGTTTTGTGTTTCATCTATTGAGTAACACATCAAACAGTTATCTTAGTAGATTTAATGAGGCTCGTGTATCACTTAACTCTTCTGAGAAATGTTCAGGGAGTCTTAAAATGAGAAAGGCGGACATCCCAGGTTTGTTTTGTTTGCTGCTTGCACTGAGCGCGGGCTCCACTGCCCTGGGGTGGGGGGTACTGTGCTGGAGGGGGTGTGGCTTCCCTGGGGGGGGTACTGTGCTGGAGGGGGTGTGGCTTCCCTGGGGTGGGGTACTGTGCTGGAGGGGGTGTGGCTTCCCAGCAGCTGCTGCACACACCTTGTGGTGGGACATCAGTTGGCCCCAAATGGCTTTGGAGAACAAAATTGGGATTGCAGGTGTGATAACATTTTGGGCATATTCTAACAAATATATAATTTCCCAAGAAGTCCCCTTCATCAGAGCACACTACCTTACTTAGAGGAAGCATTCAGAAAATACTTGTTTCTTTAAGGCTAACTGTGGACAAAGCAGCCAGATCTTAAAAAGTAAACAAAGGTCTGCTGAAAAAGGGCCAAGACCTCTTGGTCCTTCCTAGTTTACGGTAATTTTGCCTCCAAAGAAGAGATAATGATAAAGTAAGCTGGACACACATACGCACACATGTTGGGCTGAATTTCTATGATGCAGCTAGTGAGAAATATCCTCATGCCTGTCTGGAAGTGATTCTCAAGGTGGAATCCTAGGGAAATGATTTATCTTACAGATGAATGCAGGACTGACTGACTATCTGTCTATCTATCTAGCAGAGTCCAGCATGCTTCAGATATCTGTGAGTTTAAATAAGTGAGTGTCTTGCTAGCTTGTTACCAGAGTGAGTGTGTTTCAGTGGTACACAAAGCTGTTTCAAGATTTCCATTTTTAAACCTCTTCTCTCCTCTCTACCTCCTTCACCCCCTCCAGAGATTTCAATGATTGTGTTTAAATTTGCTTCGGGCTTGAATTTTGGCATTCAGGAAATCAGCTGAGCAACTCTTCAGTAATTTATCTGGGCTGCTAGAGAGACTCTTTTTTGTGCCCTTTAAAGATAGAGACCCTTGACTGAAAAATGAAGTGCTGTGGCAGGTCAACACACAGGTTGTGTGTGTGGTTGTTGTTATTATTATTTTTTTTTTTTTTTAAAGGAAAGTTTGGCTAATCTGCAACAAGATGTTTTTCTCTTCCTTTGATTTTTCTGAATTAAAATAGACAAGATTTGGCATATTAGAAAATAAGCCCTAGTAAGCATACTGTTTTTACTATTTGTGTTCTCATGTCTATGTTGCTCTTGTAACAGCTTTGTTCACAGGGAGATGGAAATAAAACTGGATCTCAGTCCAAAAGGTGCAATTATGGTCATTTAAGCCAATAACATAATTATGTATAGTGCATATATATTTATCAGATATGTGCAGCCATTTTGAACTCTTTATGTATTATCATTGCCACTTTACAGCTTTCTTGAAACAATTTTCAGCAGCATCTAAGTAAAAATCACAGAGAAGGTTAAATGCTAAAAAATACTTTAAAATTACATTGAGGTGATGGCTTAAAGCCAGATAAATAATTTTTATCTTACCATACCTCTCTATTTCTTTTAGATTAATTAACATCAGAAATTTAATAAATTCCTATCATCGTCGTCAGTCTTTTGTGTTTATTTTGAGGAATACGGTTCAAGAGGACGCTTACCCAGAAGGACTTAAATGCAAACCTGTTTCAAACTCTGGAATCTAAGTTGACTACTTTATTTGTATGTGACATTAAATTTCCATTCTCAGCATAAACACCACACCACCTGGGATTATGGTGACTTTTCATTTTTAAACCAAAAATTTAGCATTGTTTGAAGTGTAGTTTATTTCACACATTCCCAAGGCTCTCTTTAATGCGAGCAGGTAGGGTCCCTAATCTTCCCATCCTGCAGCAATCCAACAGTTACTAATATTCACATGTATGTGTTGGTGAAAAGGAAGGTTGCTTTTAGCAAGCATGAGGCAAGGTTTTAATTTGTAGCTGATAATTTGCTACTGGGAGCTTACCCTGATTAGTCTTCTTACTGCACCAACAGTTTTTGAGGTGGTGTGAATTACCTGCTGTGTATGTTTTTACCACTCACTCAGGGATGAAAATGAATTACAACCTAGCCCTCAATTAAAGCTCGAAATAAGAAAACCTCAAACTTCTTTTATGTCTGCACTTCTAAAGAACAGAATTAGTTGCTTCTGATATCATTGGAATTGTAATTCACACTCTTGGAAATCCTGCAATGGATCTTTCAGCCCCACTCAAACAAGCGCATCTCAGCTGTTACCCAATTACATTGCCTTTGCTCCAAGTCAAATCATCATCCAACAGCTGAGAATTGAAACAAACTCCATTTGTGAAAATGAACCATGAATTTATTGATAATGTGGAATGTTTATAAGTGTTATTTCTCGTCATTCTACAGAAATTAATATGTTATTCTTGGTCCTATTAATTGTGAAATTTAGGAAATTGAGTCATGGACTTTGATTTAATTTGTCATTAATGTACTATTTTCAGCCGTGCTGGAAAGAAATACATTAATGAAAACTTTGAATAAATATTTTTGGAACACTGTTGCTAGATCTTTTGAGAACAGGTCCATTACTTTTAACCCACTTACTAGAAGGCTACAAAAGCTTGTATTGTGTTTGTTGGGTGATCTGGACATCTCAAAGGGGAACACACAGGCATTCAAATAGTCTATGAGTTTATTCATTGGTTCATGTTCTTATTAGGCACCTATTGTGCTTTGTTTGCTCATGCCATGTGGAATAGAGAGCTCTTGAGTCCTAAAGCACTTTCATTTTATATGGGAAAACTCAGGTTTTGCCACTCATTTTCAGGGAGAAAATGTCTTGTGAAGGCATTGTGCATACAACTGGTCATATATCCTGAATCTGCTGCTGTTCTGCAAATGTCTTATTTTCCTCTGGAAGAAAAGTGGGCTACCTGAGAATTTGCTCACCTAAGATCAGCATAGTAAGTGGCAAGAAGTGGGAAAAGCCAACAGAGACCAAAGTTGTAGGATGATTTTCTGCTCTAATGATTGGGAAAGACAAGGATATCAGAGAGCATCTCCTCATTCACTTAAAAACAAAAACAAGTTCGTTTCCTTGTGACTGTGGAAATAAAAGTTTCATTTGAATTCTGAGAGAGGAAGCAGAGGGCTGCTCAGGAGGAGATCACATACAGGACTATGTAGAAAAGAGAGGAATAAACAGAGGAGACAAAGCCTGGCACTCCCAAACAGATTATAAACACCATGGTAATAGAGGGATTTTTTATTTGTTTGTTTGTTTATTTATTTAGTGTTTTCCATAACATCTAGTTTACACCTGGAGTCACAACTGGTACAAGTCTGATTTCTTGATTAATACCCATGTTCCAAGGTGGTAACTAAGGTTTACAAGAACAAAGGAAGGGCAGTTATGTAATATACTGGATTCAGTGTTTTTGGCAGAGTTTACCTTATTTTTGATATTAACAGAATTACCTCAGATTTACTAGCTAATTTTAATTACTTTCCTCTCATTTGCAGTCATAAATTTTTTAGTTATAATTCCATTCTGCAGTGTTATGAGAAAGATGATATTTGAAGCTCTGTTTTTTTCATGTTCCAAGAAAGAGGAAAATTATCATTCATCTACTTCTTCCTCCCTCCTTTGCTATCAAATGACAAGATTATTGATAAGTAGCTACATATTATATAATGTAACAAAATTCTCAGAACTCTTTAATTTTAGGAATAGAGAAGTAGATTTCCAAGTAGATTTTAAATGGAAAATTAATAAACTTAAAGAAGAGAGGTTTTTTGTTGTGGGGTGGGGAGAGGCTTAACCTTTTGGGAGGTCTGTACAATGCTACCGGTTGATGCTCTTTGATAACTGTTAAACAATGCTTTAATGTTTCACTTAAGAAAATCCTACCATTGGATTTTGTTTGATTTAATGTAATTATAAGGATTAATTATGTCTTCTCAGACTTAAGTTATGTTTTTATTAATATGAAGATAATACCTAGCTGGCCATTCAGGATTAGCTTCAAATTAAAACTGGACCACTGTATGGTTGATTGTATTGCCCGCATATTAGGTAGTAGCTCAAATAAAAGTAGAAATAAAATCCTATGTGGTTGTATGTTAACTAAAAGTTGTCTCAACCAAGCCACTAATCTGAGAACAAGCATGGAATTAAGCAAAAGCCAGAGGGTGATATAGATAGGAACACAAGGTCATTTTGCTGGACAACTATGAAAGATGGTTTTCCTGTCTCTGTCCCTTATTCACTTTCCTCTATCCCTTGTTTACTTCTTCACTCTCTTATTTTCTCCTTAATTTCTCTTCTCTTCTCTTCTCTTCTCTCTCTCTTTCTCTAGAAAATTCATTACCATATATCAGTTGTATATTATTATAGAGTGTTTTTTTCTAGTCTAGAGGTTGGGTAAAATAATATAAGTTCACTATTTATTTTTAAATTTAGACATGTGATACAACTAAACATGAAGAAGAAATATGTGTAGCCAAAAACTCAGCCAGTTGTGCACAGTATTGTAGGGATAACATTTTTTCTAAAAACAGGTGAATTCAGGGTTGTTTATAAGCTTCTGCAGGGGTGGCCTAAATTAAATGGGAGCTGCAAAAGCACTTTAAACAGCCTACTGATGTCCTGCCACCCACTGGATCTGTTGAGGGCATTGGTAGCCTATGCTGGCAGAGTTTTCATGATCTTGCTCCTGTCTCTTTCGTGCCCCATGCTATACGAAAATATGTATTTCTCCTGGCCTAAAATGTTGGAGTTTATCAATTACATAGACGTTAGGAATTATGAAATACGATCATGATATATCAAGCGATTATTTTTGCGGCCAGCTGCATCACTGAAAGCGGAGCTACTCAGCTATTTAAACACTGGTTGTTTTTTCTCACATGTCAGATAAAAATCCCAAATACTCTGGAGGAGATAGCACTGAGCAGTGAGAGAGCATTGAAGGGAAGTTTTAACTGCTGACACTTAAAGTTTTCTTTGGGAGAAACATGGAAATGTGGATAATTTTTGATTTGTATAACATTTAAGTGCATTTTGCTTGCCTGTTAGGCAGTTTATTTTACTTAGCATGCAATAGCATATGGTATCAGAAATTAAGGTGATTTTAAAAGATGGAAAACTAGTGTAAAAAGCAATGCTTTAAAAGTTCACACATGATTCTAGGGCACTTAGAAAGAGAATTTTGGACATTTAAAACGAACAAGCTTTGTGTTACTTATGGTATGATCCTGGCCTCATTCCCAAATAAAACAATAAAAAAATTAGGCTCTTTTCAAATATATGGTTTTAATAGATACCGCACTGTGGGATTTATGCCTTATTTTAAAAGAAAAATCTTCAGTTAATTGGCTAGCTTTTGAAATTCGCTTTGAAATAAGTGCATCTATTCAACGCACCAGCTTCGTTGCACTGTTGAGTTCAATATATGAGAAGATATGGTATTCAAAATAGATCATACTTGTAAAGATTTGTAGGCCCGTTTTGCCTATTAAAACAATGAAATTCTATTCCTTCTCAACCGCACACCAGAAAAAAGTCTGAAAACACTGTTTGGACTATGTCTCTTTAGTTTAATCAGTCCATGAGTAGAAGCCTGTGGAGGAAGTAATATGGATCAATTAAGATAATTAAGATCAATTAAGATAATCAGTTAAGATACTGTGGATAATGCTATATTTTAGAATGAGCCCTCACTCTGAGGAGTAAAGATCTGGGCTGTAGAACTTTCTCAGCTACTTACCAGCTGAATGATCTTGGATTTAATTTACAAACTCACTTTCTCATCCATGTGGAACAATAATGCTTTTCCTACTTATGTGTTTTGAGGTGCAAAATAAGAAATGTGGAAAAGCCTGGGAAGACGTAAATCCTTATTCAAATATGAGTTATCATCATCTTCTGTTTAGATGTAAGAACCAAGCTTGTTGATACCTAGTTGGGTCACTATATATTTTTGTCATTTTCCCCCACTTTTTATCTTTCAGTGGATTCCATGTATTTTATTTATTTACTTACTTACTTACTTACTTATTATTTGAGGAAATTAATTCCAGTGTAGTTAACATGCTCTGTTAGTTTCAGATGTACACTATAGTGATTCAACAATTTTATACATTACAGACTGCTCATCATGACAAGTGTACTCTTAATCCCATCTCATCTATTTTACCCATCCCACCTCCTTCCCCTCTGTTAGCCATCAATTTATTCTCCATAGTTAAGAGTCTGTTTTTTGGTTTGTCTCTCTTTTATTTCCCCTTTGTTCATTTGTTTTGTTTCTTAAATTCCATATATGAGTGAAATCACGTGGTATGTGTCTTTCTCTGGCTGACTTATTTCTCTTGGGATTATACTCTATAGCTCCATCCAGGTTGTTGCAAATGGTAAGATTTCATTCTTTTTTATGGCTGAGTAGGATGCTCAAACACACACACACACACACACACACACACACACACACACACACGCACCACCCCTCTTTATCCACTATCCATTTGTTGATGCACAGTTGGGCTGCTTCCATGACTTGGCTATTGTAAATAATGCAGCAATAAACATCAGGGTGCATATATAGCTTTGAATTAGTGTTTTTGTATTCTTTGGGTAAATACCCAGTAGTGTGGTTACTAGATCATATGGTAATCCTATTTTTAATTTTCTGAGGAACTCGATACTGTCTTCCACAGTGGTTGTACTAGTTTGCATTCCCACCAACAGTGCATGAGGGTTCCCTTTTCTCCCCATCCTTACCAACACCTATTATTATTATTATTATTATTATTATTTTAGCCATTCTGACCAGTGTGAGGTGATATATCATTGTGGTTTTGATTTATATTTCCTGATGATGAGTGGTGTTGAATATCTTTTCATGTATCCGTTGGCTATCTCTATGTCTTCTTTGGAGAAATGTCTGCTCATGTCTTCTGCCCATTTTTTAATTGGATTATTTGGGGGTTTTATTTTGGTGTTGAGTTGTATAAATTCTTTATATATTTTGGATACTAACCCTTTATTGGATATGTCATTTGCAAATATATGTTCCCATTCAATAAGTTGTCTATTAGTTTTCTTGGTTGTTTCTTTTGTTTGTGCAGATGCTTTTTATTTTGACGTAGTCCTGGTTGTTTATTTTTGTGTTTCCCTTGCTTAAGAGACATATCTAGAAACATGTTGCTGTAGCTGATGTCAGAGAAATTACTACCTATTCTCTATTCTAGGATTTTTAAGGTTTCAGGTCTCACATTTAGGTCTTTAATCCATGTTGAGTTTCTTTTTGTGTATGGTATAAGAAATTGGTCCTGTTTCATTCTTGTGCATGTAGCTGTCCAGTTTTCCCAACACCATTTTTGAAGAGCCTGAGTTTTTCCCATTGCATTCTTTTGCCTCCTTTGTTGAAGGTTAATTGACCATATAATTGTGGGTTTATTTCTGGGCTCTCTATTCTGTTTTATTGCTCTCTGTGTCTGTTTTTGTGCCAGTAGCATGCTGTTTTGATTACTACAGTTTTGTAGTAAATCTTGAAATCTGGGATTGTGATACCTCCAGTTTTATTTTTCTTTTTCAAGGTTCCTTTGGCTGTTTGGGGTCTTTTGTGGTTCCATACAAATTTTTGGATTGTTATAGTTCTGTGAAAACTGCTATTGGTACTTTGATAGAGATTACGTTAAATCCGTAGATTGCTTTGGGTAGTGTAGACATTTTAACAATATTTGTTCTTCCAGGTCTAATTTAGAATCAGTCATAAGTTCTTTATGTAAGACTGAACACAAAAATTGCTGTTGTAACGTTGGTAAACAAGTTCACTCATTTTCAGTACATATTTCTTAGTGCTTAATTCATTCAAGCATATTGTTCAGGTGGTACAAAATGAATCCAACACAAATACTGTCCTCAAAAAGTTACCGTTACAGGTAGGAGACACAAAACATTATCATTGTGTCTGGGGCTTGATTTTACTCTACTTGCAGACTAATAATTTAGTCTGTTGCTGTTTCATGGATGCTAATAGTACATATAAGATTTCTGAGACAACGGATTTTATTATTCATTGCACAGCAAATGGTGCCATGTTTGTATTAGTTCCCTTTACCCCATCCCCACAAGTCACTGGGGGGTGGCATGAGGTGGCAAGTTAGATAGTATATATGCAGGAGATTTGTGCTACAGCTGAGAAACATTAGCTTGTGGGACCCACTGTTTTATAGTAAACACTAAGCAAACCTGATCTTTGTCCTGGAGGAGATATTATTTCATCCCTCTGAGACTGCCACAAATACTACCCTGAGCAATGTCCTTAGGAAGAACAGTTAGGACCTTGCATTCTTGGTGTACCCAGCAAGATATGTAGAAATACAAGAGACCCACAGAGGAGTGTCTCCCAATAGTCATAAAGTAGAATGTGGCAAGTGATAAGACTCATTAATAACTAAAAGGATTTTTAAAAATGAATCTTATATTTATTTATTGTAGAGAGCAGGGAGGGGTAGAGGGAGAGGGAGAGAGAGTCTTAAGCAGACTCTGGGCTGAGCACGGAGCCCAACACAGGGCTCAATCCTACAACCCCAAGATAAGGAGCTAAAACCAAGAATCCAGCACCCAACTGACTGTGCCACCTATGTGCTCCAATAAGTATAGGGATTTTAGCCCCAATCCATGTTAAACATAAAGTCATCTACTTTCTTTTAAAATGTTTCTTACAGTAAGGTATTTATTGAGCTCCTACTGATGAGTATGTCTCATGGTAGAATATCATGGTGATAAAGGACTTTAATCCTGTGAAGTGCCCAGCAAGATTGCTGTCTTACAACTGGATTCTGTGAGCTTTTGCTCACTTGCATTTTGCATCATCTCTCAAAAACACTTCCTGGGGTTTCTGTGTAACATTTTTCATAATAAAACATCAACTTTAAAAAAAAAAATTTTTAAAGATTTTGTTTATTTATTTTGACAGAGAGAGAGTGTACACAAGCAGAGGGAAGGGCAGAGGCAGAGGGAAAAGCAGGCTCCCTGGTGAGCAGGGAGCCCCACGTAGGGCTCAATCTCAGGACTCCCAAGATCATAACCTGAGCTGAAGGCAGATGCCCAATGGCTGGGCTACTCAGGTGCCCCATAAAACATCAATTTTATGACAACCATTTTAATACAAGATATCAGAAAGTTAATGTCCCTATGTAAGGTATTTTTGAATTTCTCCTTGAATTTATATTAGGAAAAATTGAGCTTAATTTTCATCTCTTAGCACTATCTGAATTAACAAGTTTATATCATGAACCACATCATCTTTATCCATTCGTCTGTTGAAGGGCATCTCAGCTCCTTCCACAGTTTGGCTATTGTGGACATTGCTGCTATGAACATCGGGGTGCATGTGCCCCTTCTTTTCACTACATCTGTATCTTTGGGGTAAATACCCAGTAGTGCAATTGCTGGATCATAAGGTAGCTCTATTTTTAACTTTTTGAGGAACCTTCATATTGTTTTCCAAAGTGGCTGCACCAACTTGCATTCCCACCAAGTATAAGAGGGTTTCCGTTTCTCCACATCCTCTCCAACATTTGTTGTTTCCTACCTTGTAAAATTTTGCCATTCTAACTGGTATTAGGTGGTATCTCAATGTGGTTTTGATTTGAATTTCCCTGATGGCTAATGATGTTGAACATTTTTTCATGTGTCTGTTAGCCATTCATGTGTCTTCTTTGGAAAGTGTTCATGTCTTCTGCCCATTTTTTTACTTCATTATTTGCTTTTTCGTTGTTGAGTTTGAGAAGTTCTTTATAGATCTTGGATACCAGCCCTTTATCTGTAGTGTCATTTGCAAATATCTTCTCCCATCTCCCATTTCCTGGGTTGTCTCTTAGTTTTGTTGACTATTTCCTTTGCTATGCAGAAGCTTTTTATCTTGATGAAGTCCCAAAAGTTCCTCATCGCTTTTGTTTCCCTTGCCTTGGGAGACGTGTCTTGAAAGAAGTTGCTGTGGCTGATGCAGAAGAGGTTACTGCTTATGTTCTCCTCTAGGATTTTGATGGATTTCTGTCTAATATTGAGATCTCTCATCCATTTAGAATTTATCTTTGTGTATGGTGTAAGAAAGTGGTCAAGTTTCATTCTTACGTATATAGCTGTCCAGTTGTTCATATATACAATGGAATATTACTCAGCCATCAGAAGGGATGACTACCCACCATTTGCATTGACATGGATGGAACTGGAGGAGATTATACTAAATGAAATAAGTCAAGCAGAGAAAGCCAATGATATGGTTTCACTTATATGTGGAACATAAGGAATAGCATGGAGGACATTAGAAGAAAGAAGGGAAAAATGAAGGGGAGTGGATAGCAGAGGGGGAGACGAGCCATGAGAGACTCTGAACTCCCAGAAACAAACTGAGGGGTTGGGGGAGGGGAGGGGTTAGCCTGGTGATGAGTATTAAGGAGGGCAGTATTGCATGGGGCACTGGGTGTTATATGTAAACAATGAATCATAAACACTACATCAAAAACTAATGATGTACTGTATGGTGACTAACATAACATAATTAAAATAAATAATAATAAAAAATCATAGTACCAAAACAAACAAACAAACAAAAAACAAAAAAACTAAAACAAGTTTATATTAAAAGAAGTAGCATGGTGGGTTGATGCTGCCTTTTTTTTTTTTTTTTTTAAGATTTTATTTATTTATTTGAGAGAAAGAGAGAGAGCATGCACGCATGTGTGCACAGGCAGGCAGAAGGGCAGAGGGAAAAGGAGAAGCAGGCTCCCTGTTGAGCAGAGAACCAGGCTCCCCACTGAGCAGAGAAGCAGGCTACGGGTTGAGCAGCCCAATGTGAGGCTCAATCCCAAGACCCTGGGACCACAACCTGAACGGAAGGCAGATGCTCAACTACCTGAGCCACCCAGGTGCTCCTGGGTTGATGCTTCTTATGACCAAGTAAAGATTCAAACTGGTCTCAGTTTGAATGGGACTCACTCCATGGCCACCACTACACCATTGGAACTGCAAGACACGAAAGGTAGAGGACAGAGCCTCTTGGCCTTTTCAGATCTTCCTTTTTATAAGAGTATATAGAGAACAATGTGGTCTCTCAAATATGAATTAGCTAATGATGCCAGAAAGTTTGTTTTGAGAATTTGAAAAAGGCCTCCCAGTTTGCTGTGTTGAGATATTGATAAAGATATTGCCCTGAGCCAGCTGACAAGAGAAAATTATTTAGTGAGAGAGTCAAAAAGAAAGATTTACTATTAAGTCAAAATACAGAGCACGGTACAGGTAAACCTTCATTGGGAGACAACATACTCTTCAAGAGGAGAGTGAGTTTGTTTTGGCAGGGGTCCTTGGAATTCTAGTTTGCAATTTAAATCTTTGCTAAAAATTGCATTTTAAAGGCAGGTGCTTGTCTAGCACAGGTGGTTACTGTAGCAATCACTGTATTGACAGAAAAATATTATGATGGGATGTAGAGACACCAACCTAATGAAATCAAGTTGAAAGGAAGAAAAAAAAATTTAACTCTGCTCTCTCTTCTTCCCTCCCTCTCATACTTCTCCAAATAATTGTAATTTAATGTTCTATTCAGAAGAACATATTTATAACAGGGCATCTCAATATTAATCTTAAACTAGAAAAATAACTTGTCATTTATTTAACCCCAGCCTGATGGGAGGTTAGATTCACTACTGAAAGTCTGTTACAAATAGCCAGGACATTCTAAGGTCACCAAATGATGGCTGTCATTTTTGTATTCAGCCCAATGATGAAGGAGCTTTTAAATGTTTGGACATTCAATCTATGTAGTGCCATGACCTGGACATACCCTTTTACTAAACACTAGCCCACTAAATCCTCTTAGAATGTTGTTTACCTCTAGATAAATCAAACATGACAATGTAGGTTAACTTCACTGATTCATTTTTCAGCCACAAATGATTAATAATTTTTACAGAATGAAAGCTACAGACTTCTTATTATACGGCGGACTACAGGGAGTGATATAATTCTTAGATGTCTTGTGAAATGTGAAGCCATTTCTCTGGAACTGATATTCCCGGTTCTCGGCTAAGCACGGTAGCTACCTTCACTTCACTAGAGGATCATCCAGCAGGAATGACCTTATCAATTACTGTAAGTCAGCATCTTTCCCCCAGAGTTTGAGCAGGCTGTTCTCTGCAATTTGTACCGGTGGCCCGGGACTAAATCCGAATCCATTTCCAAGCCTGAGCATGTCACATGCTGTAGCAGTGAAAGACATGTTGCTGCGGTAAGCAAAGACGTGGGCTCTATGAGGAGGGTTTTTCTGGCGGACCAGAAACCCCACACGATGGAGAAAGCCAAAACACAAAGAAGAAAAATAAGCAGAGAAGGGAAAAAGAACTCCTTCTCTCTTGGGCCCAGGATGTTTTTACCCTGGAAAGATTAAGTGGCAGATTTTGCCAACATTTATTTCACTTTTGTTTATTTTGGCCAGTTTCCCCTTCTCTGTTCGCTACCTAACCAAATAGCCCCTGAGTTCCCTGTGGTTTTAATAAAGATTAGGAATTAAGGCCAGCCAATATTTCTGCTACAGGTGTCTTTGAAAAGTCACCTGCTACTTGGTTTGCACAGTGAGGCTTCTGCAGCTCCCCCCACCCTTGTAATTTTCCCCGTCTACTCTCCCTCCAACACTTTGTAAATAATATTTTCCATTTATGTCATATTTCCAGGGTGGCTGAGCCTGTGAATGGTTTTATTTCTTTGACTTCACATTTTGCCATTCTTGAATAACTAATAGTGGTGATAACATTTTCCACATTTAGAATTGCTTTCTGGTAACCTGGAAGGAAGAGATTTCTCTGAGAGATACAGCATATATAACCTCTCTTGACATCAAGGGTACAGAAATAGTTGCTAAAATAGATGATTGATTACCTGTGCTGAGCTCAGCACTTAGATTTTCCATTAGTTTCAAAAACTTCCATTAGGTTTGCACCCGGAGAGTTTTGGCGTTGGCCCTTAATATCTTTATCTGCTGGGACACACTTTCATATTACCTGCTTTGGGACTGGACTGACTGCACTTGAAAAGAGCAGAGGAACTAAGGACATTCCTCCCCTCCCACCCAAAATATATTAAAATTTTAATAGTAACTCTTTTGGATTTGGTTGATGTTCAGGTTGCAGCTTTAGATTCGTTCTACTTTTATTTCTACTGGTTTGACCATACGTATTCTAATCCCATATGAAAGCCAACATTTCATTCTTTTATAATAAAATTATGCGTTCCTGTATAGTAAGAGCTCTATCCATTATGTGAGACGTAGATTGTGCAGACATTGGATGCAAGGGTGAAATGGCTCCTCTTCAGCTGTTCCTTTCTACTGTGTAATTACATAATTAGGATGTAGACTATCCATCATACAAGTCTTTTTGTAATTCCATGGGAAAAGCTACTGAATATGGACAACAGATGATTCTTAAACCTCAGTATCACAGCTGGTTTACATTTTTTACTCTAAATCCCGTAAGTGGGCAGGCCATGTTACAGAACCCTTTCATGCCAAATTTCCTTTTTAAAAATTGAAACCGCTTTGGTATTATCCAAGACAAAGAGAGTATTAAAAAATAGTTGACTGTTTACCTGATGTTTGTAAGACTGTCGATGTTGTTTTTCAGTGACTGTTTCCCTTTCTCTAAAAGATACTCACCATATTTAATCCCCACTGTGGCTCTTACATCCTCTCTCTTTTTTTGTCATTATGCATGCTTTCCACTTAACTCTTTTCTTTTTTGCTCTCTATTTAATACCTTCTCTATTATTGTTCAACCCATAGTCAACCTGCACTATTAACGTCTTCTGGATGCCCTGAGTAGGACCTCATCCCAAGTGATCCTCGTTTTAGTGCCAGTATGCCTACCACCTACCTTGTATCATTTCACCTCTCCTCAGAAGTACAAAAAAGATTTTTTCAGATTCAATTCTGTTCAGTAACTTGTGGTAACAATTAAAAAAGAACCACTAATTACATTTAACAGAATTGAATTATTTCTAAATTATCGACTTAATAATATAACATAAATTGTGAGAAATAGGGACTTATTTTGATGCAAGAAAGAATATGTGTTTCCCACTATCATAAATCTGGCTGAGTTAAAAACAGAAGGACGTAGTCCGGGATACAATTTTAAATTCATTTTTGTCATAATCCACAGTGAAAATTGGGCTAAGTGGGTCTCCTTGCAGCTCATTGCCCAAGTGTTTATGGCTATAGAATGGAAATACATAAGAGGAATAAAACACTTTTCATTCCAATTCAGTTCTATCAGAATATGTTGAACATCTCTTCTGGGTGAGATACCCAGCCAGTTGTATTAGGATAAATATATTTGCTTATATCATGGTGCCTTTCCCTCAAGTTGTTTATATATAATTGGGGAAATAAGAAAGATGTTTATTGTGTATAAAGGGAAGAGTTTACATTGGAACTGAGCCTTAGTGTGTGTGAGTTCAAAATGCAGAGTACGAAAAAATAAATTTTAGGCTAGGAGAGTAATGAGAGTAAAAGAATAGAGGCAAGAAACAGAGGGGAGTGGGGAGGGGTTGGGCAAAATGAGTGACAGGGAGTGGGAGGCACAGGCTTCCAATTTAAGTCACAGGGATGAAAGGCACACATAGGGAATATAGTCAGGGGTACTGTAATTGCACTGCATGGTGACAGATGGTGGCTACACTTATAGTGAGCACAGCATAGTATAGAGCTGTCAAACTACTATGTCGTACACCTAAAACTATTGTAACTTTGTGTGTCAATTAGACTTCAATGAAAAAACAAAAACAAAAAAACAAACAGAGGCAAGAAAATTCAGGGAATGTTTAGAGAACAATTAGAAATCTGATGGGAGGTATGATTAGAAAAGTAAAATTTGATTTCAGTTATATTTTTATTTATAGAAGTTCTATTTCTTTTTTTCAAATCTTTTTTATCCTTCTTTCGAGTTTCTTATTCCTTGTTCTTTTTTTCAAGCTTTAGACATTCTTCAGGTATATTAAACATGGTGTCTTCTAATCTGTCTAATAGTTACAGCGTCTGAAGTGTTTATAGATTGGATTCTACTGTCTGCTCTTTCTGCTTACTCTCATTCAGCAGGATTTGTTATGGGGTTTTATATTTTAAACTATAAGCAACTAATTTCCTTGGACCTGTAACTATGGGAGTTTTAAAGCCTGAGTTGAAGTAGATTATTCCAGAATGTATTTGTCTTTCCTTTTGAGAATTGTGTGGTGGTACTACCAATATGAGTTCCCATTAAGTAAAATATGAAGTTTTTTGACTACATAGGCATCAGGAATTCAGACCTGTAAAACCATGAGAGGAATCTACATGTATTTCTGAAGGCTGATTTTACTCCTTCCATTTCAGGACCAAGACTGTTAGAAACAGCTTTTCTGACTTCCTCCTTCTGTGTATTTCTTGTCAACCTTACACTAAGTACAGTGCCCTTTAGGATCCTAAATGTATGTGGCAGTTACCCATCCTCACCTCTGGGTAATTGACTGCCTATTGGGCACAGTGTAGCCGTTACAGAGGAGCTCAAGATCATTAGGGATCAATAGAAAACTTTCTGACAAATGGAGTCTTTGTAATTGGTTATCTACCAGAGTAATCTCTTTCACTTCTGTTTTAGTTTCTGGAATATTCTTTCATGTTCACTCAGCAGTTAATTTCAACCCAAGATTATTTTTACATTTCATTTAGCATTTTAACTGTTGGAGCAGTGAAGGTCATCAGGGTATTTACTCTGTTCTTCTACTGGTAATGGAAGTCATACAGGTAATTTTTAGATCAACATTAGAATTTTATTTTGGTTTTTGTTTAAAAGTTTGGATAATATTTAGTAGTTAATAGAATTCCAATGATTTTTTTGGGGGGGGAGGGGGAATGACATGCTTAGAACTGTTTTTTGTTGTTGTTGTTGTTGTTGTTGTTTTATTTTTTTGAGGAGGGGGTGAGTCTGGCAGTGTAATAGCAAAGACTCAAAACAAGTTAGACAGTGTTTATAAGGTTCAGATAAAAGGTACAGAAATGTGATCTGGGAGGCTGACACAGGGAATGGAAGAAGTCTTAAACTGAAAACAATGTAGCTGAAGAGTTATCTTTTTTTCCCACTGGTTAAATCAGCTTGTTGGAATGTAAACTAAAGAGAGATGTTCTTGAAGACATTAAACATACAGCGGTCCCTGGGAACTCTGTCAATGTGAAGTCTAAATGAAATGCTAATAAAGTGTCTGATTGATGCCCTCTCTATTAAAACAAGGACATATTTATGAGATTAGACTTTCTAAGGAAGAATTCCATCAACAATTATTCTTAGTCCAGGCTTCTTTGTGTAGGAGAGTCCTAACCTACTGTGAGGTATGACAAATCCCAGGGGAATGACATCTTGCTTTTTAAGATCTGGGGAAGCATCTTGCATCTATAGAGAATTCCAGGTGGAATTAAACAAATTACTTTTAATAGGCTGAACAGAGATCACAGATTCACATTTAATCTATTCTCCAAATTGTAATCTTCCTTTTATACAGCAATCTAAAACAAAATTTACTTTATCTGAGCAACAAGAAAAGGAAGGGTACAGAGCCACAAAGGAGATAGAGGTTATGAAAATATGTGAATTAGTATGTCTCAGTTGTCAGTGTTCTTAAAAGTTATCAAGAAATTAGTTTTACTATGCCAGGTTCTGATGGCTTTATGTTTACTGCAGAGAGCACGGTACTTATTTACCTGTCAGTTTTTGGAATTTAAGCTCACAATTCTGTCTTTCTATGGGACATTCATAATTAAATTCCCCTAACAATATTGGAGTAATATGTTGAAGATGAAAAAGTCTTAGAATTGAAAGCTTTAGAAATAATTTCTTTAGACTTCTTTTCCACTTAAGGAAAGAACAGCATGGTGGTGCTGTGGAGAAATCTCATGTCAGAAACACTTGGCTTCGAATCGCACCTCTGCCTTTTATTAATGTATGTGATCATGGGCAAGTGGCCTTCTTCTGTAAACCTCAGTTTATTTATAAAAAACAGCAACAGTTTCACAGAACTGTGGTAAGTATTACATGAACTGTTTATGCAAATCCTTAGCATAGTGTCTGGCATGCTATACTTACTCGGCAAATAGTGTATATTGTCATATTTTAAAAATTTCTTTCTTGGGGCAACTGGGTGGCTCAGTGGTTTAAAGCCTCTGCCTTCTGCTCAGGCCATGATCCCAGGGTCCTGGGATCAGGGCCTGGGATCCGGTCCTGGGATCGAGTCCCGCATCGGGCCCTCTGCTCAGCAGGGAGCCTGCTTCCCTTCCTCTCTCTGTCTGCCTCTCTGCCTACTTGTGATCTCTGTCTGTCAAATAAATAAATAAAATCTTTTTTAAAAATTTCTTTCTTTACTTCTTTATTTCATGCAGCTTCTCTTTGTCTGTCTCCCATGGTATGGAACTTATCATGATGCAATCAGTTATGTTTTTGTTATATATTTTCTTTTGAGTAGAAAAATCTGACTCCCCAAAACTTTTGCCCTGTGCTCTACCCTATGAAACAGCAAAGGATTCATGTGTTATTTCTTCTGGAAGAGAAACCTTTAATTACTTATAGATAGGGGTTATAGGGAACTATTAATTGAGCTATGTCTCTGAGTTGACTGAAAGTGATAAGCTTCAGAGATTAGATGAAGGGACCATCCTTCTTCCACTATACCAGGAGGAAATAAAGGAGTCTAGAAAGAGGTACAGACACATTTGCAAGTTTTCTGAAAATTCTAGGACTTCTTTTTTCTCTATGAGATAAGGTCTTCAGGTGAGAGAGAAGATATCTGTAGAGGGGTTAGACATTTTAGGAGAGTGGGAAGGATTTGAAACAATTTATGTGCAGAACTAGGAAGACAGCTGACCAGGGATTGTTGGGCAGCATTGAGGGTCCAGCTGAATTTGAAGACTTGATGTTGATATTGTTACTGATTGCTTGGTTGTGCTTTTTTCTAACTGGATTGAGTCTCCTGGATGAAGGTCAAAGTTGGTGATATTTGAGTTGATTCAAGTTTGAAGTTTTCCAGGCAAATGGGACAAATCATTGACTGACATAGCAAGAGATTTGAGGAAGATGGCAAGATAGTACTCAAACTATGGGACCATGAGCTCCAAGTTGAAAGAGAAGAAGTAAAAGCAAAAGATGACTGATAGCTAAGAAGAGAAAAGAGGAATCAAGAGGGTAGAGGTCTCTCTGAGGTGAAAGAGTAATGCATCTTCCATTTATTGCATACATACTTTGAATTGAACTTCTATGAATTGAATCTTCTCCTTTTGACCAAGCTGAGTTTTAATGAGTAAGTTATTTTTTTGCACTTTTCCTTTGCACTGAAATCCTCTTAAAAAAAAAAAAAATTCCATATTATTATTATTTCCACAATCATTTATCAATTTGTCGTTTAACTCTGGTCTTTTCACTATCTATTTCCCTAGTTTTGTAGCAATTATGAGAATATGCTGATACTGTTTGCAGCTCACACATTGGATTTGTGCTTAATAATGAGCCTGGGGATTCTGTGCACTTCACGGGTAGTATCAGTACTAGAACACATTGCACAAAACTGAGGTTTTCTGTGTACTTTTGCCATAAAATTACATTCTGGTATTTTAGAAATCTTATGCACCCTAATTTTGATTGAACCTATTTCAACTTACTTAAATCCATGGAACATAAAAAGACTTAATCACTGATTATATTTCTTCTCCATCTTTACTAGGAAATAAAAGATTAATTATTTTTTATAAGTAGACAGCTTGTATGTATTTTTGAGTAATGTGATGGTGATGAGTCAAAACAAAATGTATTTTCTCTAAACTTAGTGCTAGTTCACCAACAATAATTTAGGAGTCATAAAAACTTACACGATTTATAAGGTAGGCATTATCTACAGTTCTAAAATTATTTTCTGAAAGTTGGTTGAATTGAGTCAAAAAGCATGTTTTATGGAGAACAGTGATTCCCAATATTAACTAAACTTATTCACTTAGAAATAAATATTGTGTGTCTCCCTTATGCAGGGTTGGAGTCTTCCGAGCCCTCTTTCCTTGGCTTATAGATGGCTGTCTTCTACTTGTGTCTTCACGTGCTCTTTCCTGTTTGTGTCTGTGCCCAAATTTCCTCTTCTTATAAGGACATCAATTATAGATTAAGGCCCACCCATATGAACTTGTTTTACCTCTTTAAAATCCTACCTCCAAATATAGTCCATTCTGAGTTATGGAGTCCTAGGACTTCAATATATGAATTTGGGAGAGATAAAATTCACAACCCATAACACTGAACAAAGCAGATAAGGTTCCTCCAGTGTAGGGGTTGGCAACTACTTTCTGAAAGAATCAGATGGTACACGTTTTAGGCTTTGAAAGCCACATAGGCTCTCTGTTGCATATTCTGAGTTTGGCTTAAGTGCCTTTGTGTGTCAGTGCCTGCTCTATGATAACAAACAACTGGCTATATGTAATTTCAGATTCTAATAAGTTCAATGAACATGTGTAGAGTGGATAAGAACATATAGAGTATTTTAGATATGGTGGTTGGGAAGAAGTATGATATTTGAATAGTCTTCTCTTTGAGTGAAGAATGAAGTGAGGGTCTTTTCACTTAATGAAGTGAAGGAACATATGGTCCATGAAGAATGGCACATGCATGCTGAGATGGGAGCATGCATGAGAAATGTAAGGAATTTACTATCTCCATACTGGAGACCACTGTGGCTACAGTGCACCTTAACTATATTCAACTGATTAGTGTAGACACAACCAGTTATTTGTATTCAAGCAATTCCCCCCAAATAAACTTAAAGGATAAGCAAAGTTTGGTTACTCAGAAGAATATAACAAATGAAGATTCAGAACTTTCTAGATCAAATTCTGTGAGACTTCAACTTATGTAGAATTATGTAAAATATGAACCACTCGTATTAAATCTTTTTGTTAATGTTTTACCCCAAGTCTACCCAAGGATGCTAGGGTTGTGCTGGAAGTTTCTAATGGAAGTGCTAGATCAAGGAAGACAATTCTTTTTCTTTTTTTTTTAAAGATTTTATTTATTTATTTATTTATTTATTTATTTGATAGAGATCACAAGTAGGCAGAGAGGCAGTCGGAGAGAGAAAGGAAGGGAAACAGGCTCCCTGCTGAGCAGAGAGCCCGATGCGGGGCTCAATCCCAGGACTCTGGGATCATGACCTGAGCCGAAGGCAGAGGCTTTAAACCACTGAGCCACCCAGGTGCCCCAGCAATTATTTTTCTTGCTAGGGGCTGGTCACTCAGGAATTTGACATGTCCTGATTGGTCTTGGAAAGTTCAAAATATACCATTCTCATTCGTGCTCCAGACATTTTCCCTTGGACCCACCTGATATTTAATAGAGTTTTTACATAATGAAATTTCTTAAAATCAGTGATTTAAAAAAATCTTAAAGGCATCCAGAAACATACTTTGGGCATTATTTCTTGAAATATCTTTTCTGTCTTTGGCTTGTCATTTCCTTCAGTGTTTCCAATTATATGAATATAAAGCTATTCAAAGTTGCTCCATAGCTCATTGATGCTTTCCTCAGGCTTTTAATTTTTTTTTTCTTGGTCTTTTTTCTCTCTCTTTCCTTTTACATGGTTTCTAGTTTGCTTTGTCTTCAAGTTCATTATTTTTTTCTTTTGCAGAGTTGAATCTGTTGTTAATTTCATTTCATGTATATGTTTTTATCTCAGACATTATTATTTTCATCTCTAGAAGTTTGGCATTGTCTTTTATGTGTCACCTTATATGTTTCTGCCTTTTTGAACATATAAAATATTATTACAAAATGCTACTTTAATGTCCTTGTCTAGTAATTTTAACATCTCCTTCAGTTTTGGGTAATACTGATTATTTGATTATGGATTATATTTTCTTGCTTCTTTGCATGCCTGGTAAATTTTGATTGAATGCCAGACATTGTAAGGTTTACACTGCTGGTTTTTGGGTTTTTTTGTATTTCTTTCTCTTTTTTTTTAAGATTTAATTTATTTACTTTAGAGAGAGAGAAAGCATGAGTGGGGGAAGGGGCAGAGGGAGAGAGAGAGAGAATCCCAAGTAGACTCTGTGTTGAGTGTGGAGCCCAATGTGGGGCTTGATCTCATGATCCTGAACTCAGCCAAAATCAAGAATTGAACACTTAACTAGCTGAGCCACCCAGGTGCCCTAGGATATTTTTGTATTTCTATAAATAATGATAAGCTTTGTTATGGGATGCAGTTAAATTACTTGATATAGATTATTTTTTGAGGCTTGCTTTTAAGTTTTTTTTTTTTTTTAAGATTTTATGTCTGTATTTGCAAAAGAGAGAGAGAGAGCACAAGTAGGGGAGGGGGCAAAGGGAGAAAGACTCCCTGCTGAGCAGGGAGTCCAACCCAGGGCTTAATCCCAGTATCCCAAGATCATTGCCTGAGCCAAAGCCAGACCGTCAACTGACTCAGCCACCCCAGATGCCCAGGTTTTAAGGTTTTTAAGAGCCACCCAGAGCAACCTTTATTTTAGGGCTAATTTTCTCCTACCACTGGGCTAAAACCTGCTTGAGCACTCTGCTTGATGCCTTGTGATTTCCAAGGCTTTTGCTACTGTACCTCGTAAAGTGTTCCTGGTCTTTTGTGAGCTCTGGGGATTGTTCTCTTCGTTCTTTTATTGGGTAGAAGTTTCCTGGCCTTAGGTAGTTAGTTTCTTTATATCATGCACTGATCAATTCCTGAGACCCTCTGTAGATTTGGTATGCTCTCTGTAAAACTCTCTTTTCTCTAGTACTCTGCCTGTGTAGCCTAGTTGCCTTGGATTCTGCACACTCTCAGCTCTGTCTTCTCAACTTATGAATACTCGGTATTTAGTTCTGGTTTACCAATCACTGTTTTGGGTTGGAAATTCCATCCAGGTAATAAACTGGGGCAAGCTTAGTGCTCATCTCATCTGTTTGCACTCTTTTGTCCTGTGACGCCTGATGCACAATATCTGAAAACAACTGTTTTATGTATTTTGCTTGTTTTTTGCTATTGTTGTTTCATATAGGAGGATAAATCTAGTCCTTATTACTCTCTGTTTCTCCATTGTGTTGAGAATTTGAAGTTTTCCACTTGTATCAAGAAAGTTTTTAAGGGATAGATCATTAAGTTAATACGAGAAATACTGGTTGTAGCTTTTAACTCCAGAGGAAAGGTGCTAGAGGGAATTAAGAGAGAGGTCAGGATTCAACTGATTCAACTGTCTGGAACAAGTTTATGGTTGGGCTTTTGTCTAGATGTTTAGGATGTTGAGAGACACAATAGTAGATGGGAGAAAAGGTAGAATGTATTGCTTATGGCATTTGGTCCTAAGAGTATAAGGGAACTTAGGGCACATGTCATCCTAGAGCTTGGGGTCAACAGTTATTTCTAGTCAGATTATAAATTTTAGCAGGTGCTTTATTTAATGTGCAAATAGGAAATGAGCATCCAATATGTAATAGGGTGATTTTCCCACATCACAACCAAACATATAGAGTAAGATACGCCCCATAAATTCTTATAAAATAACATGAGTACACAGTTAGCTACATGAAGATGAATGAAATCAGCTAGATTCACTTATTAGACAAGGAACTCATTCCCACAGTACAGTCTTTAGCAGAACTATATACTTCTACATGCCATGTGTCTTCGGTGCTGTTTACCAGTAGTTGAAACTTTGAATGATAAATATATGAATGCCAAAGTTTTCTACTGTTTTGTGCCACCCTTTCCTGAGTGTCTTAAGACATGAAGATTTGGGAGGAAATTAAAAAAAGAAAGATATCAAAAAACAAACCCCCAAATTTTAAGCCCAGTTTTTCTTTGAATTTATAGTTGGTTAATTTAATATTATTCTGAGAATGCAAATTTATAATTAGAACATCAGGATGACACCAAAGTGTCCCTGTCCTTTGAATGACAGGGCACTGTTTGTCACTGTACTGCTTTACTGTGTACTGGAAAGAGTTAGCCAACCCATCATCTCTTTATATCCTCTTTAATTCTTAGATCTTAACTGTTACTAGTCCAGGAAATAGGTGCCATAAATCATCTTTAGTGGTTGGCCACCTAGTTCATTGAAATAAGCTTCTTAAAGATGGTCTTTAAAATAGTTTTAAATTGAGGGAAAGCACATGGCTGGGTGTTGCAGACCTGGGATGCTGTTCAAGGATATGAGTTGGTGTGGAAGAGAGAAATGAGAGAGTAGTTGGCTGAGAGATTTATTTAGGCTGCATGTAGGAGAAATGTGATGAAATAAGATTTACGTTTGGAGGCTCTGCATAGTTTCTGGCTATTGGATTCCTACTCTCTGAAATTGGGACCCTTTAGTCCTCACTGGAAAGTTAAACTCATCCTATCTTCCAGGACCAATTTGAACAGAGTCATATTCTCAACCGTGACACATAAATATATATTGCAATAAATATTTCTGTAAAGGCTTATTTATGTCTTACCCATGATAAAAACCATCACAAATGGTTGACATCAGAGTTCAACTCAGGTTCTTTCAGAATTATGCTATTCAGAATTAGATGTTAGTTAGAAAATCTGAGAACAAATTGAAGTGATTTTGCTAATTATTTTCTGTTTCTAAAACTACTGTTATTAATATAAACTTTCAAACTGCCCCTCCCCCCCCCCCCCCCCGCCCCCAGCTAAAGCTTTGGAGCTTTAGCTAAAATTGAGGAAGTCCCTTTTCTTTTGGTTTAGCATTGAATTTATACATGTATGATTCAGTTCAGTAGGTATTTATTTTACAAGTACTATGCTTAAAGTAGCTTATAAGTGCTGTGGGTGGGCATAAAAAGAAATAAAACCCAACTCCTGCCACACAGGAAAGGTGAACTGTGAGCCAAAATACACTTGTTCAGTGACAGATATGATAAGTGGGTTACTGGAGGCAGAGCTAGGTCATGATGCGATATCAAATGAAGAGAGTATTTCTGGCTGAAGAATTATGGAAAGAAACCATGGAGGGGGCTAGCTTTTCACTGGGACTTGGAGGATAGTCCAGTTTTGAAAGCTGGCCCAGAAGTGCTAGAGAGAACAGAGGATGGGCACATGATCATGTAGCAGAGAATGGGGTCAAGGAATTAGAAGAATATGTACAATAAATACAATATTAATTGGTACAATGCTATCACAAATTTCAGCTGACCGTATGTAGTGTATATAAATTCTGAAATGTGCATATTCCTTCTTAATGGTTCTGGATCTTGAAAAAGAAGTTATTCATCTTTCATTCCCGATAGGGACTTAACTTTGTGCAAGTGTGCTAGCTGGTGTTTTCCAACATGAGCTAACTGCAGATAGCACAGTGCTAAACATGTAAGAGATCAGGAAGCAACTGTTTATCAAAGGAATCTAAAGTACCCGAGCCTTCACGGAATGTAGGATAAAGCATGGAACGCTGGGGCAAGTATTCAGTTATGCCTGGGTTTGGCTTTGTTCTAATAAATTTCTTCCAGGAGTCCTTAAGATAGAATTGTGCATTGCCTTATGCCACGTATTTGCTTGGGACTCTGATTATATGCCTACATCAAAAGACCACGCCATGAGCTGTGTTAGCACCTCATTAACACTCTCTACACAAGACTCTCAGGTACTGAGCATATCACATCATGTCTTTTTCCTACACTTAGGCATAACTTATACCTCATCCTGAGTTAAATGGATCTTTGTTTTCTTTGGAATTTTATGTTTGGGAAGGAAAGGAGGAAAAGGAAGAGGTAGGGTAATAAGTGGTATAAAGGGTAATGCAATTTGTTTCTGATTTGATTATTCTGTATCTAAATGAGAACATTGTTTTTATTTTTTTTTTATTTTTTTTTTTAAAGATTTTATTTATTTATTTGACAGAGAGAAATCACAAGCAGGCAGAGAGGCAGGCAGAGAGAGAGGAGGAAGCAGGCTCCCTGCTGAGCAGAAAGCCCGATGTGGGGCTTGAACCCAGGACCTGGGATCATGACCTGAGCCGAAGGCAGTGGCTTAACCCACTGAGCCACCCAGGCACCCCGAGAACATTGTTTTTAAATGCACAGTATTGATTTATCTTAGGCTTTTTTCTTAAAAAAAGGAAACAAAAGATTAAATGTCTCATCAGTTGATGGCTGAATTTAAGGAATCTGCAGGTATAAGAGCAATTGTTTTTAAGACATTACCAATTCTTTTCACTTTTCCTTTCTTGGAATGCTGATTAGCCATAATGGATAAATAATGATTATGGATGGAGATTTACATAACAGATGAATCTGTTTATAAACTATGCTGAGCTTCCGACCATCCTGCCAACCTTTTTAGAAATCCATTCAAACTATTTATTGGTGTCTACAGCTCCCAAATAGCTTCTCCTAATTACAAGTATTTAAACATAAATGAAAGTGGAAGTTTAGAATTGATGCAGTGGGCTATTCTAATAAAACTTCAAATTGGCAGGAAGACCCAGCTCTACTCTCACTGCATGCTAATTTTTTTTTTTTTTCTATTTTATACGCAACAAAATTTGTTCAGATAAATGGCAACAGATCCCAACTGGGGGGAGTGGAGACAGAGTGAATTATTGACCTTCACAGATGAGATCTTTTCCAGAGGCTTCTCCACTGAGATACATATGAAAATGCAAAACTGTAAATGAGATTTTTCCCCCTATTGATTTGGTCAGTTGGTAAAAGGGGGATGGCACTAAGAGGAGTACCCAGTCCCCCATGTTCTGATCTTTCTGAGGTTGCAGTAGAGAGGTTATACATTTCATTTGAGCTGACAGGAATTTGAAATGTTATAGATAGGTTTCCTGAGCTCAACCATTATTTAGTGTTTGACTGTAATGTCAGTTTTTTTCTGCTTCTTCAATATTGTTTGCACTTTACCTTTGTGAAAAAGGCCTTGATTGAGCTATGCAAGGGGAGATATTTCTATCTTTCTGCAAGATCAATGAAGATGTGTTTACAGGTCCCCAGCACAGTGTACACACCACAATAATGGATTTTAGTCTGTGTTGACTGAAAGCTCTTTTTCTTTGTTACTTGTCAATCTTGTATCTATTACTTGATTGCAACATAAAAGGCTATTTGGCCAAACACTGAAACAACAGCTGTGTCGTTGAGCTGAAGTGGTTACCTGAACCAAATATATGCAGCCCTTAGCTGGACAAGTCACTTACAACTTGAAAGCCAGCAAGACTTTATTTGCCTCTTCGTTTAGGAACCATTTCATGGTATACTCACCTAAATTAATTTTTTCCTTCTTTAGAGATTTTAATTAATGTGTGGTTGTAATAGCAAGAAGGTCCAGTCTCAATTTAATGAGAGAATTCTATACATAATAATAGCTCTGTTGTTATTTCTTGAGGGAGAGGCCCGAGTTCCTGGGAGGAAAAGTTCCATATGCTCATCAAGATCACTTCTCCCTAGTAATGGAGGCTGGTTTTTCAGCTTGTAAAGAAAAGAATGACTCTTCCCACTCCATGTATGACTACTTAGCAAATGATGCTGAGATTAGAGATGAAAATAATTATTCTTCCGATTGTTTCAGTGACAGATCCATTCAATTAAATTAGGTATCTTTCTCTTAATCATTTAACCCCTTGAGCTGCTAAAGATAGTCATCTTAAAGATAGCTCAGCACATCTCAATAAATACTGACTCCATGCCTGTTCAGATTATAATTATTCATAGAGTAGAACAAAAGTTAATTTGGCACATGTGGTAAAGATGATTGGACATGGGCAAACTTTTTCAGGGAAACAATTTCCCCCATTACTTTTTTTTTTCTTTTTCCCCCAAAATAGCTATCACCACCACTCTGGTTAAAAGGAGTTAAACTCACCATTGAGTTTAATGGGAAATTCTTTGGGAATATATAAGATTATGGCTAATCCTGCAGCCCAAGTACCAACTATAAAAGCAATGGGAATAAATTTTACTGCCATAGTCATGTATCACTCACTGTAATAGATTCTTTAAAAAGGTTTGTGTAAATTAAATTTTAGTAAATAGAATTGTGCATTAAAGGAGACAGGAAACCCACCATTAAAGAAAAGTTATATTAAATCTAGCATTTTTGTTAAGAACCTCTTTCATAATACATAATACATATAGTTATAATATTATAATATGCTATTATAATACATATGGTTTTGTAAGTCTGTATTTCTCTAGAGCAGATGAAATATAATCAAATATACAAATACTCTCCCTTGAAAAAAAATGTGCTGATTTTTTGCACATTAGAATTTTTTAGTGGAATGGTGCCCTCATCTTTTGGACAAAGAAACTGAGACCTGAAGCAATTAAGTGATATATTAAAGTACCTGTAGTAAGCTAGGTTTCTAGGTTCCTAGTCTAGTCTAGTCCTTTCTCTGTGTTCACTCTGAGGAGACAGCAAAGACAGCCCATTTAGGGACTGTTTGCTAGACTGACAAAGTAGCACAAACTGGGTGCTTAAATAACAAATTTATTGTTTCACAGTCTGGAGGTTGGAAGTCTGAGGTCAGCAGGCTTGCTTCCTTCTGAGGGCTGTGAGGGAGAATCTGTTGCATGACTCCCTCCTCTTTTGGTGGTTTGCGGGCAGTCTTTGGCGTGGCTTGGCTTATAGAGGCTTCACCCCATTTCTGCCTTGATGTTCACATGGTGTTCTCCCTGTGTGGGTCTGTCTCCAAATTTCCTCCTTTTGTAAGGACACTAATCCTATTGGATTAGGACTCACCTTAATAACCTTATTTTAACTTGATTATCTTTGCAGATACCCTATCTCTAAATAAAGTCACATTCTGAGGCGCTGAGGGGTAGGATTTCAACATATGAATTTGGGGGGGAGGATACTGTTCAACCCCTAAGAGGGGCTTTTTAATTTCCTTTAATTCTCAGCCTAGTTAGTCTTACTATTTCAGAAGCCATTGAAGGGAGAAAGAAGAAAGACAAAATTTTACTGAACAAACAAAAATCCAAGTATATGATCCTGTCCTTATTTCTTTTTCACAAATGTAAATTAACAGAGTGAACAGGAATGAGATGGAGTAAATATCCTAATTAAAACTAATTCTTATCTGTCCACTATAACAGTTCCCTAAGATTCAATTTTGGACAATATTTTATCAGCTTAACTTGAATTATTCTATTTCCTTATAATGAAACTGCAGGCAAAGCAGTTATTAATAATCAAAGCTTTTTACAGATCTAATCAGCTTCTCCATTAGAAATTAGCAGGATTTAAGATTTAATAAAAATAAGCATATAAATCTGAAATATTCTCCAATAGCTACTTTCAGTAGATACTTACCAGTTTACAATTTCTTGAAGAGTCTACTAACTGCAGTCATTCTTAGCTGCCAAGTCCCTGATTATGAAGACTTGTGTCTGATGTGTGCTTTCACAAAGGGACTCAGCTTCTTGCAGAGAATTTATCAATGGTGAATGCTCCTGTTGAACATCTAATTAATTACACCTACTGTAGAACTTAACACTGGAAAGAGTAGGTCTAGGCAAGAGGAAAAGAGTTGGTGAGCAATTGTGAAGATTAAATCATTCTGAGGGGAACCACGGGATTGTTCTGCGTCATGTTTCTCAAGCTAGTATGTGCACACACACTACCTCGCCCCCCCAACATACACACAGGTGCTCAATAATGTTTTGTGAATACTAGATGCCCCAGTAAAATACAATGAATCTCCTTAGATTACCAGTTTTACTAGATATCATAAGTAGGTGTTCTGAATTTTTAAACTCTTTAAAAAGTTTTATTACATGAATGCAAAAGTAGAAAACCAATGAGGAAGGCATTTATGTAATGAGTAAAAATGTGGTACTTCGGTGGTTTGTGGGTTTGTGGTTCTTTATTTGTACTCTCTTGTAGAATTGTCATCATGATCAGGATGACACACTGGTAAAAAGAGACTATGCTGAAGTGATTGGCTTCTACTGTTAATGCTTGTTTGCCAAAATAACACATATTCTTTTTTTTTTAAATTTAATTATTTTTATTAACATATAATGTATTATTTGACCCAGGGGTACAGGTCTGTGAATCATCGGGCTTACACATTTCACAGCACTCTCATAGCACATACCCTTCCCAATGTCCATAACCCAACCCCACTCTCTCTACCCCCTCCCACCCCCCAGCAATCCTCAGTTTGTTTTGTGAGATTAAGAGTCTCTTATGGTTTGTCTCCCTCCCAATCCCACTTGTTTCATTTTATCCTTCCCTACTCCCCAAAACCCCCACCCTGCCTCTCAAATTCCTCATATCAAAGAGATCATATGATAATTGTCTTTCTCTGATTAACTTATTTCACTCAGCATAATACCCTCTAGTTCCATCCACGTCATCACAAATGGCAAGATTTAATTTCTTTTGATAGCTGCATAGTATTCATTGTATATATATATATACAGCACATCTTCTTTATCCATCCATCTGTTGATGGACATTTGGTTTCTTTCCATAGTTTGGCTATTGTGGACATTGCCACTATAAACATTGGGGTGCACATGCCCCTTCGGATCCCTACATTTGTATCTTTAGGGCACATTCCCAGTAGTGTGATTGCTGGGTTATAGTGTAGCTCTATTTTCAACTTTTTGAGGAACCTCCATGCTGTTTTCCAGAGTGGCTGCACCAACTTGAATTCTCACCAACAGTGTAGGAGGGTTTCCCCTTTCTCTCTCTCTCTTTTTTTTTTTTTTTTTTAAAGATTTTATTTATTTATTTGACAGACAGAGATCACAAGTAGGCAGACAGGCAGGCAGAGAGAGAGGAAGGGAAGCAGGCTCCCTGCTGAGCAGAGAGCCCAATGCGGGACTCGATCCCAGGACCCTGAGATCATGACCTGAGCCGAAGGCAGCGGCTTAACCCACTGAGCCACCCAGGCGCCCAGGTTTCCCCTTTCTCCGCGTCCTCGCCAACATCTGTCATTTCCTGTCTTGTTAATTTTAGCCATTCTGACTGGTGTGAGATGGTATCTCATTGTGGTTTTGATTTGTATTTCTCCAATGCCGAATGATGTGGAGCACTTTCTCATGTGTTTGTTGGCCATTTGGATGTCTTCTTTGCAGAAATGTCTGTTCATGTCTTCTGCCCATTTCTTGATTGGATTATTTGTATTTTGGGTGTTGAGTTGGTAAGTTCTTTATAGATTTTGGATACTAGTCCTTTATCTGGTATGTCATTTGCGAATATCTTCTCCCAGTCTGTCAGTTGTCTTTTGGTTTTGTTGACCATTTCCTTTGCTGTGCAAAAGCTTTTGATCTTGATGAAGTCCCAATAGTTCATTTTTGCCCTTGCTTCCCTTGCCTTTGGCAATGTTTCTAGGAAGAAGCTGCTGCAGCTGAGATCGAAGAGGTTGCTGAATGTGTTCTCCTTAAGGATTTTGATGGATTCCTATCTCACATTGAGGTCTTTCATCCATTTTGAGTCTATTTTTGTAGAAATAACACATATTCTTTTAAATATGAGTGTAAATATGTGATTTTTTTCATCAGTCTTAACAGTTGAATATATATTCTCCTTGATTAGTGAAAACTGAGTTAATCCCAATACAAAGCAACATTTAAAACAACAGACTTTTGATTACATGAAACATCACTATCTCCTACAAACCTGTTCATATTCTTTCTGCAATTACAATCATCAATCAATCACATTTTTGTTTATATAAATATGAGTATGAGTATTCTCATTTAGGTTTCTTCTAAAGCTGACCTGAAGACAAATATTTGAGTGTAAATGGAGGTGATCCTGGAGACATTGCTGGGAAGTGGGAAGTGAGTCCAGGAAATGAAAGGAACTAATGAAGGGAAAGAGTATTATTAAGCCAATTATCAAATGTAGATACCTGGGGCTCAATCCCACCAGGAATTCTGGAATGCAGTGTAGAACATATCTCAGAGTCAGCATGAATTGAGGGGGCAGAAAAATAGGATATTTAACCAACTTCCATCTGTCGTGTTTGACAGAAGCACTTATAGCTTGTCCTTCTCCCTCAGTGAGTATGCTCCTAAAGTCAGAAGAGAGAGCTCTGGCAGAGAGTTGCAGGTGTTTCTAGTAAGTGGTCTTCAGTGTATAGAGATGAATGCCTAGAGGGTGGAGAAGGGAGGGAATCCACAGCATTTGCTAGAGCTACTTTCAAAGTAAACAGTAACAAAAACTTGCTTGAAGCCTCTTTCAAAGGCAATTTCAGAATTATTACTCAAAGTGAAATGCAAATAATGGAAACATTTTGTGATACTCTGGGTTGTAGATCTGGTCAAATCTGTTTTAGATCACAAAGAAACAACCAGACTGAAAAAGTTCCCCTTATTGAGTGCTCAAATGGTGCATTTTATTGTGGTCCTAATATACTCCTGGACAATTGTTTTAAAAACTGAGGTTGATCTATTTCTTTAATATGTGACATGAAAGCTTGTATTACTATTCATCCTTACATTCTATTTTATGATAATGGCATACATGAAAACATGCATTTGGAAAAGTGTTAAAGAGTTTTAAATGGTGGAAAAGTGCTCAGCCAATAAACATTTTCACAATCACAGTGTTGACTGGGAAAAACCATGTGCACATGAGCCAGATGGTACAAGATCCAAGATAGGAAAAACCCGCCTTGAAGGTCCTGCTGCTCTCTCCCCAACATAAGCCATGGCAGTTCAGCCAGAATACCAGGCCAAAGGTTAGCCTTCTGATTCTCTAGGCCATTCTGTGTATAATGATGCTCTAAAAGGTAAGATTTGTTTAAAGCAATAGCTTGAATAACTTTATTTTTAGAAAAATTTGTTATATCAACCCTCACAGTTGGATCCCAGTGTTACTGTGGTCCAAAGAACACAGTCACAGCAAGCAATTTCCAAAGACTATTTCTTGTGTTTATTGAACAAATTGAAAGGATGTAGTATAGTAGTTTTCATTTCTTTCTCATATACTGTTCTCAGAAATTATAGTTGCTTCTTTCCTGGCTTCCCAAAATTTCTAGAGGTATCCTTCCAGAACTCACTACAGAAGCACATGACTTCTCCCCCCTCCCTTCCCCCAATCCCTTCCCCTCATTCAAAAAATCCTGAGAAATGGTTGGGGAAGAAGGAACCCCTTGAAGGGCAGAAGAGAGTAAAAAGCTAAAGCAAACAAAGTTAGAAATTTACTAACAAGCAGGGAAAGAGTAAAGGCTAAGAGCACTGATATGTTAAACATATTTATCCCTTCAAATTTGTAATGGAAAGTGACTTTGAAAGTGTGTTCTTTTACATAGATGGATGCAATACAGCATAATGGTTATAGCGTGAGCTCTGTAGAGCCTGAGTTAGAATCTCTTTCTACGTGTGATACCTTCATTCCCCCCCCAATGTAAAATGAAGATAATTATAATACCTACTGAATGGATTTACTTAATGCATTAAGTAGATAATCCACCTAAAGCAATTACACATCACTGGCTCATCATAAATAGAACATAAATGTTAGCTGCCATTATCATCATTATTATTATATCGACTTAGTATGGAGAAGGTGCTGGAGAAGGTAGCTTGTCTTCATTTGCATGTGTATGTTTGTGGAGAAAATAAGACACAGTAAAGGATAAAAACCCGGAGGAAATACACTTTCACCTTTGTGATATAAAGTTGCTGACCACATTGACTTATTTAGCTGACTCTCTTAATCAACTTACATGGTAGGACTCTAAATGATTTTATGTTGCCTGACATAATTGAATAGATATTGAAATTGGGGAGATGAATAAAAGAAGTTCATGTAGCAACTTCTTAGCATGAAGAACTTAGCATGTAGTTCTAAGAAATCTAATTCACATATATGATGAAAATTTAGAATTAGCATCAATTACAGAGCATATAAAATTTCTTTATTGAAGAAAAAGACTTTTGATAAATATTTTCTTGAGATGGAAAGGAATATGCCACAGAAATTTCAGTTTCATAATTAGGTACACCTGATCTGCACATAGTTATTTTGATTTCCACAATGAGTATCAAACGCTGTACCATCTCTTTGGCAAGATTTGTGACATAACACTGCATTACTTTTCCTTGATACAGCTCAAAAAGCATTAAGAAAAGCACTGCCATTTGTATTCAAGTATTTATGCGAACCTGGGATCTCAAAATAGTGTGATGTGAGGTCAGAGAAGCTTAGATGCTCAACCTAATGTGAATGATGCCAGCTGGCTTTATTCCAGTCCAGTAATCCTAAACTGATAGATCCAATATAACACCATTTTACCAATTAACCATTGACAAAATTAGCAGAACTTTTTATTGATGATAATTAGAAATATTATTTAAGTGTTAAAAATAATATCTATATTATGCTTAGAGTATAAATTCACATTCATTTTAGAAATGAAACATCAGTCTTCAAAAAAACTTTCAGTCAATCACTTTGTTTTATACCTCTAACCCGTCCTTATTCTACCTGAGGGTATGTTTGGGGAAACTCCATAAAGTGGTATTTGAGCTTTTGGTTGGAAAAGTATGTGAATATACGATTCTGGTACTCCTTGGTCAAAATTGATCTGACTGAGCTTCAAGTCAGCATTAAGGTCAATGTGCTGCTTTTGCTGACAAACAAGTGTGCTTGTATCCATTATAGGTGAGTAGAACCTGTTTCAGATCTCTAGATAAGTTCCTTTTGTCACTTTTATCATCAGACCACAAAGGTGTAGTGTATGTTTTCACAAAGATCTAAATATACAAGACATACATCAATTTTGGAAAAGTAGTGTTGAAGGGAGTATGAGGTACACAGCAAGAACTTAGACAGAAATGCTGGAATTTATTGCCAGCAACCAGTAGGTAAAGAAATAACAGCTGATTGAAGTGACTCCCCACTTCAATATCGAGAAAAAGATTTGCCCCAAACTGTGAAGTTCATTCATCTCAGCAACAACTTTCCTGGATGCCTCTAAAGCAGTGAATGGCAAAAAGAAAAAAAAAAAAGTATTATTTAATAAAATATAATGAAAGTCAGAAATTTATAAAGTATATTACTTTAAGACATAGTACGGAATTTTAGTGTTAATTTAGCATTATGAGGGAGTTATGATAAAGAGTAGCAGGATTTAAATAACCTTCTTTTTAAAGAGAAATAATCTAGGCCAAAAATATTATTAAAGTATTTGAGTAAACTTCTGGTTGATGCTTAGTAAGAGAAGTTCTGCATATAGGACACATTGAACCCATTTCCAGAAGATTTCAAACTTCTGCATAACTCATGAAAGTAGTGGAGAGATCATAGATTATTATTTTGTACCACTGTGGAAGTTTTGTGCTATATTCTTAAACTGTTCATAACATGACCTAGTGTGTTTTCTTTTCTTTTCTTTATTTTTTTGCACGTTTTAAAAAATATAATTTCAGTATACCTAACCTACAGTGTTATAATAGTTTCAGCTGTACAATATAGTGATTCAGCCCTTCCATATATCACCCAGTGCTCATTATGATAAATGTACTCTTTAATCCCTAACCTCTATTTTACCCTCAGCCCCACCCACCTCCCCTCTCACAACCACCAGTTTCTTCATCTCTTAAGAGTCTATTTTTTGACTTCTCTTTCTCTTTCTCTCTTTTATACTTCGTTCATTTGTTTTGTTTGTTTTTTCTCAGGTTGGTTGTTCTGGATACAAAATGGGAAACTTAGTTAAAATTAAAATTGTCATTTGTCCTAGAAAAGACTAGCTTTGAAATTGGTGTGTACCAGGCTGGAAAATGAGAGTAGATCCCCCTGCCCTCCCCGACCAAGTGTTAGAGTGATGTTAAATAAAAAATGAAAACATGATGAATCCATTGTTTATTGCTAAAGATAAGAAGATAATGCAGATTGTGAAGTGATTGGCAAGTTGGTTAAGTGTCAGCCTCTTGATTTTAGCTCAGGTCATGATTTCAGGGTCTTGAGACTGAGCTCTACATCGGGCTCCGTGATCAGTGGGGAGTCTGCTTGAGATTTTCTCTCTCTCCCTCCCTTCCACTGCCCCACTGGTCACTCTCTTTCTCTTCACCTCTTGAAATAAATAAATAAATCTTTAAATAAATAGTAGGGCTTACTTGTTTATTAGTTATATACTCATTGATTGACTACAGAGGTAGGGAGAGAGTAAGAAAAGAGATAATATAAAGCTCAAAACATGATTATCTCATGTAACTTTAACTTTATGAAATAATAACAGAATAACAATATTTTTCAGTCTCTTGATGAACTGATTATAATGTCAATGCTGATTGGCTATTGGAGTAAGCCCTTTACTTTTTTTTTTTTTTTTCCCTTTCCTTCTAAAATAGGTGTAAGACTTTCTAGAATATTTTGAGAGCCTCAAAGAGATACAGAATCAACAGGTCACTATTTTATGATTTCTCCTTTTGGTTGGTAATAACTGCATGACCTATATTTGAGGGTACCATAAAAATTAATAATTCCTAGTTTTATAGGATGTTGTAGCTACAAGGAACCTCAGGGAGCATCTAGCTGAACACTTCACAAAACTAGTCAATGGTACACAAAAGAATAAGCATATTCTCCTTCCAATTTTGATTAGTTGTATATCTCTTTAGTAAACAATATGCATATAAGCTATGGGGACCATTAGTAGTCATGAACAAAATAAACAATTTTACATATTTTTGTTTCTTTTTGTCACCTGTTTTACTTAAGTGGATACCACATGCCTAATACTAAGCACAGTGGGAGATATTTTTAAATAGTTTAATAAGAGAGTTTTATGATCTTATTTTTGTGTGTGAAAAGGTATACACGTAAACTTTTAATGGAAAAACATATAAACTCATTGTGTTTTTACACTGTTTGGAGTTTCATTTATACATGTGTATATTTGAGTCTGTCCTCAAATGATAATAATGAAGCACTGCATGTATACATTTTATGCTTATTCATTTATTCTGACAGCAAATATTCACTGAGTGCCTTCTATGTGCTTGTAGGGTGCTATGTTGTGGATATAGTAATGAACAAAAAGGTAAAGTCTTTTCTCCTCAAACAGCTTACCTTTTAACATTGATTCCAGACAATAAATAGGCAAATAACTAAATAGGTGAACAAAATGATGTTAGGAAATGATAAATGCTATGAGAACTATAAAGTAGGCTAGTAAAAGTTCATGGTTAGAGAGCTCTTTATAGAATAGGGTCAAGGAAGCTCATTCTGAGGAGGTGACATTTTCAAAATGACTTCAATGAAAAAAGAAAGTGAAATAACTCGGAAAAAATAGGGAAGAAAACAAAGAAAAACAAAGCCCCAAGGTGAGAATTATCTTGAGGTATAAGAAACAAGATAACCAGAGGAAAATTGATAGGAAATTGGGATAGAGGTGGTATGATAATTCAGGAGAGAGAGAACAATTGCAGGAAAAAGGTCCATGAGTAGGTGAGAGTTGAATGGACCTAATATACAGTGGGTGGGTGGGTAGGTGGGTGGGGAATTGGCATTACATAGAGCACATAGACTGAAAAACCCACTAAAACAAGAGGCTAAGTTGAGTATGTAGGCATATTCAAGTCAGTAAGTGAATCTGATGGTGGGAGCATGTGAAAATTTTCTTCTCATTCCTTCCATTTTTTCAGTGAATTAAGAAACAACTTAATCAGCTGAGAATGAAGAATGGGAGAAGTGGTGTTGAAGGTTTTAAAGGAGAAAGGATAATAAACTCATCCGAAGATTGGAGCAGTGATCACTGGGTACACATAAACACATGTAAATTTATATATATGCTATATATTATATATACATATATATATAAATCCAAACACACACACACATACACACACACACACACATATATATATAAAAACATATATAATCTAAGGTTATATGTATAAATAAATATATATATACATACACACATATATAAGCAAACATTATATCAACATATGTAAGCTTATATTACATATATATGTAAAATGCAGGAGTTAGATTAGGTAATCTAAGGTGACATCTAAATCATAATGTCTAAGAGCCAGTATAGTCTTCTCAGGCCCTGATGAGCTATACTTATATGTATTTTATACAATTTTTGACGTTGTTTCTCACTGTTGATCAAGTCATTGAAATAATCCACTGAACAAAATAGAAGTTATGGAAAGAAAAAGTAATGTTTCAGAGACCAAAACACTTAGAGTAGACAAAGTCTTTGATTCTAGAAAGATGCTAAAAAACTAATTGCTATGTTTGGGTTCACATGATGTGCCGTTTCTCACTGTCATGAAAGCATGTGACTGGGTTAAAGAGAAGAAAAGGATACTAGAGATACTGAGAACATTATATCAGAATGTACTATATTCACTCTGCTTTAAATGTCTGTTCACATATTTTTCTTCATTTTTCACTATTATGGAAGAAACAAATCTTCAGAAGAAGAATAATAGTACTTGACATGTGTTAGGGCAACCATTCAATGCTTTTCTAATAAGCTTGACATTGAGAGCCATGGCACAGATTTTGGTTATTTTGGATTTTATAAAGTGCTGTCAGATCAAGGATATTGGTAAATGTAGTTAGTAATTAGTACTTAGTATAATGAGACAGTACTTAGTACTTAGATTAGTACTTAGCTGTAATGAAACAATCTTAAATGGATTAATAAGGTAGGATTTTTGTGAGCATTAAATATGATAACCTATGTAAAGCATGTAATGCCAGGTACATACCAAACACTCCAAAACCCTTTATTATTACTATTGTCATTATTGTTGTTAAAATTTGTGCTATGAAAACATCTGGATAAATGCCACATTTATTCTATGTATAAATTTATATCTTAAGATGTAGGCAGGTTGGCATTATTTATTATTTCATGTTGAAACACATGATGAAGTTTTAGGTATAGACTCATAAACTGTATGAAACAAGATCACTGATGAATGGTCATGTCTTAGAAGGTCTTAAAAGCCAGTATAACAAATTGGGTGTTTAGCTGGTAGGGAATAGGTAACCAAAAGGTGGTAACACAACAGTGGTAGGTAGATAAATTTCAGATTTATCTGAAATTATTGGCTTTCAGCAACATGGCAGATTGAGTCTATTTAGCACCATATTCCATTCCAAACACTCAGAAATAATACAACAATGAATTTTTTTTTTTTTTGAGAGAGAGAGAGAGAGAGAGAGAGTGAGAGTGCTGGGGGAGGGGCAGATGGAGAGGGAGAGGTAGAATCTTAAGCAGGCTCCATGCCCAGTGTGGAATGCAACGCGGGACTAGATGTCACAACCCTGAGATCATGACCCCAGAGATGGAATCAAGAGTTGGATGCTTAACGAACTGAGCCACCCAGGTACCTAGGAATTAAATATTTTAAATGCTTAGCTGAACTCAAAAGAAAATGAAATCTTGATGTACTAGAGGTAAAGAGGAAATTCAAAGGTAAATTATCCCCCAAAGAGACAATTGCACAACTCACAGTGCACAGGACTCACATGAGAAAAGTAATTTCGTTGATGCTGAGTTCACAAGTGAAATTAAATCACAAGTGAGAGTAAATTAGTAAAGTGTGGAAAAATGAAAACAGTAGCATTACTATGATGGTTATTCATGGATGTTAAAGATAGGTGGAACTGAATAATGGGTAAGAATTACATGGAGGAAGGAGTGGTGATTTGAATTAAAGTGCTTTAAGATTTATTTGGAAGGAGAGTATAGAATTGATTTGGTAAATCAAACATGCATATTGCAGATGTAATAGTCAATACAGAATAGAAATGAAATGAGTAGCATTTAAACAAGGGAAGATAAAAAATAAAGTAGATTTGTTCAATGAAAGTTGAGAAAGGAAAAAAGTAAGACAAAAAATGATAAATAGGGAATGTAAAAAAAAAGTATCTCTAATAAAAAATATAAATAAATTTAATTATCTTTCTAAAAGTTAGAGGTTCTGGTACTGGATAAAAATACATGAAATCAAAAAACATACACCTAAAACAGATGGCATGGAAAAATTGAAAGTAAAACATCAAAAAAAGTTACATAATTACTAATTTAAAGAAAGTTTATATTAGCAAGATTAATGTTGGATGTCCTATGTATTAAGGCAAAAAGTATAAACCTTGTGACTTAAACTTCTCCCTACAAAAACACCACTAGGAATTTATAATAATCCTTGAACATTCATGCTGCTAATAACATAACCTCAAAATATATAAAGCAAAAATTAATAACTACCGGGAAATGTAGACAAATCCTTAATCACAGTAGGAGATTATAGCACATTCTTCAACACGAGCTAATGGATAACAAGCAAATAGAAAAATTTAAAGATATGGAAGATTTGAATACACAAATATCAAGATTGTTCAGCAGTGAAATACTATGCATTTCTTCAAGCACAAACATGGGACATTTACTTTACAAAAATGGATCATATAAATAGACCACAAATGCAAGTCTTAAATACAGTAAATATCAAAGCATCAGTATTATACATTTGGTGTTCTCTGATAAAAATACAATAAAATTAGAGACTCTTAATAGAATGACAGAACAAAACTCTATACATTTGAAATTTAAAAATCTAAATAGTTTATGTGTCAGATTAAATTATCATGGATATTCTGAAATATTTAGAACATTACAAGGACTCTAGTATATCAGTACTTGAGGTGAAGCAAAGCACTACTCAGATGGAATGAAGGAGCTATACATTTTTTATACAAGTATTAGAAAAGCAAAAACATCAAGCATTTTAAGTCAGGCTTAGTGAAAGAAATTAGAACAATAACAACAGAATAAACCCAAAGGATATTTTATGTGATAATCATTCCTTTACTTATCTTACCTGTGCATGCATTCCTAAACAATATAGCTTAATTTTGCATGTATTCAGGTTTATATATGGGGAATCATATTTGTGTGTGTGTGTGTGTGTGTGTGTGTGTGTGTGTGTGTGTGCACCTTGTGTCTTTGGCTCAACCACACATTTATGAGAGTCATTGATGCTGATGCATGCATCTTCAATTAGTTTATTTACATTGTGAAATGATATTTTCATTGTTTGAATTTACCACAACTGTTTAAACATTCTAGCATTGATGGCCATTGGGTTTCTTCCCAGTTTTGGCTGATACAAACAGAGCTGTTACGAACATTCTTGTATGTAGTTCCATGTGCCTACGTGCCTCTTAATTTGCTTCTGAATCTATTTGATGTGACCCTTGTATTCTTTTTTTTTTAAATATTTTATTTATTTATTTGACACAGAGAGAGAGAGATCACATGTAGGCAGAGAGGCAGGCAGAGAGAGAGGGGGAAGCAGGCTCCCCATTGAGCAGAGAGCCCGATGCGGGGCTTGATCCCAGGACCCTGAGATCATGTCCTGGGCTGAAGGCAAAGGCTTAACCCACTGAGCCACCCAGAAACCCCTGACTCTTGTGTTCTTTGATAGCTTCCTTGATGTTTGATTTGAAAAGATATTTCAGGGGTGCCTGGGTGGCTCAGTGGGTTAAACCCTCTGCCTTCAGCTCAGGTCATGATCTCAGGGTCCTGGGATCGAGCCCCACATTGGGCTCTCTGCTCAGCGGGGAGCCTGCTTCCTCCTCTCTCTGTCTGCCTCCCCACCTACTTGTGATCTCTGTCTGTCAAATAAATAAATAAAATAAAATAAAATAAAATAAAATAAAAAAGAAAAGAAAAGATATTTCAGCTCCATGTTACAAGTGTTCTGACCCAGACTGGGCTTCAACCATTTCTCTAAGAGGCCCTGATTCCTCTTGAGAGTGGCAGTTAGAGAGGAACATGGTGTAGAGCTGGGAGTGCTCCCTTCTAGGTTAATCATTGTTGCTAGCTTTTCAGCAGACAGAGCTAGAAAATATGTATTATTTAAAAAATACAAAGACACAGTTGTTTCCAAATCAAATGTAGGACTACAGTGTTTTCCAATTCCATCCTGCATCTATTTTGCACACCTAAAAATCCCTGTTCTCAAAATCACTCGTGTTTCTATTTCCAAAAAACACACATAACAGCTACAGAATAAAAATATCAACACTACAGCCAACAATATAATTGACTAAATACAGATTAAGTATTTTTTGTTTGATTATTTTTTAATCTCCTAATGATAATTACCGTGTTTTAGAGTTACTTGCTATAGTTGACCTCTGTGGGTTGCAAAGATTTTTAGCCAAACTACAAAGTCTGAGGGAACAGGACCCACAAGAGTTCCCTCACTTCTCACATGAGACACAAGTTCAGGGGTTCCAGGGGTTCCCTCATTTCTCACCACTTGGATATAAATTGAGCATTTCCAGAACCACCCTCAGGTTCAGTGATTCATAGGACTCAGGACAGTGACATATTTAAAATTACAGTTTTATTATGGTGAAAGAATAAACATTACAGTCAGCGAAAGGGAGTGACACATAAGTTGATATCTGGGAAGGTCCCAAGTGTGAAGTTTCCAGTCATCCTCTTGCCATGGAATCCATGGAATCCATGCTTCCTCTAGGCTAAAGTTTGTGGCAATAACCCAAAGTATATCCCCAACCAGGGAAGCTCACTTGAGTCTTTGACGTCTAGTGTTTTTATTGAGGCTGAACCACATACTGCCCTTATGGCTTACTCTCCTGGAGGTCAGAACTGCGAGGTCAATGGCCAAAACCCCTGATAAAGAAATACTCTTGTCAGGCAGGATATTTCTAGGCCTAGAAATCACCTCCCTGTAGCCCAGGGTAAAGGCCAGACCTCTCTGGGTAAAATTAGTTCTTTATCATGCAGTGATTTTGCCACCAACTAGATATACTGTTAGGTTTGTTTCTTTCTGTTTTTAGTTGTTAGAAATTACTTTAAAAATAATTTAGTTTGATTTTATAATTTTATAAAATAATGAAGGTTCCAAAGTCAAATCTATAAATTAATGGATATCTAGAGAAGTATAGTATGTATCCTGTTTTCTTACTATTTCCATCACTCTTCTATATGTGATCTTTTGTTTTATGTCATAACTTATCCTTCATTTTTTTTTTAATGTGAGAAAATATGTAGGTGACTCTGTTTGTATTTTCCCTTTTTGATTAATAGCAACCCCAGCACAATTTGGGGGAAAGTGTTATTCTTTCTACACAGATTTGCAATAGCACCTTTGTCATGTATCATGTCCATTAACATGGGAAGATCTTTTTACACACACTATTCTGTTCCATTGATCCATGCAACACCAATACCACATCATCCTAATTATTGCAGCTTTATATTAAGACCTGATATTGGGTAGGGAAAACCCTCCTGCCTTATTCTTTTTCTTCTAGACTGTTCTTGGCTTTTTTTGTTATTTGATTTAAAATTTAGGTTTAAATTTTTAAATTCCTCCAAAGCATTGTGATACTATCAAGAAGACATTGAATTTATGGGTTAGATTTGTGAGAATTGACATTACTACAATATTGTCTTTCAGTTCATGAATATGGTATATCTGTTTATATATTTAGAGTTACTTAAGCATTTTTCCAAAAATGGTTACAAAGCATTTTTCTCTACAATCATCTTAAAAATCTTTTGTTAGATTTATTTTTCTGTACTTCACATTTTTGGTGGTACTCTAAAGAATAACTTCTGTAAAATTTTGATTTTCTGTTCTGGCCGGTGTATAGGAGTGGCATAGATTTTTTAAATGTTGATTTCATATTTAGCAGATTGGCAAAACATTTTCTCACATATTCACATATTGCAACATTTTGTCATAATTTTTAAAATATTTTTAGGGTAATCATATAATTTTTGATATCCATTATATGTATTTACTTTCTTATGCCTGTTTTCTTGCCAACCTGCATTGGCCAGGACCTCATATTTTTGACCTAGAGAACAGCATTTACTTGTTTTGAATCTCAAAGGAATAGATTTCAATATTTCAGTATTTTAAATGACACTTTTTTGTAGATAAAAAGAAAACCTATTTCTAGATTGTTGACATTTTTCTTTTAAATCAAGAATGGATGTTGTATTCTGTAATTTCATTGCCTCTATTTAAAAATCATGCCTTTTAATAGCTCATTATTTGATTTTAATTTTAATAGATTAATTAATTTGTTTTCTAATCCTCAACCAATCTTGTTTAAGATTAGAATTATCTTATCCTGTGGTAATTCAGTTTGGTTCTGAGTTTTTCTTTGTTGAATTTGTTTTGCTAATATTTAGCTTAGGATTCTTGCATCTTTGTTTATGGCAGCCTTTCCTTTTTTAGCTTTGTCAACATCAGGCTTTGGTATCAAGGTTATGCTAGTGGGTATCATTTTATTTTTCTTTTCTGTGGAAGAGTTTGTATGCAGTTTGAGTGATTTGTTATTAAAATATTTGGATCTGGAGTTTTCACTGTGGGAACATTTTTGTGAGTACTGAAAAATGGAAAAAAAAAATCCCACATGGTTTTGTAGGCAACCTTCAGTATTCATTATGAATAGATTATTTCTACCATTAGAGGTGTTGTAACATTTAAACAAAGGAAATAATGTGAAAATACCCAGAATGGGTCCTGGCTTATGTATTCATTTTTCTTTCCTAGTAGTTGAAAAGCTTCTGTGGTCATCACCAAGTCCTAATTTCATGGGACTCTTAGGGTGCACAGGGGATATTGTCAGCAGTTGTGCCCACTCCCTTACTGTTCAGGTGCCTCAATGTTAGACTCTGGCCCCTGTGATCTCAAGACCTTTGGAAATGAGGAGATGTCTCTCCTACTAATGCATAAGGCTCCCTGCCTAGCTCAAGAGAGTCTGGTTTTCATAGTGTAGTGAGAGACTGTGAGGAGGTATGGCACTCCCCCTCTTTTATATCAACATTAAAGAACTGAACAAGGGATCCTAACTTTTCCCAAGCGTCCTTTAATAGGACATGTTAGTTCTTTGGGATGTTGAAACCTGGTTCTGTTTTGGTTCTGACACTTTCTGTGTGATTTTTGAGCCAAACATTTAACCTCTCTGTAAGCCTCAGTTTTCCTGTGTGATAACATGTAGATTGGAGTCGTCATCCAACATTTCTTCAGGTCTGCTAAGACTATATGATTTCCCTGACTGCATTGAAGTTCTGATGTGACACTACAGTTAGCTGTTGGACTGACTTAAGATTTTTTTTTTTTTACACTATTCGTACCTTAAGTTAACTTTTGAGCTGTTTGGCTGTTGGGACTGCTGAGTTTCATCTCAGGAATTATAGTACAGAAGCTACTTCCAAGATCCCTAGATAGACTGTGAATATATAGTGATATTGGCTGCTAAAATGGAATCTGGTTTCGTTGTTCTCATGAACAAGGAGTTCCTCCTTCTTTCTTCCTTGTTCTCTAAACTCCACTCTTTATTTTTCTAATTGGCTCAGCAAAGATGTAAAGCATCACATGTGTCTTTTGCTTTAGGAATTCAGAATGGAAGATATATTATGGTAATAATATTGGGGACAGATGGGAGGGGCCAATGGCTGGGAGAAGGGATGGATCTCTCATCAGTTGCATGTTAGAAACACCATCTAGAAGCAGCAAATTCTGAATATTTATATCTTGAGATCTTTTCTGATTTCACCTTGACAGCTCTGTGTCATGGTGTTGGTGCTGCCACTGTGAATCCCTGTCAGATTCTCTCCGTGGTGCAGTTCATAGTGGAAAATTAGAAAGAGAAATGGTCATGCAATTTCCTACTCTGAGCTTAAAAAGAGAAGTATTTTCCTGTTAGTGAACAAATCCTTAATGTTAGCACCATCTGAATGAGCTGGCACATGCGTATGTGTGTGCATATGTGTGTACATGAATAATAGGCAGTGACATCTACAGGACAGAGAGCACTGAAGTGCCTAGGAAGGCAGCTTCTGTCCAGACCAGTCCTGGTTTGTGTAACCTTAAGGAAGTGCCCTCTACTTTGAGGTCCTTGGTTTCTTACCCACATGTAATGGAATTTTGAATTAGGTCCTCTTCAAGCTCTGGTGGTAAGCATTTTTGAAGCAATGATTTTTTTAAAAAGAGATCTTATTCGTTTATAAAGTTTTCTCCAAGTCAGAATTTTTTTTTCAAAGATTTTATTCATTTATTTGACAGACAAAGATCACAAGTAGGCAGAGAGGCAGGCAGAGAGAGAGGAAGGGAAGCAGGCTCCCTGCTGAGCAGAGAGCCCGATGCGGGACTCGATCCCAGGACCCTGGGATCATGGCCTGAGCCAAAGGCAGAGGCTTTAACCCACTGAGCCACCCAGGTGCCCTCCAAGTCATAATTTTATTTTATTTTTAATTCCAGTATAATTAACATACAATGTTATATTGGTTTCAGGTTTCATGATTCAACAATTCTATACATTACTCAGTGCTAATTTTAGGTGTACTCTTAATCCCCTTCACCCATTTCACCCATCCCCCTACCCACCTCCTCTTTGATAACCATCAGTTTGTTCTCTGTATTTAAGAGTCTGCTTTTTTGGTTTGTTTCTTTTTTTCTTTGTTTTGTTTCTTAAATTCCGCATATAGGTGAAATCATATAGTATTTGTCTTTCTCTGACTGACTTATTTCACTTAGCATTATATCCTCTAGATCCATTACTGCAAATGGCAAGATGTCATTTTTTTCTATGGCTGAATGATTTTTCATTGTGTGTATGTGTGTATATGTATATATGTGTATAGAACACATCTTTAACCATTACTCTATCAGTGGACACTTGGGTTGCTTTTATAATTTGGCTATTATAAAAAAAATGCTGGCACAAATGTAGGGGTGATTATATCTTTTCAAATTAGTGTTTTTGTGTAAATACGCAATAGTGTGATTACTGGATCACATGGTAATTCTACTTTTAATCATTGAGGAACCCCCTTACTGTTTTCCATAGTGACTAAAGCAGTTTGCATCCCCACCAATAGTGCATAAGAGTTCCTTTTTCTCCTCATCCTTGGCAGCACTTGCTGTTTCATGTGTTTTGGATTTTAGCCAGTCTGACAGGTATAAGGTGGTACCTCAGTGTGTTTTTTTAAAATTCATATTTAAATTCTAGTTTGTTAACATACAGTACAGTATTCATTTCGGAAGTAGAATTCAGTGATTTATCACTTACATACAACATCCAGTGCTCCTCATAACAAGTGCCTTCCTTAATACCCGTCATCCATCTCGCCCATTCCCTACCCACATCGCTCCATCAGCTCTCAATTTGTTCTCTATGGTTTGTTTCTCTCTCTCTTTTTCTCCCCCTTCACATACGTTCATCTGTTTTGTTTCTTAAATTCCGCATCTGAGTGAAATCGTAGGGTATTTGGCTTTCTCTGACTGACTTATTTCACTTAACATGATCACTCTGACTCCATCTACATCATTTCACATGTATATATATGTATATACATACACCACATCTTTATTCACTTGTCAAGTCGATGGGCATTTGGACTCTCCATAGTTTGGCTGTTGTTGATAATACTGCTATAAACACCTGGGTGCATGTACCGTTTTGATTGTGCATCTTTGTGTCCTTTGGGTAAATACCTCGTAGTACAATTGCTGTGTCAGAAGGTAGTCCTATTTTTTAACTTTTTGAGGAACCTCCCTGCTTTTCCAGAGTGGCTCCACCAGTTGGCTTTCCCACCAAAAGTGTTAGAGGGTTTGCCTTTCTCTGCATCCTTGCTAACACCTGTTGTTTCTTGTGTTGTTAATTTTAACCATTCTGAAAGGTGTGAGGTGGTATCTTATCGTGGTTTTGATTTGTATTTCTCTTATGATGAGTGATGTTGAACATCTTTTCAAGTGTTTATTAGCCCTCTGGATATCTTCTTTGGAAAAATGTCTATTGATGTCTTCTGCCCATTTCTTAACTTGATTATTTGTTTTTTTGGGTGTAGAGTTTTATAAGTTCTTTATATATTTTGCATACTAACCCTTTATTGGACATGTCATTTGCAAATATCTGCTCCTATTCCATAGGTTATCTTTTAGTTTTGTTGATAGTTTCTTTGATGCAAAAGTTTTTAGTTTAATGTAGTCCCCGTAGTTTATTTCTGCTTTTGTTTCCCTTGCCTCTGGAGACAGCTCTAGAAAAATGTTGCTACAGCTGATGTCAGAGAAATTGCTACCTGCTCTCTCTTCAAGGATTTTTATGGTTTCTGGTCTCACATTTAGTTTCTTAACTCATGGTGAGTTTGTTTTTATATATGGTGTAAGAAAGTGGTCTAGTTTCATTTCCTTTGCATGTAGCTGTCCAGTTTTCCCAACGCCATTTGTTGAAGAGACTATCTTTTCCCCCATTGCATATTCTTGCTTCCTCTGTTGAAAATTAGTTGACCATATAATTGTGGGCTTATTTCTGAGCTCTCTGTTGTGTTGTATTGCTCTCTTTGTCTACTTTTGTGCCACTACCATGTTGTTTTGATTACTACAGTTTTATAGTAAATCTTGGAATCTGGGATTGTGATACCTCCAATTTTGTTTTTCTTTTTCAAGGTTGCTTTGGCTATTTTGGGTCTTTTGTGGTTCCATACAAATTTTCAAGTTTTTTTTTTCTAGTTCTGTGAAAAATGCTGTTGGTCTTTTGATAGGGATTGCATTAAACCTACAGGTTGCTTTGGGTAGTATGGACACACTATATTTGTTCTCATAATCTGTGAGAATGGAATATCTTTGCACTTGTTTGTGTCACTCGATGCATTGACTTTTAACTGTAATTAAAATATGTGAACTGTCATCTTAGTTCAGTTATCAGTTGCCTTTGGGTGAATCACAATCTCTTTCAGGTATTAGTGAAATGGATATGAAAATTCTGCTGATCCCATTCCAAAAGTTGTTTTGTAGTTTTGAAAACAAAGTACAAGATTGTATTAAAAGTCTTCTTAAACCACATTTTTCTATCTATATTTATAACATATAATGGTATTAAAGGAAACACAATAGAATTCCTGATTCTTCCACTTAATATCTATATAAATTTGGGGAAGTAGCTGAATTTTTCTGAGCCTCATTTTACTATTTGCAAAGTGGAATAATCTTACAGGTTTTGCTGAAAGCATTAAACAAGATAAAATAGTCATCACTAGAAAAGTTCTTGGGGCAGCTGGGTGACTTAGTGGGTTATGCCTCTGCCTTACGCTTAGGTCATGATCTCAGGGTCCTGGGATCGAGTCCCGCATCGGGCTCTCTGCTCAGCAGGGAGCCTGCTTCCCCTTCTCTGTCTGCCTCTCTGCCTACTTGTGATCTCTGTCTGTCAAATAAATAAATAAAATCTTTAAAAAAATAAAGAAAAGTTCTTAGTAAACAGAAGTAGACAATGTAAATGAGATGACTTATTACTTCTCAAATAATCCCATTTATATTTTTAGTAAAGAAGCCGAGTCTTGGGTTTGCATGACTTTCACAAGTGACTCCAGAGTGATACAGTGGTTGACAAAGGACCAAGAATCCGAGGTGTTATGCTAGACATAACTTTCCAAGCCCAAAGGTAGGTGACTCAGACATGTTTTCTGCCTCATCTTGCTGTACAGTCTTACCAATTTCTTCTAGTTATTTTTGTGCATCCTGCACATCTGTTGACCCTAGCTCCTATCAATTTTGATGGTTCATAATCTACCATCCTTGTTTAAGAAAATATCTCTTTGAGTTTTATTTGAAGGAAGTTTTGTCAGTTAAAATACAAGGGCCTAATTTTTACCCTCATATTTAAATAAAGCAAATGAGGGATGACAGAAAAATACAGATGAGAGTTTTATTTAATTTCAGAGTACAGGAAGGGATGATATTTTAGCTTCTTTGTATGTGTGTTGTGGGTGGAGGAGTATGATCTTTGGCTAAGACTACAGATATAATGGAATCTGGATGTTTGTGGTTTGGCTAAGGAAGAGACTAATGGAGGAAAGGATACCAGATTGTCTCCAAGCCTAAGTGAGCTATTCACTGTGGCAAGTGACCCCTCCAGAAGACACTTTTGTGTGCAATCTATTGACTAGGTGTTACCAGTCTCTTTTTTCACTTATAATAGTTGGTGCTTCTATTTTTCTTTCTCAGCTAGAAAGAGTCTTGTTATGGCATTTGAAATTATTTCTGAACTGTAAATTTTATTCCAAGAAAATTTAGAAAATGTTGTGAAAGTTACCCATGATCATAAAATTCAAAAGATTTTTGTGGTTCATTATTATGGACTAAGGTGATTCTAGAAGTTTCAACTGAATGCTGATTTCTCATTTCCTAAGCCTATATACTCCTTAAAGTGTGCTTAGAAATCCTTAATAATGTCTTCTTAATTCAAAGAACCATATCTGGAAAGAAGCAGTTTGGGGGGTAAAATATTCTTTCTTTAAAACTGAAAAGGTAGGGGTACCTGGGTGGCTCAGTGGGTTAAAGCCTCCATCTTCAATTCAGGTCATGATCCAGGGTTCTAGGATCGAGCCCCGCATCGGGCTCTCTGCTTAGTGGGAAACCTGCTTCCTCTTCTCTCTCTGCCTGCCTCTGCCTACTTGTGATCTCTGTCTGTCAAATAAATAAATTTTTTAAAAAAATCTTAAAACTGAAAAGGTATATTATGTTTTTTTAAGTTCAAATTTAAGTTGAACATTTATTTACTGTTTGTTAGCTTCTTACGTATATGTGTGTATTCTTTCATTCATTCATTCACTCATTCATTCCTGATTCATGAACAATGCTTTGGAATTTATAGTTGGTATGGTTTCAAATCCTGTTTGGGTACACAAGAGTACACATCCACTTGGCTGTCATAGCAGAAGTAATACATACAAGATTTATTTATTTATTATTGTTTTTTAAAGATATTATTTATTTGTCAGAGAAAAAGAGCCTGTGCACAAGCCAGGGGGAGTGGCAGGCAGAAGGAGAAGCAGGCTCCCCGCTAAGCAAGGAGCCAGATGTGGAACTCCATCCCAGGACCTGGGGATAGTGACCTGAGCTGAAGGCAGATGCTTAACCAACTGAACCACCCAGGTGTCCCTACATATGAGATTTAGATAGTAATATAACAAATTATAAATTTAGAGGAATTCAAAGAAGAGTGCTAACAATGTAATTGGATGTCAGTAAGAGAGAAAAATGAGAGGTTTATCCATGTTGCAGTGAGAAAAGAATGAAAGGTGCACACCTTCTTATATTTAAGTATTAATAAGAAGACCAGTTTAACTAGAACAGAAGATTTAATTTGAAGAAAAGAAGCTACTGAAGCATATTTTCAGTAACTTTAAAAGTTAGCAAAAGAATTTTAAATGGGAGTTCTGGGAAGCTGGAAAATAAGGGACAAAATGCTGAAAGTGGAATTTTAACAAAAGCATTATGCTGGATAAAGTGCAAGAATATTTAGCTTTTGGCACTCTTTCTCTCTCTCTCCCTTCCCTAATTTAGCTTTTAATTTCATCAAAATTCTACATGGACATAGTTTAAAGTGACAAATATTCTGCAAGGCTTTTTATGAAAAACAATAATTTTCTAGCCTTCTTCTTGTCTCCTTCTTAGAAAAAAACCACATATTCACACTTGCAGATTCTTTTTATTTACCTACCTCTAAATAATGTGCTTATATTGCTATGTCCTTATTTTCCAGACACCCACTTCCTGTCTTCCTATCCTTCCTATCCTTCTAGTGTAGTTGTTTGAAATCATTTTTTTTTTCTCTAAGCGTTTCTCTGTTTTGAATTTTCACAGAGATATGCTCTAATGTGGGCCTATTTTCATTCACTGTGCTGGGCCCTCATTAGAGCACTTATGCTTGGAATCCAACATACCTCAGTTCTGGAAAAAAATGTTGCAATTATGTATTTGATAACTTACTCCTATTTTCCTCTCCTTGCATCTTTTTGTTCTTTTTAATATTCCTCTGATTTTCTTAATTTTCACGCCTATTTTATGTATTTTGTCCTTCTTTCTAGGAGATTCCTGTGGCTTTATGTTTTATCCTTATAATTCTTCTTGTTTGTTTGTTTCTGCTCTCTTGCTTTTAATTTCTAAAACCCTTTTCTCTTAAACTTCCCCTTAGATAACATCCTTTTCTTGTTTTGTAGCTGTAAAATCTTTCCTTACCCACCTGAAGGTTATTAACTATAGTTCTGAGGTTCTCTTTTCCTCCATGTTTCTGGTACCTATGATCTTTTCATAGGATCCTTTTCTTTGTCTTGGTCTCCAGCTTTCCCATTAGAGGCTTTTCTTAAACGTCTTAGCAGTCAATTCAGGTTTTTTTAAAACATTTTTTATTTCTTTTCAGCGTAACAGTATTCATTGTTTTTGCACCACACCCAGTGCTCCATGCAATCCGTGCCCTCCCTAATACCCACCACCTGGTTCCCCCAACCTCCCACCCCCTGCCCCTTCAAAACCCTCAGGTTGTTTGTCAGAGTCCATAGTCTCTCATGGTTCACCTCCCCTTCCAATTTCCCTCAACTCCCTTCTCCTCTCCATCTCCCCTTGTCCTCCATGCTATTTGTTATGCTCCACAAATAAGTGAAACCATATGATAATTGACTCTCTCTGCTTGACTTATTTCACTCAGCATAATCTCTTCCAGTCCCGTCCATGTTGCTACAAAAGTTGGGTATTCATGCTTTCTGATGGAGGCATAATACTCCATAGTGTATATGGACCACATCTTCCTTATCCATTCGTCCGTTGAAGGACATCTTGGTTCTTTCCACAGTTTGACGACCGTGGCCATTGCTGCTATAAACATTGGGGTAGAGATGGCCCTTCTTTTCACTACATCTGTATCTTTGGAGCAAATGACAGTACAGACTAAAGGTTGATATCCAGGATCTATAAAGAACTCCTCAAACTCAACACACACAAAACAGACAATCATATAAAAAAAATGGGGCAGAAGATATGAACAGACACTTCTCCAAAGAAGACATACAAATGGCTATCAGACACATGAAAAAATGTTCATCATCACTAGCCATCAGGGAGATTCAAATTAAAACCACATTGAGATACCACCTTACACCAGTTAGAATGGCCAAAATTAGCAAGATAGGAAACAACATGTGTTGGAGAGGATGTGGAGAAAGGGGAACCCTCTTACACTGTTGGTGGGAATGCAAGTTGGTGCAGCCATTTTGGAGAACAGTGTGGAGATTCCTCAAGAAATTAAAAATAGAGCTTCCCTATGACCCTGCAATTGCACTACTGGGTATTTACCCCAAACATACAGTCAATTCAGATTTAAGGAGAAATACAGAATTTCACTGGGAAGCCTGAGCTCATAGGCGAGGCTTATCTTCTGGATCTTCACTTTAGGATCATCTGACTAGGCTGCTTTATTAGTAACACCTGACCTGAGATTCTTTAGGTCTTTCCTCTTAGGCTTTAGAAACCTCCTTTAATCTCCTGCTTCATGAGTGGTGAGGATGGCTGACCACATTCTCATACCTGAGAAAGGTGGGAGCCTAAACTTCAGGATATGTACTGTCTTAATCTTCCCAATTTCAGCACCTGAAGTTCCTGGTTGGAGATAATCAGTTAATCTCTCCAAGAAATAAACCTTTAGTCCTCTTCCAAGATTACAGAGGGCAGAGGTACAGCTCCACAGCGATGGAGGAGATCTGGAAACCTTGTATTTTCTTAGCCAAAGTTTGGATCGGTTCTCCCATTTTTTACGCCACTTTCAACAGACTTTTAGAGGGACCTTGTATAAAGGAATTCTAAGTATTTTCAGAGTTCTGCAGTGCTAAGGATATTGCCTATAAGTGGTATCCATGTTTCTGGCTAAGAATTCAGCTTTTTTATGTCTTCTTTTTCATTTACCACTCCTCTATTCCCTTTCTAGCTTTCAACATTTTATTCCTATTGTGTTTTAACCCAGTATCTTTGATTTTGGGGGTTAGGTCTTAAAAATCCCTTTGTTCTTCTTGTGTGTGTATGTGTGTGAGGGGGATGTGAAAAGGGATTGAAGGAAAATGCGAGAGTTGTATTTTCCAGCATTGACCAGGGGCTTCCATCTGCTTTTGCCTTTGTTTTGTTAGTTTAGGAATACTGGAGACAAGGCAACTAGTTAGAAAGTGATTGTAGGAATAATATGTGAAGTGAAGAGGATTTGGACTAGGGTAGTAATGGTGATAGATGTTTTCAGAGGAAATTCAACAGGATATATTGACTGATTTAGATGAAGGGAGGAAGGAGTCAAGGGTGATGCCAAGAAATTAAGTTGTTGACTATAATAATGATGGCGCCACTGTTGGAAATTATTGGAGTAGAATTGGAAGTCAGGTTTGGAAGAAGATAACCTGAAAGACCATGTGTGTGTTGTTTTCAAAGTAAACACTGGATATAAGGCAGAGTTTCCTTCTGCTGATTGTAGATTGGGTTCCATTAAGATTTAGCTGTAACAACCCAAACCTGCTCCAGCTAGTTTAAGCAAAAACATATTTAGAGGGAAATTAGCTACCATAAAATTACTGGAAGTACTAGAGAAGCAGATTTATGTTGAGCATCCAAGTCTGGAATAACACTGCTGAAATAACATGCCAGGAGAGCCACTACCTCTACTCCAGTCATGGTACTGAGAGTCAAGGGGAAATCATGGGAATTGTATTCAAGAATCCACTGCCAAAGCTGTGGTTCAGTGATCACAGATGAGTGCCACTACTAATGTGGTTCAGTCCTCCCAAGGTACCAGACATCAGAACACTTCTGTAATTTACAGCCAGCATCTTTATGAACTTGCTTCATAGGAGCAACAACCAAATATCAACCAAGTTGTTGCTGTTGTTAAGGATTTTATTTATTTGAGAGAGAGTGAGAGAGAGATCATGAGCACGAGTGAAGGGTAGTGCAAGAAGCAGATCATCAGCTGAGTGGGGACCCCAATGAGGGACTTGATCCTAGGACCTTGGGATCATGACCGGAGCCTAAGGTAGATGCTTAACCAACTGAGCCACTCAGGAACCCTGCAAAGTTGTTGTTTTTTAACTTCCACATTCCAAAGCTCATTAAAGCATATGTCATTAATGGAACTCTAGCTTTAGGGAAGTCTTTGAAATATAGTTTCAGCTTTCTAGAGTCTAAGGTAGAGGGAGATATATTGAAGAATGTTGGAATGGATGCTGGGTTCACTGAATTCACAATATCAAACATCATCATCCCCCTTGGCTACTCAGAGTAACTATCCATTGGACAAGTTAAAAAGCACTTAACTTCTCATCCAAAAGGAGACTGTTTTTCCATTAATTATGACTCCATCTCTGAGTGATAGCTATTTTCCTTTTTGTTCAACCACAATCCTAATTTGTTATTCTGTAAACTAAGGAATAAAGTATAAATTTATATTTATGACATAAAAAAGCAGAAGTGTGGAAAGGGGAAATATAAATAGGTTAATATATGTAAATATACATAAAAGAGGGAAAGAAAGAAGTTAGCTAATAAAGCCCATTACTGGAACTAGTTGTAAGACCATAACTTATATTTAGAACTTTCTTCCTCCACTGTACTTCAGGTAATCAATTTTCCCTCAAGACTTGAGCTAGTGGAGTTCTTTACTGAATGAAGGATAACTCAGCCTTTTATCCCTAAGATACTATGAGTCCTTGGTTGTCATGCCAGTATTGCTTCAGGCTTCCAACCAATTTTATTACTGGACATAAAAGTATTAGGGGACCCCCCAAATCCCTTATATATAGACACAGCCATCCTTGCCACATTGTTTATTCTATTTCTCCTTATTGATTAAGGTCAAATAACCTCCCAGTCAATATATTAATCTACTTTTTGGTCTGTTTGTTCATTGACAAAAGAAAATGAAAATGACAGTCTCATCATCCAGTTCATTTTCATATATCTTTCTTGGCGGAAGCCTTCTTCCCTTAGAAGCTACTGCCTCTAAATCAGCAGTGCCCAAAGTTGCAGTGATAGGGAGCAAAAATTTTACAAGTGGGTTATTTGATGTAATAGAGAAATTACAAACCTTTCTTTACCCCTTTACCCCTCCTTTACCTTCCACAATTCTGTAAGTCCAGATTCTTCTGAATGATGAGGTAAATGGAGAGACCAGTTCATCCCACAGTGCCAACACATTGCATTACTTTCTTTTCCTGTATAATGACTTTTTTTTATTATAGTGAAATAATATTGTGATGATGAATATGGTATAAAGTGAGACCATGGATTCTGGGCATGGAGATGTAGGTCAGGCAGAAAAGGCAAATCCTTTCTGTTTTCTTTCAGTGAAAAGTACTCTCCATCCCCTCTTTAGGGGATGAGTCCAGTGTTGTCAGTGAGTAGGAACTGATGCCATATTGGAGGCTAAGCATTGATATCTGCTATTGGAAGACAGGGTAACCATTTGTTTACAGAACAGGTTTGAGGAGAGTAAATTCTTATGGTTGAATGTGTACCTAACATCATGCCCTGCCACCATGGCCAGTTTGTTCGTGGGTGTTTTGAACAAACCCTTGAATAGTTATGGGATAAAGCTGATTGAGGGACAGTTTTGATAAATTCTTACTAAAGGATATCTGCTGCTTTGCAGTGGCTGTCTTTGGATGACAGTTCATACAGAGGTACACAAATATTCTCAAATTCTGGGCCAATTCTAGGAGGTACATCCTTATATGTCTCCTAGATGTCTTCATTCAACAAATATTTTCTTGAGAGTATGTGATGTGTGTTAAGCTATTCTTAACATATGGGATATAGCTGTGAGCAAATGCTGGCCTTATTGTGTTTATCATCAGTGCTCTAATCTTGTTCCTTCTAATCCTTGATCATCCAGGCAAATTGTCAGCCGCAGACCAGAAATCAGTAAAGATCCCTACCTCTGGTCATATCTTTTTCCAGGCAAAGTGCCTGATATGCCTGTCTAATTTCTGTTCCACTAGAAATTTCCCTTCTCCACTTATCAGTGGGGCTTTAATGCTGCCAATACATATTTAATTTCTACATGCAAAAATTTTTGGATTAGCTCAGTGGATAAGAGCCCAGGGATGATTAGAACACAAGATGGGGGTTCTGGTTCCCTAGGCACATTTAACATATTTTTGCTGTTGACCACCAAAGGAATCATGAAAGAGAATGTGAGTAGATTAGCACATTCCCATTAAACACACATGCATCCCAATGGTCATTTCATAATGATTATAGGTTTGTGACTTCATTTTTCCATATGAAGTGCCATAGTAGAAAGGAAACTAAACTGAGTCAGAAGCCTTAGCTTATGGTCTTGATTTCACCATACACTTTATAAGAAAATCACTTAACACATAATCCCTTGTTTCTTCTTCTATAAAGATTATAACATTTGACCAATTTCCAAGGATTATTGTGAGTTTAAGATATGAAAATACTATAAAATATATTACATAAAATATGGAAATACATGTGTACAAAGATGCTTGTCAAAATGTTATTGTCTAAATATCCAATGGGGGAAATAATTAAATAAATATAGAAAGATAATTGTTTTCTTTTCTTTTTTTTTTTTTAAACTAACACATAATGTATTATTTGCCCTAGGGGTACAGGTCTCTGAAACATCAGGCTTACATATTTCACAACACTCACCATAACACATACCCTTCCCAATGTCCATAACCCAGCCCCCCATCCTTACTCCCCTACCCTCCAGCAACCCTCAGTTTGTTTTGTGAAATTAAGAATCTCTTATGGTTTGTCTCCCTACTGATCCCTCTTGTTTCATTTTTTCCCTCCCTACCCTCTACGGCTCCCCCACCCTGCCTCTCAAATTCCTCATATCAGAGAGATCATATGATAATTGTCTTTCTCTGATTAACTTATTTCGCTCAGCATAATACCCTCTAGTTCCATCCACGTCATTGCAAATGGCAAGATTTCATTTCTTTTGAAGGCCACATAGTATTCCATTGTGTGTGTGTGTGTGTGTGTGTGTGTGTGTGTGTACGTGTGTGTGTACCACATCTTCTTTATCCATTCATCTATTCATGGACATCAAGGGTCTTTCTATAGTTTGGCTATTGTGGACATTGCTGCTATAAACACTGGGGTGCACGTGCCCCTTCAGGTGCCTACATTTGTATCTTTAGAGTAAATACCCTAAGTATTGCGATTGTTGGGTCATAGGGTAGCTCTATTTTCAACTTTTTGAGGAACCTCCATACTGTTTTCTAGAGTGGGTGCACCAGCTTGCATTCCCACCAACAGTGTAGGAGGATTCCCCTTTCTCCACATGCTCACCACCATCTGTTGTTTACTGTCTTATTAATTTTAGCCATTCTGCCTGGTGTGAGGTGGTATCTCATTGTGGTTTTTATTTGTATTTCCCCAATGCTGAGTGACGTTGAACACTTTCTCATGTGTCTGTTGGCCATTTGGATGTCTTTGCTGAAATGTCTTTTCATGTCTTCTGCCCATTTCTTGATTGGATTATTTGTTCTTTGGGTCTTGAGTTTGATGAGTTCTTTATAGATTTTGGATACCAGCTCTTTATCTGATATGTCATTTGCAATTATCTTCTCCCATTCTGTCAATTATCTTTTGGTTTTGTTGACTGTTTCCTTTGCTGTGCAAAAGCTTTTGGTCTTGTTGAAGTCCCAATAGTTCATTTTTGCCCTTGCTTCCCTTGCCTTTGGTGATGTTTCTAGGAAGAAGTTGCTGCTGCAGAGGTGGAAGAGGTTGTTGCCTGTGTTCTCCTCAAGGATTTTGATGGATTCCTGTCTCACATTGAGGGCTTTCTTCCATTTTGAGTCTATTTTTCTGTATGGTATAAGGAAATGGTTCATCTTTCTGCATGTCCAATTTTCCCAATACCCATTTGTTGAAGAGACTGTTGTTTCCTCATTGGACATTCTTTCCTGCTTTGTCAAAGATTAGTTGACCATAGAGTTGAGGGTCCATTTCTGGGCTCCTTATTCTGTTCCATTGATCTATGTGTCTGTTTTTGTGCCAGTACCATACCGTCTTGATGATTATAGCTTTATAATAGAGCTTGAAGTCTGGAATTGTGATGCCACCAACTTTGGCTTTCTTTTCAACATTCCTCTGGCTATTCGGGATCTTTTCTGATTCCATAGAAATTTTAGGATTATTTGTTCCATTTCTTTGAAAAAAGTTGAGGTATTTTGATGGGGATTGTGTTAAATGTGCAGATTGCTTGAGGTAGCATAGACATTTCCACAATATATTTTTTTCCAGAACATGGAACGGTTTTCCTCTTCTATGTGTCTTCCTCAGTTTCTTTAATGAGTACTTTATAGTTTTCTGAGTACAGATTCTTTGACTCCTTGGTTAGGTTTATTCCTAGGTATCTTATGGTTTGGGGTACAATTGTAAATGGGATCAACTTCTTAATTTCTCTTTCTTCTTTCTTGCTGTTGGTGTATAGAAATGTAACTGATTTCTGTACATTGATTTTATATCCTGACACTTTACTGGATTCCTGTATGAGTTCTAGCAGTTTTGGAGTGGAGTCTTTTGGATTTTCCACATAAAGTATCATATCATCTGCAAAGAGTGAGAGTTTGACTTCTCTGCCAATTCAGATGCCTTTTATTTCTTTTTGTTGTCTAATTGCTGAGGCTAGGACTTCTAGTACTATGTTCAATAACAGTGGTGATAGTGAATATCCCTGCTGCATTTCTGACCTTAGGGGAAAAGCTCTCCAGTTTTTCCCCATTGAGAATGATATTCACTGTGATTTTTTCACAGATGGCTTTGATGATATTAAGGTATGTACCCCCTATCCCTACACTTTGAAGAGTTTTGATCAAGAAAGGATGCTGTACTTTGTCAAATGCTTTTTCAGCATCTATTGAGAAGATCATATGGTTCTTGTTCTTTCTTTTATTAATGTATTGTATCACATTGATTGATTTGCAGATATTGAACCAACCCTGCAGCCCAGGAATAAATCCCACTTGGTCTTGGTGAATAATCCTTTTAACGTACTGTTGGATCCTATTGACTAGTATTTTGGTGAGAATTTTTGCATCCGTGTTCATCAAGGATAATATTGGTCTGTAATTCTCCTTTTTGATGAGGTTTTGGGATCAAGGTAATGCTGGCCTCATAAAATGAGTTTGGAATTTTTCCTTCCATTTCTGTTTTTTGGAACAGTTTCAGGAGAATAGGTATTAATTCTTCTTTAAATGTTTGGTAGAATTCCCCTGGGAAGCCGTCTGGCCCTGGGCTCTTGTTTTTTGGGAGATTTTTGATAACTGCTTCAATCTCCTTACTGGTTATAGGTCTGTTCAGGTTTTCTATTTCTTCCTGGTTCAGTTTTGGTAGTTTATATGTCTCTAGGAAAGCATCCATTTCTTCCAGATTGTCAAATTTGCTAGTGTATACTTGCTCATACTATGTACCTATAATTGTTTGTATTTCCGTGGTGTTGGTTGTGATCTCTTCTCTTTCATTCATGATTTTACTAATTTGGGTCCTTTCTCTTTTCTTTTGGATAAGTCTGGCCAGGGGTTTATTAATTCTTTCAAAGAACCATCTCCTAGTTTCATTGATTTTTTTCTACTGTTCTTTTGGTTTCTATTTCATTAATTTGTGCTTTGATCTTTATTATTTCTTTTCTGCTGGGTTTAGGCTTTCTTTGCTGTTCTTCTCCAGCTCCTTTAGGTGTAGGGTTAGGTTGTGTACTCAAGACCTTTCTTGTTTCTTTAGAAAGACTTGTATTGCTATATACTTTCTTCTCAGGATGGCCTTTGCTGTGTCCCAAAGATTTTGAACAGATGTGTTTTCATTTTCATTTGTTTCCATGAAGTTTTTAAATTCTTCTTTAATTTCCTGGTTGACTCATTCATTGTTTAGTAGGATGCTCTTTAGCCTCAGTATTTGAGTTCTTTCCAACTTTCCTTTTGTGATTGAATTCTAGCTTCAGAGCATTGTGGTCTGAAAATATGCAGGGAATGATCCCATTCTTTTGGTACTGGTTGAGACCTGATTTGTGACCCAGGATGTGATCTCTTCTGGCGAATGTTCCATGTGCACTAGAGAAGAATGTGTATTCTGTGGTTTTGGGATGGAATGTTCTAAATATATCTGTGATAGCCATCTGGTCCAGTGTGTCATTTAAAGTCTTTATTTTCTTGTTGATCTTTTGCTTAGATGATCTGTCCACTTCTGTAAAGGGAGATGTTAAAGTCCCCTACTATTATTGTATTATTGTCTATGTGTTTCTTTGATTTTGTTATTAATTGGTTTATAAATTGGCTGCTCTCATGTTAGGGGCATAGATATTTAAAATTGTTGGATCTTGTTGGTCAGACCCTTTAAGTGTGATATAGTGTCCTTTTTCATCTCTTATTGTAGTCTTTGGCTTAAAATCTAATTTATCTGATATAAGAATTGCCACCCCAGCTTTCTTTTGATGTCCATTAGCATGGTAAATGGTTTTCCACCCCCTCACTTTATTTATTTATTTTTAAAAGATTTTATTTATTTGACAGAGAGAGAGGCACAGTGAGATAGGGAACATAAGCAGGGGGAGTGGAAGAGGGAGAAGTAGGCTTCTTGCAGGGAGCCCAATGCGTGGCTTGATCCCAGGACCCTGGGATCATGGCCTGAGCTAAAGGCAAATGCTTAATGACTGAGCCACCCAGGCACCCCAACTCCCTCACTTTAAATCTGGAGGTGTCTTTGGGTCTGAAATGAGTTTCTTGTGGACAGCATGTTGATGTGTCTTGGTTTTTATCCATTGTGATTCCCTGTGTCTTTTTATTGTGACATTTAGCCCTTTTACATTCAGGGTAACTTTGAAAGATATGAATTTAGTGCCATTGTATTGCCTGTAAGGTGACTATTACTGTGTATTGTCTCTGTTCCTTTCTGGTATGTTACTTTTAGGCTCTCTCTTTGCTTAAAGGACCCTTTTCAATATTTCCTGTGGACTGGTTTGGTGTTTACAAATTCTTTTATTTTATTTTTTTCCTGGAGGCTTTTTATCTCTCTATTTTCAGTGACAGCCTAGCTGGATATAGTATTCTTGGCTGCATATTTTTCTTGTTTAGTGCTCTGAATATATCATGCCAGTCCTTTCTAGCCTGCCAGGTCTCTGTGAATAGGTCTGCTGCCAATCTAATATTTCTACCATTGTATGTTACAGACCTCTTATCCCGAGCTGCTTTCAGGATTTTTCTCTGTCACTAAGACATGTAAGTTTTACTATTAGATGATGGAGTGTGGACCTGTTTTTATTGATTTTGAGGGAGGTTTCTCTGTGCCTCCTGGATTTTGATGCTTATTCCCTTTGCCAAATTAAGGGAATTCTCTACCATAATTTGTTCCAATATACCTTCTACCCCCTCTTTCTTTCTTCTTCTGGGATCCCAATTATTCTAATATTGTTTCATCTTATGGTATCACTTATCTCTCAAATTCTTTCCTCATGGTCCGATAGTTGTTTGTCTCTCTTTTGCTCAGCTTCTTCATTCTCCATCATTTGGTCTTCTATATCATGAATTCTCTCTTCTGCCTCATTTATCCAAGCAGTAAGAGGCTCCATTTTTTATTGTACTTCATTAACAGCTTTTTAAATTTCAATTTGGTTAGATTTTAGTTGTTTTATTTCTCTAGAAAGGGGTTTTATTTCTCCAGAAAGGGATTCTCTAATATCTTCCATACTTTTTTCGAGCCCAACTAGCACCTTGATAATCATCATTCTGAAGTCTAGTTCTAACATATTACTAATGTCCATATTGATTATGTCCCTAGCTGTTGGTACTGCCTCTTATTCATTTGTTTTGTTTTGTTTTTGTTGTGAATTTTTCTGGCTTGTCATTTTATCCAAATAAGAATAGATGAATGAGAGAACAAAATACTACAAGGGTTGCAAAGGCCTCAGAAAAACATACACTAACCAAATCAGAAGAGACCTGAAACTGGGGGGATAAGAAAGGGGGAAAAACAGAAGAAGAAGAATACATATATATATATAATGTGTATATAATGTGTATATAATGTGTGTGTGTGTGTGTGTGTGTATTAGACCAGTGAATAGAACAGGGCCACACACTTGATTTTGGGTTAGAAGAAACTACTTCCCAAAATTTTAAGGAAAGAAAAACTTATATATATATATACAGAAAAATAAGGTTAAATATGATGAAGGGATGGAATGTAATGGTAGAGATAAAAATTAAAAAAGATTCTAAAAAAGGAGTTGATAAGATAAATTGGTTGAAAAAGAAAAAAAAAAAAGGAAAGAATGTGTTCAGGCTGGATACTAGAACAAAGCCATGTGCTAGATTTAGGGTATATTTTGATCTATTAGATGAAATTGTATCCCCCAATTTTTTTTTAAGATTTTATTTATTTATTTGTCAGAGAGAGAGCACAAGCAGGCAGAGTGGCAGGCAGAGGAGAGAGAGAAGCAGGCTCTGTGCTGGACAAGGAGCCTGATGCAGGACTTGATCCCAGGACCCTGAGATCATGACCTGAGCCGAAGGCAGCGACTTAACCAACTGAGCCACCCAGGTGTCACTGTATCTCCAAATTTTAAAGAAGAAAAAACCTGTATGTATACAAAAAAATAAGGTTAAATACGATGAAGGGATAAAATATAATTGTAACAATGAAAATTAAAAAGATTTTTTAAAAAGGTATTGATAAGATAAAATAGTTTAAAAATATTAAAATAGGAAGGAGGGAAAATTCAAAAACTAGAATGAGAAAAAAATAATATTAGAAAAATTTAACTTTGAAAGACTAAATGATCATGGGGAAAAGCCATGAATTCTATGTGCTGCTTTCCCCTAGCTCTGGAATTCCATTGTTCTCATTCATCAGTGAACTTGGTCTTGTCTGGATGTTCTTGCTTATCTTCTAGGGGAGGGGCCTCTTGCAGTGATTCTCAAATGTCTTTTCCCTGAGGCAGAATTGCATCACCCTTGCCAGGGGCCAGGCTAAGTGATCTGCTTAGTTTTGCTCTTGGGAGCTTTTGTTCTCTGAATGCTGTCCATACAGCTTTTGAGGACAGGAATGAAAGTGGCAGCCTCCCAATCTCTGGCCCTGTAGGAGCCGAGAGCTCAAGGACCCACTCCTCACTGTGCCCTCAGAGAAAAGCAGTCAGTCCCTCCCATCTTCCTCAAGTCTTACCTTCCGGAAAGTGGTTAATTTTCTGTTCCTAGAATTGCTGTTCTTCTTCTCTTTTCTTTTGAGTTTATAGGTGTTCAGAATTTTTTTATAACTATCTAGCTGAACTCCTGGGACCTGATGATGTTTCGGTCTCCTAATCCTCTGCCATCTTGCTCCTTCCTACTTGATAATTGTCTTTTCAAATAACACTTAATATCTTGGAAAATGTTTCATTAAGTAATGTTACATGAAAATCTATCCAATAAAATTGACTTATGAACCAAAATATGACCAGAATGAAAGTCATAAAATTTTAATAATGTTTTTTGAAGAACTGTTTGGTTAAAGAATTATAGGCAATTTTGTTTTCTTCCTATTTTCCTGTATTTTATGTGTATACACCCAATTGGCACCTTGGATTTTATAGTCATAAAAGTCATTTAAAATAATATGTCAGTACAATTTGTTTCTTTGTAAGAAGTAAAAAAGTTTCTAATATGCTGTGAAAGGTATATCTATAGTTCACAAAAAATTTGAGAAAAACCATACTTATTTTCCCATGTGCAGAAACCTTTATTAATGATTACTTTCAGAAAATAGAGAAAAATAATTAAACCTTGCTTCTCCCTTGGTTTCATTAACACGTCCATGAGGTCAGGATTGCCATATTCCCCATTTTATGAATCAGAGAATGAGGGACAGAAATTAAGTAACTTATTTAGGTCTAAATCAATGTTACATAGATAGTAACTTGCAAAGAATAGATTTGAACCCAAGCAGTTCTGACACTATAGTCTGAGTTTTCCATTGCTATGCTGCAGGGGGTGTTGTCTCTTGTCCTGTCACCAATAAATGTCACTCTAATAAATAAGACATAATTTTTATAAAGATAAGTATATGTTAAAATTCAGCAGAATAAGTTAATCCAAGTATTGATAGAGTCACAGAAGAGTTAAGCAGAAGATGCTACTCTTGGGCAGAGAGAAGAAGTATTACAGAAGCCTTCATGTGGAGGTGACTTAGAGGAGGTATTGGTGGAAGACAAGAAGTTGGTTGACAAAAAACCATGGGCTGGCACAATGGGGAAAATATTCTATTAACCTTTGATGAAATAGCCTGTGTCTTAATTTCATATTTTCTGTAGTGAGCATGGCAGCTATCATATGCTGGGCAAGCTCTCAAATGACTCTCACGTGTAGGTAGGCAAGACAAGAAATGACGAAAAGGCTCAGGAAGTTTGTTGGGGTAAGGCAGGCTGATTTTATATATTACCTTCTACGGTCAACAGATGCTGAGGGTAATATCTGAGCTGAGCTGTTTCCCTCCCTGGATCATCTTGTTCCTATAAGGCCAAATAGAACATACTGTGCCAGTTTGAAATCTCTCAAATGTTTTTGATTTGGAATTTTGAACTAAAGTGAATCTTTTCATTTACTCTTGGAAAAAAAAATTGGGAAAAAATATTTAGTCTTTTCAAAAGCTTTGCAAAAGCCAAATTTTACCAGACATTTAAAAAAAATGTGAAACATAATTTTGATGAACGAAGAATAAAAAACGTGAAAGGTATGAAGTATAATTTCTAAAGAGATTGATTTAACATGCAGAGGTGAAGTATTTAACATAATTTGCTTGAGATTTTTATTGAATCCATGTTTAAAACTGAAACCTCTATCAGAGTCAACACCAAGGATGGATATATCTGTCCCAGATTTTCAGTATAGCCAATGAAAATAGAAATTGCTTCCTATACTTACTGATTACCCCTTTAGACTCTGAGAGGCTACATTTACAGTAACTAGGGAAGACATAGAGATATGTTTGTTGGATTTACCAAAATTTGTGAAAGGCAAAGATACTATTTATGGCTTCTACACTTATACTGTCAGCAGAAATATGCAAACTTGCAAATCCCACATCTAAGCTCGATTCTTAGTAATTTATATCTTTATATGTTAATAGCATAGTAGTGTTGTGGATTTAGTTCAACAAATCAAGTGTTTCATTATGTTTCACTCTTGCAGCTCTTGGACAGAGTTGGCTTACGTTAATGAGGTTTTGGGAACAAGATTATCACAGTGCCTTAGAAACTATTCTCAAAGTACTTGCTGAACCACTGAGGTTTTTGTCTTGAGAACGTGTCATAAAATTATGAAAGTGATTACTGTAAATTACTGAGGGCTGTCATAAAGAATGTGGTATATTGGGATGTTGGAACAAAACTGAAAGCAAAACAAATGTCAAGGTTTCTAAGGAAGCACTGAAGTAGATAGATTTTTCTGGCTTGAAGTGAAAGGATATGAGGATTGGGAGAGGTCCTTGTAATAGACATGTGGTATGTTTGTGGAAATTTGTCGTAAGGAAATATCTCAAAAACAAGAGAAAAAAAACCTATATTCATTTAAATGTTTCTTGTAGATTTATTATGTTAATGAAAACATAATACTTTTTTATTAAATCTTAACTACAGCATCTGACCTTTATCTGAATGTCCTCTGGGTACCTAATGTCCCCTAATAGTCTAGCCAATCATGTTTAAGAATGAATAATCAGTAGTGAATATGCCACTGCCCGCTGCTCCTAGCCACTAGTCGCTGGCCAAATGGACTCAGATCTGTTCTACAATGCTAACTTATTTCCATGTATCCCCTTAGTGTTCTAGTTTGCTGCTTCTCTGTATTTTTTTTCCACCCTTTTACAATAATCTCCTAAACTGACTCCCAGCCTTCAGGATTCCAAGCCTCTCTATGCCCCCCTTTCCAACCTCAATTTCAACTGTCTACATGTTACCACAAGTTCTTAGATCCCAGTCACTACACTGATTCTAAACTCTATGTGCCTGCAAAATAGACTCCAAACTCCTTAGCACTGGGATATTGGAATAAATATGTCAGTGAGCTCTACCATTCCTCATTCCACAGCCAACCCCTCATTTACCTTTTTACGTGTATGGTTCCATGCATCCAGATGCTGAATCCATTGAATGTACCTACCATTAGAGCTTCACTCCTGTAACATTCCCTTAAAGGTTTATCTTTTCCATTTCTTATTTTCCATTTCTGAGGCAATCCTGTCAACTTTTTTCTTATGTGCACTCTTATGATTATGCATTTTGTCTTGAACTATAGCTCATTAATTGTTTACACAGCTCTATCTTCCTTAGTAGATTATAAGCTTATTGAAGGCAGTAAACAGGCATTTCTCATCTAAGACCTTATGCCTACTTCTTGCCCATGTAATATCAGCCTTTCCTTATATAAATCTTAAAGTATGTTTGTTGTATCATTAAAATATTTTATTAACTAATATGTAATTTGATATAATTATAAATATAGCTTTATGTAACCAATATAAACTAAGGGATTCAAATTGAATATTCACATTGATACTTAACTAAGTGAACTGAGGGTGGTGAGAGTGTCAACATTTATTATGAACAAACTATTTGCCTAGCATTGATCTACTGCTGACCTATTGGATGGATTCAGTTGCTGATGCAGATGTAGGTATTGTGGGTCTACTATGTCCCAGGCTCTGTAATGAGAGCTAAAAAGGTGGATAAGATACAGTTCTACCCTCATTAATCTTACAGCATAGTTAGAAAGAAGAGCAATAAAAGTACCAATTTTTTAAAAAGATTTACTTATTTATTTTAGAAAGAAAGAGCGAGAGAGAGCAAGTGAGCAGGGGGAGGAGCAGAAGGAAAGAAAAATCCTGAAGCAGACTCCCCACTGAGTATGGAGCCCGATGCAGGACTCAATCCCAGGACTCTGGGATCGTGACCTTAGCCAAAGTCAAGAGTCAGCCGCTTAATTGACTGAGCCACCCAGGGGCTCTCACAGTACCAATTTTAATATTATATAATAGGTACCATAATGGCAGAAGGCAGAGGGTGCTTGGGACACATAGGATAGTGGAATGTTAAGGGAAGGCTCATTTAGGGGAGACTGCCTATTCCAGGTAGGGGCAACCACCGGAGCACCAAAAGAGGACATTGTACTTGGGTTTTATGAAGAGTTAAATAAATATGTTTTGATGAAAGAGAGTGTGTATGTGTTGGTAGAAGTTGTGGAAGTTGGTGATGAAAAGAAGAGGCTTGAAGTAAAACCTTTGGCTTGGAAATAGGGTAATAGTACATATTGTATTGATCCAAGATCTTGAATTCTTTTCAGAAGAAAATAGGAAGGCACTGAAGTTTTCGATTAGCTAAATGGATAATTATAATATTTAGAAAGTACATTCTAGGAACTTACATATATCATCTCATTTAATTTTCTCCTTACCAAATAGGTGGTATTTATCCCTGGTTTACTGAGGAGGAAAGTGAGCCATCTCTTCTTTCCATTCCTCTAAGAGCTGACTGTCCCTCATCATTTGTCTTTCTTTATCTAAACTGTCTCTTCAAAGAGAATTTCTCTGACATTGCTGTCTACATTTCTTCTTCCGTGGGAGAAAAATAGGAACAGGAGTGCCGGAGGGAAAGGGGGAATGGGATTTAAAGTATGTTCACCAGGGAAGGCCTCATTTTAAGATGTTGGCCAGAGAAAACTAATTTGGGAAACTAATGATGGTAAGGAAGTAGGTCATAAAGATGTCTTGGAAAGGAGCATCCTAGGCAATGCTATCAGCTAGTGTACAGGCCCAAGGGGGGGCAAGCTCTGCTTGTTTGGGAACAGCAATAAAAATGGAGCAGGAGAATATCCCGTCTTCCTTTAACTGAATACCTATAGAGAGTAGGTATGTAATAAATATTTGTTGAATAAATAGATGGGTAAATGAAGAAAGGTCATGAATCATGTTCTCAACTGGTTTGCTCTATCCCAAATCCTTTTCATTATGTTACCCTACTTCTCAATACTTAATTCCTAAATGGCTGAGATCATTTAAACAGTGCTCAAGTGAATCTTAATGAATGAGTATCCATTAAGGATTCTCTACAAACCCATCTATAGTTTACATGTAGATGCGTGTGCCATCTCTGCGGACAAATACTCTTTCATGTGTCTTTATGAGAAGCAACAGTGACACACAGTGGTTGGTTGAGTAAATCAGACATGTACTCCCTCCAGATATCCCAGAAGGTATAGCAGGTAATTCTCACTTTCTTCCTTTGGAAAGTTGGTTGTCTTGTTAATTCAGGCAGGTATTAACTACCCAATATATTCAGTATATCCCTCGTTGTAAGCTGTCAGACTGTGACACAACATCACATAATGTGACGTTACATGATACATAATGCCTGAATTAAATAAAAAAAAAAAAAATCCAGACACTTCTTTCAGTGAAATAGTAGGTAATCTGAATATTTGGGGTAATTGGCTCTAGGAAGAGAGAGGCATCATTATTTCAGGCTCCCTAGTGAGCGTTAATTAGCCATATTGCTTCATTGTGTGACAAAGAGAACACTGCTAGTAGTGCTAAATCCATAATGACATCCTGGCTTTAGGAGCACAGGTATTTTAAACTACCTTGACTGACTGACATGCAGGTAATTCTATTCAGAGCCTAGCAGTGAATCAGGCAATTGGCACAGTCTCTCCTCCAAAGGCACACATTTGTTGTTGTGACTCAGAGGTTTCCTTTTCTTTGTCTCACCAAGTCCCCGGATCCCCACAGTCCTCTAACTGGGGAAAATCAGCAAATATCTGCAACAGCAGGCCTGTGTTCTCCCTGGGCTTTGAGAATAATACATCTATGTTTCTGTAGCATCGAGTTCTGCAAAAAGAGATCCAACAGCTCTTAACATTTAAAGATGGGCCATGACAGCTAGGAAGGGCTTTCTGGAGCTCTGTGATTCACTTTAGTACTTTGTTTGCAGATATGGCAGGAAGGCAAGTTGCAGAGCAGGACAATTCTTAAAAGCTTTTCTGGGGGGGCACCTGGGTGGCTCAGTGGGTTAAAGCCTCTGCCTTCGGCTCAGGTCATGGTCCCAGGGTCCTGGGATTGAGCCCCACATCGGGCTCTCTGCTCAGCAGGGAGCCTGCTTCCTCCTCTCTCTCTCTGTGCCTGCCTCTCTGCCTACTTGTGATCTCTATCTGTCAAATAAATAAATAAAATCTTAAAAAAAAAAAGGCTTTTCTGGGACCACCATTCAACATTTTTATTTTTTGTATTAATAATAGTAACACCATAAATAGTATGAGTGACAAAGCACCAGCACAGAGAGAGATTTTGCTGTCTTATGTTGAGAGAGCATAAATAGTTCTGCGTATCAGGAGGTGATTATTCTTCTCTCTAAGGAATTTTTAAAAATTTTTCTATATTTTATTGAGTGGAATGTTGAATTTTCCCTACCTTCCTCTCAGTCATGTCCTTGGAGACCAAGGATACACAAAAGAGAGATGAAAACTTCTATGGGACAGTCTGAAGCCAAGGGTCAGAGAGAAGCCGCCAGGCTTAACATTTGCCACCTTAACCTCTGAGAACACTAGGAACTGGAACTTGAGAGTCTCAAGTCTGTGCTTTCTGACAGAGCTCCCGAGATGCTGAGCTGAAAACACCAATTACTAACAATTGCTGAAAGAACGTGCCTCTCAATGACTTCTTGCATCTTATTAAATGTGAACTTCTTTCATGGAGTTTATAAGGATCTGTCTGTGAATTGTGGATCCGAAAATTGAACTTGAGTATGTAACTGAGACTGGTATTATCTAGGCACGAATCCAATGTGGGTAAAAGAAGGGAAGATGAAGAAACTCAAAAGGAAGCAAGAATTACAGCATCATGTAGAGACAGGATACTCCAGGACTGACATCTAGCCCTAAAACACATATTTGGTGAGGGGCAGCACCAGTACTAGCAACAATCTCTTTCTTCAGTAATCTTTCAGTCTCCTTTCCATTATTTTTCCCTCTGCCTAAAATAATGATAACAATAATGTATTTATGTAGAATTTTATGGCTAAATAAAATCATTCATATATGTATTAGCTCACCTGCTCCTAATTTTATCAACATGAAGTATTTATTAACTCCCCCTCTGCTTGACAAATCATTTGTTAAACATCTTCCTCCTCTTCACAGAGTTCGATTCATTCTTCTCCTCATTTTACTAACTCAGCTCACTGTTTTTCTGAATCAAAACAACAGCAACATGGAAATAAAGTCCTTATCTGACATTATCTCTTCAATGGTTTATAAATATAAAAACTATGACAGTAATTTTTTGTAGGTACAAGAAAGAGGAAGGAAGATGAAAAGAGTTGGTGTTGGAAAGAGAGCTTTCCTCTCCAGAGAAGGTTTAAGACCAAGTCTGGAGTGTATGTGAAGTGAAGGACACTTATATAGTAGACTGGTACTTTTGTCTCCTCTGGCCAATGTGGCAAAACCAGCCATACTGGGCTATGGTACAGTTGGAGTTTCTAATTACAGTTTTTCCTGTTTCCAAGGATTATGATTTTCTTTATTTGTGAAAGTTAAGAATGCCACATGTAAAAGACTTGTTGATAATGAGATTACATGGAAATGTTCCATCGATAATACATTTGATTGGTTGCTACAGACAGAAACTGTTGTTTGTTAGAATTCCTGGTAAGGGGTCCTCTCAAAGAGGTAGGTAAAAATGATAATAATTTGACTCTTGCTGAATCCTCTTATACAGAGGCCTTGGATTTTCCCAAATGAATGGGAAAACCTCAAAACCATGTCAACTATAAATTTGGGGGATTGTAGCTGTTTTTTATTTCTTTAATTTAATTAATTTATTTCTGGCCAGTAGACCTTGTGAGAATAGAAATGAATTACTTATGTTTACTGTAACACTTTAGAGCTTGATGAGAATGTAGAAATAATAAAAATTTTTATAGTTGAAGAACATGATGTCCAGGTATGTCAAATGACTTGCTCAAATTGATTATGGAACTAATTTGGGATAAAACAAAGTGGACCCTCATTCTTAGTCAATTTGTTTTCATGATAAAGCATGTAGCCTAACTCATTTCTTTACAGACTCCTAGGGGCCAGAGACATCACTAGTGAACCAAAACATTTTTTTTTTTTTAAGATTTATTTATTTATTTTTACAGGGGCGGTGGGGAGAAAGAGAGAGAGAGAGTATGAGAGAGTGTAAGTAGGGGGGAGGGAGGGAGAGTAAGAGAATCTCCAGCAGACTCCCCACTGAGCAGGGAGCCTGACCTGGGGCTCAATCTCATGACTCTGAGATCATGACCTGAGCCGAAACCAAGAATGGGATACTCAACTGACTGAGCCACGAAGAGCCCTGAACCAAAACATTCTTTGCTTTCTTCTTTCTGGCATATCTTTTCATAGAGTGTTGGAGTCTCGGCCCCCAATGCTGGGGGCTCTCATCTCTTTGAGGCATTACCCCTCTGTGCTTGGGCTATTCCGGGTGGGGGTGTTGCCTCATCAGCCTCTTGGAGTTCCCAATCCTGAGGTTGTCTGTTTGGCTTTATGTATGTGGTATCTCTGGCTTCAGTCTCTAAAGTGGGGCTAGAAATAAATTCAGTTTTAAGGGTAATGAGAGACAGTAAACTTTGCTAAATATTTCTCCGTAATACTTTGATTTGAAGTTTTTATTGAGAATTAATATTTTTTATGTTCAATTAGATGACATATAGTAGTATATCACTAGTTTTTGATGTAGTGTTCAAGAAAGACAATGCAAAGACTGGAAAGGGAAGATAAATGGAAAGGCAGAAGGAAATGAAAACAGAATTAGAACTAAAAGTCTGTGTTGGCATATCTCAATTATAGTTCAGTGATCAAATAAAAGAATTAAATCAGAATCAAAGAACTACCTTTTATTAGTACTCAGCACATTATAGAGTTCTTTTTTCATGCTTTAGACTATTTGATCCTCACAACAGCTCTGTAGGGCAGAAATGATTATAAATAATTTAAAAATTAATCAAAAACCTAAGATTCAAATATGTGTAATAGTTTGCCTACATTCAAAACCTTGTAAGTGGCAGACAAAACCCAAACCACAAGTTTCTGGCTGCAGGTTGTGTGTTCTACTAACCATACCACCTTACTTTACAGTCACTTCAAATGATTCTGATACAGTATGGAATCCAGTTGGTTAGAGTTTTGTAGCCTTTAGGCAGAAGTTATAGTTTCGATTTTTGTGTATCTCAGTAGCTACTTAGAGTGAAAGCCGCAGTCAATCACAACCCACTGGAGTGCTGTTTAGTTTCAAGGAGAACAAGGTGTCTGTGTATATGGAATGAATCTATCACCATTACTGGAACAAGAATGTATGATCTCCATCTTATTGATAGAGGGTTAAACCATCTTTGCATATAAAGGATGGTATATTTTTATTATTTTATTATGATACTTACTATTGCTCCAGTATTTGGATTTGTAAAAGTAGTATTATAGCCTCAATACCCATGATTTAAGTTGCTGTTACAAGGTTAAGTGTAGACACTTTGAGATATGGTTCCAAATATCATCCAAAGCATAGAGTTTTTTTTTTTTTAATTTTATTTTTTATAAACATATAATATATTTTTATCCCCAGGGGTACAGGTCTGTGAATCGCCAGGTTTACACACTTCACAGCACTCACCACAGCACATACCCTCCCCAATGTCCATAATCCCACCTCCCCTCTCCCAACCCCCCTCCCCCCATCAACCCTCAGTTTGTTTTGTGAGATTAAGAGTCACTTATGGTTTGTCTCCCTCCCAATCCCATCTTGTTTCATTTACTCTTCTCCTACCCCCTTAACCCCCCATGTTGCATCTCCTCTCCCTCATATCAGGGAGATCATATGATAGTTTTCTTTCTCCGATTGACTTATTTCGCTAAGCATGATACCCTCTAGTTCCATCCACGTCGTCGCAAATGGCAAGATTTCATTTCTTTTGATGGCTGCATAGTATTCCATTGTGTATATATACCACATCGTCTTTTTTTTTTTTTTTCATTCAAACATATTTACTCATAGGATATTTGACTAGTAATCCAAATAAGTCCTTCTGTTTTTTACTTCAATTTTAATAGAGACATCTTTGGTGAAACATATTAAAATTTCCAGAGAGGGTAGGATAAATGGAGAAATTATAGACATTTCCAGGTACATGAGACAAATTGTTATTCTAAATTTAGATATTAACAGGTATGCATTCAAGATTTCCTTTAGAAAGGAGAGCAGTAAAAATAATAATAATTCAAGATAATTTATTAAAGTTGACAACCTGTGAAGAAACTCCCCCAAAGACAAGAACATTGCAAAATATTTATCATATCTTCATAAAGTTTAGTAATACTATTGTCCTGACCCTTAAGCAAAGACAAAGAAGATATGGCTCTTGGATTCAAGTTGCTTCTTTTTTTTTTTTTTCCCAGTTTTTTTTTTT
>NW_019154088.1:6611028-6758121 GCF_002288905.1 Enhydra lutris kenyoni | reverse complement strand
TTATGGTTTGTCTCCCTCCCAATCCCATCTTGTTTCATTTACTCTTCGCCTACCCCCTTAACCCACCATGTTGCCTCTCCTCTCCCTCATATCAGGGAGATCATATGATAGTTGTCTTTCTCCGATTGACTTATTTCGCTAAGCATGATACCCTCTAGTTCCATCCACGTCGTCGCAGATGGCAAGATTTCATTTCTTTTGATGGCTGCATAGTATTCCATTGTGTATATATACCACATCTTCTTTATCCATTCGTCTATTGATGGACATCTAGGTTCTTTCCATAGTTTGGCTATTGTAGACATAGCTGCTATAAACATTCGGGTGCACGTGCCCCTTCGGATCACTACGTTTGTATCTTTAGGGTAAATACCCAGCAGTGCAATTGCTGGGTCATAGGGTAGTTCTATTTTCAACATTTTGAGGAACCTCCATGCTGTTTTCCAGAGTGGTTGCACCAGCTTGCATTCCCACCAACAGTGTAGGAGGGTTCCCCTTTCTCCGCATCCTCGCCAGCATCTGTCATTTCCTGACTTGTTAATTTTAGCCATTCTGACTGGTGTGAGGTGGTATCTCATTGTGGTTTTGATTTGTATTTCCCTGATGCCGAGTGATGTGGAGCACTTTTTCATGTGTCTGTTGGCCATCCGGATGTCTTCTTTGCAGAAATGTCTGTTCATGTCCTCTGCCCATTTCTTGATTGGATTATTTGTTCTTTGGGTGTTGAGTTTGCTAAGTTCTTTATAGATTTTGGACACTAGCCCTTTATCCGATATGTCATTTGCAAATATCTTCTCCCATTCTGTCAGTTGTCTTTTGGTTTTGTTAACTGTTTCCTTTGCTGTGCAAAAGCTTTTGATCTTGATAAAATCCCAATAGTTCATTTTTGCCCTCGCTTCCCTTGCCTTTGGCGATGTTCCTAGGAAGATGTTGCTGCGGCTGAGGTCGAAGAGGTTGCTGCCTGTGCTCTCCTCAAGGATTTTGATGGATTCCTTTCTCACATTGAGATCCTTCATCCATTTTGAGTCTATTTTCGTGTGTGGTGTAAGGAAATGATCCAATTTCATTTTTCTGCATGTGGCTGTCCAATTTTCCCAACACCATTTATTGAAGAGGCTGTCTTTTTTCCATTGGACATTCTTTCCTGCTTTGTCGAAGATTAGTTGACCATAGAGTTGAGGGTCTATTTCTGGGCTCTCTATTCTGTTCCATTGATCTATGTGTCTGTTTTTGTGCCAGTACCATGCTGTCTTGATGATGACAGCTTTGTAATAGAGCTTGAAGTCCGGAATTGTGATGCCACCAACTTTGGCTTTCTTTTTCAATATTGCTTTGGCTATTCGAGGTCTTTTCTGGTTCCATATAAATTTTAGGATTATTTGTTCCATTTCTTTGAAAAAAAATGGATGGTACTTTGATAGGAATTGCATTAAATGTGTAGATTGCTTTAGGTAGCATAGACATTTTCACAATATTTATTCTTCCGATCCAGGAGCATGGAACATTTTTCCATTTCTTCGTGTCTTCCTCAATTTCTTTCATGAGTACTTTATAGTTTTCTGTGTATAGATTCTTAGTCTCTTTGGTTAGGTTTATTCCTAGGTATCTTATAGTTTTGGGTGCAATTTTAAATGGGATTGACTCCTTAATTTCTCTTTCTTCTGTCTTGTTGTTGGTGTAGAGAAATGCAACTGATTTCTGTGCATTGATTTTATATCCTGACACTTTACTGAATTCCTGTACAAGTTCTAGCAGTTTTGGAGTGGAGTCTTTTGGGTTTTCCACATAGAGTATCATATCATCTGCAAAGAGTGATAGTTTGACTTCTTCTTTGCCAATTTGGATGCCTTTAATTTCCTTTTGTTGTCTGATTGCTGAGGCTAGGACTTCTAATACTATGTTGAATAGCAGTGGTGATAACGGACATCCCTGCCGTGTTCCTGACCTTAGCGGAAAAGCTTTCAGTTTTTCTCCATTGAGAATGATATTTGCGGTGGGTTTTTCATAGATGGCTTTGATAATATTGAGGTATGTGCCCTCTATCCCTACACTTTGAAGAGTTTTGATCAGGAAGGGATGCTGTACTTTGTCAAATGCTTTTTCAGCATCTATGGAGAGAATCATATGATTCTTGTTCTTTCTTTTATTAATGTGTTGTATCACATTGATTGATTTGCAGATGTTGAACCATCCTTGCAGCCCTGGAATAAATCCCACTTGGTCGTGGTGAATAATCCTTTTAATGTACTATTGAATCCTATTGGCTAGTATTTTGGCGAGAATTTTTGCATCTGTGTTCATCAAGGATATTGGTCTGTAGTTCTCTTTTTTGATGGGATCCTTGTCTGGTTTTGGGATCAAGGTGATGCTGGCCTCATAAAATGAGTTTGGAAGTTTTCCTTCCATTTCTATTTTTTGGAACAGTTTCAGGAGAATAAGAATTAGTTCTTCTTTAAATGTTTGGTAGAATTCCCCCGGGAAGCCATCTGGCCCTGGGCTTTTGTTTGTTTGGAGATTTTTGATGACTGTTTCAATCTCCTTACTGGTTATGGGTCTGTTCAGGCTTTCTATTTCTTCCTGGTTCAGTTGTGGTAGTTTATATGTCTCTAGGAATGCATCCATTTCTTCCAGATTGTCAAATTTGTTGGCGTAGAGTTGCTCATAGTATGTTCTTATAATTGTCTGTATTTCTTTGGTGTTAGTTGTGATCTCTCCTCTTTCATTCATGATTTTATTTATTTGGGTCCTTTCTCTTTTCTTTTTGATAAGTCTGGCCAGGGGTTTATCGATCTTATTAATTCTTTCAAAGAACCAGCTCCTAGTTTCGTTGATTTGTTCTATTGTTTTTTTGGTTTCTATTTCATTGATTTCTGCTCTGATCTTTATGATTTCTCTTCTCCTGCTGGGTTTAGGCTTTTTTTCTTGTTCTTTCTCCAGCTCTTTTAGGTGTAGGGTTAGGTTGTGTACCTGAGACCTTTCTTGTTTCTTGAGAAAGGCTTGTACTGCTATATATTTTCCTCTCAGGACTGCCTTTGTTGTGTCCCACAGATTTTGAACCGTTTTGTTTTCATTATCATTTGTTTCCATGAATTTTTTCAATTCTTCTTTAATTTCCTGGTTAACCCATTCATTCTTTAGAAGGAGGCTGTTTAGTCTCCATGTATTTGGGTTCTTTCCAAATTTCCTCTTGTGATTGAGTTCTAGCCTCAGAGCATTGTGGTCTGAAAATATGCAGGGAATGATTCCAATCTTTTGATACCGGTTGAGACCTGATTTAGGACTGAGAATGTGGTCTATTCTGGAGAATGTTCCATGTGCACTAGAGAAGAATGTGTATTCTGTTGCTTTGGGATGAAATGTTCTGAATATATCTGTGATGTCCCTCTGGTCCAGTGTGTCATTTAAGGCCTTTATTTCCTTGTTGATCTTTTCTTGGATGATCTGTCCATTTCAGTGAGGGGAGTGTTAAAGTCCCCTACTATTATTGTATTATTGTTGATGTGTTTCTTTGATTTTGTTATTAATTGGTTTATATAGTTGGCTGCTCCCACGTTAGGGGCATAGATATTTTAAATTGTTAGATCTTCTTGTTGGACAGTTCCTTTGAGTATGATATAGTGTCCTTCCTCATCTCTTATTATAGTCTTTGGCTTAAAATCTAATTGATCTGATATAAGGATTGCCACTCCTGCTTTCTTCTGATGTTCAATAGCATGGTAAATTCTTTTCCACCCCCTCACTTTAAATCTGGAGGTGTCTTCGGGTTTAAGATGAGTTTCTTTTAGGCAACATATAGATGGGTTTTGTTTTTTTATCCATTCTGATACCCTGTGTCTTTTGATTGGGGCATTTAGCCCATTCACATTCAGGGTAAGTATTGAGAGATATGAATTTAGTGCCATTGTATTGCCTGTAAGGTGACTGTTATTGTATATTGTCTCTGTTCCTTTCTGATCTACTACTTTTAGGGTCTCTCTTTGCTTAGAGGACCCCTTTCAATATTTCCTGTAGAGCTGGTTTTGTATTTGCAAATTCTTTCAGTTTTTGTTTGTCCTGGAAGCTTTTAATCTCTCCTTCTATTTTCAATGACAGCCTAGCTGGATATAGTATTCTTGGCTGCATGTTTTTCTCGTTTAGTACTCTGAATATATCATGCCAGCTCTTTCTGGCCTGCCAGGTCTCTGTGGATAAGTCTGCTGCCAATCTAATATTTTTACCATTGTACATTACAGACTTCTTTTCCCGGGCTGCTTTCAGGATCTTCTCTTTGTCACTAAGACTTGTAAATTTTACTATTAGGTGACGGGGTGTGGACCTATTCTTATTGATTTTGAGGGGGGTTCTCTCAATCTCCTGGATTTTGATGCTTGTTCCCTTTGCCATATTGGGGAAATTCTCTCCAATAATTCTCTCCAATATACCTTCTGCTTCCCTCTCTGTTTCCTCTTCTTCTGGAATCCCAATTATTCTAATGTTGTTTCGTCTTATGGTGTCACTTATCTCTCGAATTCTCCCCTCGTGGTCCAGTAGCTGTTTGTCCCTCTTTTGCTCAGCTTCTTTATTCTCTGTCATTTGGTCTTCTATATCGCTAATTCTTTCTTCTGCCTCATTTATCCTAGCAGTGAGAGCCTCCATTTTTGATTGCACCTCATTAATAGCTTTTTTGATTTCAACTTGGTTAGATTTTAGTTCTTTTATTTCTCCAGAAAGGGCTTTTATATCTCCTGAGAGGGTTTCTCTAATATCTTCCATGCCTTTTTCGAGCCCGGCTAGAACCTTGAGAATCATCATTCTGAACTCTAGATCTGACATATTACCTATGTCTGTATTGATTAGGTCCCTAGCCTTTGGTACTGCCTCTTTTTTTTTGTGGTGAATTTTTCCGCCTTGTCATTTTGTCCAGATAAGAGTATATGAAGGAGCAAGTGAAATACTAAAAGGGTGGCAACAACCCCAGGAAAATATGCTTTAGCCAAATCAGAAGAGATCCCAAATCGTGAGGGGGAAGAAAAAAAAGAAAGAAAAAAAAGAAAAAAAATTTAACAAAAGAAGAAAAAAAAGTGAAAAAGAAAAAAAAATTAAATTAACTGCAAGGCTAAAGAATCATGGGGAGAAAGCCATGAGTTCCGTGCTTTGCTTTCTCCTCCTCTGGAATTCCGCTGCTCTCCTTGGTATTGAAACTGCACTCCTTGGTAGGTGAACTTGGTCCTGGCTGGGCTTCTTGTTGATCTTCTGGGGGAGGGGCCTGTTGTAGTGATTCTCAAGTGTCTTTGCCCCAGGCGGAGTTGCACCGCCCTTACCAGGGGCCGGGCTGAGTAATCCGCTCGGGTTTGCTTTCGGGAGCTTTTGTTCCCTGAGCGCTTTCTGTAGAGTTCCAGAGGGCGGGAATGAAGATGGCGGCCTCCCAGTCTCCAGCCCTGAGGAGCCGAGAGCCTGGGGCCCCACTCCTCAGTGCGCCCTCAGAGAACAGCGCCCAATTACTCCCGTCACCCTGCCTCCTGCCGCGCTCCGAGCTGACCGAGCCTGCGACCAGTTCAAGGTAACCCCAAGCTGTGAGCTCACTCCTCGGCTCTGTCTCTGTAGCCAGCTTCCCCGTTCTAATACCTGTAAGCTCTGCGACACTCAGACACCCCCGATCCTTCTGTGATCCTGCGGGAGGGACCTGAGGCCATGCTGACCCTGCGTGGGCTTCACCCCGGTTAAGCCTCTGGAGCGATGTCCCTCAGCAGAACAGACTTTTAAAAGTCCTGATTTTGTGCTCCGTTGCTCCGCCGCTTGCCGGGAGCCGGCCCCTCCCGCCGCGGTCTATCTTCCCGTCGCTTTGGATTCACTTCTCCGCCAGTCCTACCTTTCAGAAAGTGGTTGATTTTCTGTTTCTAGAGTTGCTGTTCTTCTTCTCTTCGATCTCCCATTGGATTTGTAGGTGTTTGCAATCTTTAGATAAACTATCTAGCTGATCTCCCGCTACCTGAAGTAGTCTCAGCCTGCTACTTCTCCGCCATCTTGACTCCTCCAAAGCATAGAGTTTTATATTTTCCAAAATAAGGTAATTTTTTTAAAAGTTATCATAGATGTTGGTAAAGGTCTTATGAAACTCTAGGACAAGAAAAAAAAAGTCCCCTGTGAGATAAATGTTTTAGGCCTCATGTATTTAGTAAGGCCATTGGCTTGAACTGATGGGGAAGAAGCAGGATTGTGATCTTCAGATTCAGAATATATCCTGAAATCTTCAGGCTTGATTAGTTTTTTCAAGGGAAGGCTGGGGGGCATGATCACATTTGTCTGGCAGTGTATCATTTCTGGGGAACATGTGTTTACATTTTGTCGAATTACACAACTCTACAGCAGTTATCAGAGAGCTGAAGATATATTCATATTGAACTGTAGGCAACCACATGTTGATAATGAGCCCATTTCGTGATTTGGCTTGTGAAAAGACTGTGAAAATGCCTTATTCTGTGTTATTTTTTTTCCTTTTGACAGTATTGATAAACTGCCGCAGGCAGTCTAAAAATAATAGCATGAGGTTAACTGACAATTGCAGGTGTATTTACACTGATATTCTGATATTAGCTTGTTGCTTAGAAATACTACTGGAGGTAATACAGTATGAGTCCAAATTTTCTTTATTAGAGAGGAAAAACTGGCAGGAAAGTCAAAGAACGTTTCTTTATAATGATCAAAGAGATATTTGTGGCTATTTTGATAATCTGCCACAACGATCTGATTCTTCCTAAATCTATGCTCTGTGGACTGAAAGGAAGAGAAGCCATCTGAGAAAGGTATCATCACATGCCCCTCTCTTCTCTCTCTCACACCGCATACACATGCACACACATGTATGTGTGCACACACATCAAACTGTTTGAAACTCATGATTTAGAGACCTGAATCTGTAAGGATGATCAGAAGCCTCATGCCTCTGTGATTTTGCATCTCATCCTCAAGACCCACTTTCCACCCTTCTCTCTATTGCCTGCATTAATAGGCTCTCTTGCTTCTGTTTGGGTTCCACCAGTGGAAGGGACCAACAGGGTACTGGAGTGACTTTGAGATATGTATTTCCCCAGCAACCTCCCTGGAGGGCTCTAGGTTTGTTCCTCTAACAAAGGCTGCAGTTCTTCTCAGGAGCCCGTTCCTAAACCTACAATTCTCACTAGGTTGCAGGTCGATCTCCCTTCCCCCTGCACACTGGACAAGAGGAGGTAATGGCCTCCTGCTGCTGCCAGACGCAACTGCCTAGGCCATCCTGTATCATTTCTCTTCACCTGATTACATTCTTGTAAGTAATTATTTTGTTGAACTCTTTTTTCAATTACCGTGTTTGAGTGTACTTTCTGTTTTCTGGGAGAACCCTGAACTGAAAAAGATGCTGTGTATAGGCACTGTGATAAGCCACTGGGGTTGTAAGGCAAACAAAAGCCAGACATCCCCTCAAGGAAATCATCACAGTTAAGATGGAGTTATGCACAGACTGATGGCAAAGCACAGAAAAAGGTAATCTAACCAAGCTGGGAGTGGTGCTAAAGGAAGAATTTTTTAGAAGAGATTATCCTTGATGTGAAACCGATTATAGAAAAATTCAAATATATATAAAAATAGAAATAAATATTGTAATTAACTTCTAAGTAAATCACTCGGTTTCAAGCATCATCAATTCTATCAACTAATGGCCAACTTCATCTACCCCCTTACCCCCTCCCCAGAATTATTTTGACATAATTTCTGGACAATATATAATTTCATCTCTAAATATTTTAGCATGTTATCTCCAAAACACAAGCACAGTATCATCATCCTCCAAAAAAAAAAAAAAAAAAAAAAAAATCAACACCTCAATATCATCAAAAAGTATTCAAAATTCTCTAATTAAACTAGGAATGTTCTTTTATTTCCAGTTTATTTATTTGAATTGGGATCAAATATGGTTCATAATACTGGTTTCTTCCAATTACAGATTCTCTCTCTCTGTCTCTCTCTCTCTCTACACACACACACACACACACATATAAATACACACACAAACATGTTTCTCCATTATAATATATATATTATACATTATACTATATATATACACACACACACGTTTTCCCCATTATAATATATATATACTCCCCCTTTATATATACATATATCTCCCTCCTTATATAATATATATATGTATTCTCCCCTTACAATTTCTTTGTTGGAAAAACCAGGTTATTTGACCTAGAGAATTGTCCAAAGTCTGGATTTTGTTGATTGCATCTTATATTATTGTTTAACATGTTCCTATTTTCTATAACTTGATAGTTACAATTAGAGCTTAGTCTGAGGCATGTTCAGTTTTAATTTTTATGTTTTTGGTAGGGGAAGACAACTTTGGAGGTGGCAATAGGGAATTGTCAGAAGGAATGCAATGTTTGGCTGCATCTCATTTTTGATATTAAGAGTTATGATAATCATGATCCTAGATTAGTGGTTCTCAAACTTCATGTTCATCAACATCACTTGGAGGCTTGTTCAAATCCTGACTGCTGAGCCCAGTCCCAGAGTTTTTAATTCAGTAGATCTGAGGTGAGGCTTAGAATTTACATTCCAAACAAGTTCCAAGGCACTGCTGGCCCAGTGACCACTTTTTGAGAACTGCTCCAGTTAGTTCATTAATTCATGAGGGGTTCAAGGTTCATCTTGAACATGTCTCATCCCAGACCTAGAATCAACTGTTTCTTCAATCATTCTTAGTTCTTTTTAGTGAGGTCACCTATTTAGAACCCACATTCTGAAGGCTAGAGGCACTCATTTTGGTGAGGCTTTGTTTCTAGACATTTTGGAGGATAGAGTTAGGAAACATACATATTTAAATCCAAGTCGTAAGTTCATATTGATACTTCCAATTCAAATTCAAGACAATGGGGTTTTTCTTAACCTTATCCATGTTATATACAGTAGTATCTCCTTTCTCACTGTGAAAAATCCCTGCTTTAAATAATACCAACGTAATAATTCTCATTTGCTTATCCCATACTTATAACACAGCAATCTTAGTTAAACAATACCAACATGTCTACTAACCATATGATTTCCAGAAGAGTTTAACTTCTTGTTGTTGTTTTGTTTTCACTTTTTTTGTTGTTTTTGTTTTGTCATTGTTCTTTGCTATACTTTTTAAATCCTTAGCGTGTATCCCACCAGAAATGTACAGCCAAATTACTATTTAAAAGTCACTTGAACTTGGGCACCTGGGTGGCTCAGTGGGTTAAAGCCTCTGCCTTCGGCTCCAGTCATGATCCTAGGGTCCTGGGATTGAGCCCCGCATCGGGCTCTCTGCTCAGTGGGGAGCTTGCTTCTCCCTCTCTTTCTGCCTTCCTCTCTGCCTACTTGTGATCTCTGTCTGTCAAATAAATAAATAAAATCTTTAAAAAAAAATCACTTGAACTAGTTCTTTTCTGTGTAGTTATGCATCCTACTTATTAAATAGATCATTTTTATACTTTTATTTTGATTTTTAAAGTTTGTATTTTAGTAAATAGTTTCTTTATCTGTTTTGGGGCATTTTTTATATGTTTCCATTATCTGAGGGATTTATTTTACTCTTTATGCTCTCTTTTTTATACTTACTTTATGTGGGATTATGTAGTAATTTTTGTTGCTATCCATTCTAAAGCAAAATGGCTTTTCCTGTACTTTTAGAAGTTTAGATCAGAATAGCTATGAATCTTGATCCTTCAATGAAGGAAAGAAATGTCCTTAAATTTTCTTAGACATTCTTCCTATGCTAGTTTTCCCAATTTTACCTTCTCTTTTCTTTTCTTTGTCCACATAGTCTATTGGGCTCACATTGGTTTGCAATCTCCTTAGTGCTAAGCTCTGTGATGTAAGGGTTGTTTTGATTGTTAGTTTTGTGAGTTTATAGGTCCCAGACTCCAGAACTCATTAGGACTATCAGGTCATACTTTGGACCCCTTGTACTCATCTTTAATTTGGAACTTTCAAAATCCTATCCTGTTTTCTCTTGCTGCTCTCAGAAAGGTCCACTGTGTTTTCCAGTGAGTATCTGAAAGTTGGGAGTTTCTAGCTCATAGAATTTTCACTAGTCCCTTTGCCTTTCCTCCAATTTCTCTCTATATAGTTTTTGATACTAAATGGGTCTTCTAGATTTTGGTGATTTAGCCTCTCCCAATCATACTTTGGGTTTGTGTGTGTATTTTGTGACCTTTTGTTACTACAGATAAAGTCTATGGGCTCTTCTTTTTCCTACTTATTGCTCTGACTGCTTTAGTGGGATGATTCAGAGAGTCACTGGATCTTCCAGAACACTCCTTGAACTGGATATTGGCAAGTAGACTAGGTGTGTAGGAGAGATGGCTGGAAAGGAGAGAGCAGGCAAAAAGAGAAGAACTTCCAAATAAAAATAGTGTGTGGGATGAAGGTATAAAACACCATGATGCAATAGCAAAGCTGTGGTCTGTGTTCAGTATGCTCCTAGTAAGGGGTTTGTGTGAGGTAATGGAAGGTATGAACCACCAAGACAGATGGAGCTTGATCACAAGGAGCCATGTGTGCTAACCTGGGAAGTCAGAACATTAAGTTATAGGGAGCTATTGAAGGATGTAAAGCAAGGAAGTGGTATTAGATTAATAATTCAGAAAGGTTTCTCTGGCAGCTCTATGGAGAATGGTCTTGTAGTCCAGAAGGCAGACTGGAACCTTTTTCCTTTCCCATATTAGCTGACTATGTAAAGTGAGAAGTGATGATGAGCTAACCCAAGGCAGTGACAGATGGTACAGAGATACTATTTGTGAGTTTAAATCTGTAGGGTATGGTTAACGACTGCATATGGAGTAACAGGGTTGGGTGAGAGGGAAGCCCAAGATAAATCAGGTTTCTGGACAATAAATATCTAGGCTCCTAAGGTAATACTCATTCCACTTCTTGTGGCTCTTATTGTTGCTGAGTTGTTCTGATACTTTTCAATAATCTGTAAAATAATACAAAGGGGAGACAGAATTGTTTTTCTTTAATACACATCTGAACTGGCTATTTGTCTGCCAGAATTTGACTACAGCATTTATAATTATATTATTAGCATTCTAGTTTTCTTCTTTGAGATGAGAGAAGAATGAGTATAAAAGGGCATGAAGTTGGGATGGTTGTTCTGGACTAGATTGTGGTTTTACTGAAATTAGGGAATGAAAAGAAGGGCACAGAAAAAACACCTAGTGCTTTACTCCTATCCTTTCAACCCGTCTGAAAGAAAATACTCTCTACTTGCTATTCAAAGGGTGGTCTGCAGCAGCAGCAACATCACCCAGGAGCTTGTTAGAAATGAAGACGTTCGGGTTCCATCTCAAACCTACAGAATCAGTATCTGCATTTTACAAGATCCTGAAGTGATTTATCTGAACATTAAAGTTTGAGAATCACTGCTCTAGACAATGTTGGGAAGTGAACTTTGTGATTTTATCTTAACTCTCTTGAAAGAGCAAGATTCTTTATTATAATAAAGCATTTATTTAGTCAATATTCTATAGGAACTTGAAAGAGTGTAAGGAAAAAGTATAGTGTAGGAATTTAGGATTTGTACTTTGTCTGGAGTTAATTTATTTAGGTTTAAATCTGGCTTCATAACTAATTAGTTATGTCACAAGAGGGCAGATACTTCATCTTTCTATAGGGTATCATCATTTGTAAATGTGAATTAAGAGTTCTTACCTCTTAAGATGTTCTAAGGTTCAAATCAGACAGTATTTGTGAAGCAGTTGGCACAGTTCCTGGTACACAGGAAATATAAATACTAGCTATCATTATTAAAACTTAATAGCTCAACAGTGTCTTATACACATCTTTGATGTGTTTAATGCCTTGTTGGATAAAACAATATAGGGTACAGGGACCTCATTCTTTTCAAATTGGCAACATTCTTAGAAAATATGCTACTGTACAAGCATCTAAAGATATTTTTCAGAGAAAGGTAAATCTGCATTGAATACGTTTTTGAAATGGTGGTTTCTTGGGAAAAGTTAAATACCAACATTAGAACTTAAACTATATTTTACTCAGGAATTTACTTGTGTATTTTCATATAACCTGTCTGGGTGAATTATGCTGAAAATTTTCCTTTCTTTTTCTTTTCTTTTTTTTTTTTTAAGAATTATTCACCTATTTGAGAGAGGAAATGGAGCATATGTATGCAAGTGGGAGGAAGGGCAGAGGGAGAGAATCTTTAGCAGACTCCCACTAACCTCAGAGCCCAGGGTGGGGCTTAGCCTTACCACCCATAAGATCGTGTCCAGAACTGAAACCAAGAATCAGACATTTAACCGACTGAGCCACCTAGGAGTCCCAGGAAAAATCCCCTTTCTTAAAAAAAATTCTCTTGAACTTTAGAGAGCTTGAGTCTTTCTTCATGTTTCGGCCACTTTTATATTTTTTGGTGTTTCTATGCTAATGCAGTCATGATGATATTTTACATTAGATGCTGAATGACCCAGCCACTGTATATGCCTTGAGATACTCTGAACCAGTAATGCCAGGAAGCAGCAGTAACAACCATACTAAACCTCACATCTAACTATAAACAAACAAAAACGAAACAAACTCCTAGGTTTTTATAACCTTCAGGACTATCTGACTTATTCTCTAATCACCCACCCATTTTAAAAGCCATGTTATTATTCCCTAGCAAGCATTTTAAACTAGAGAGGCCCATACTATGGAGGGTAGAAAGAAGTCAGAGAAATAAACCCCAGATTGTCTTTATTTCTTATTATAGAGCTCAGCATTTTTATGTTCCCTCATCAACCAAAAGACTCCCCCCTACACACCCTTGGTGCTTTCTATTTATGTTCACCTGCTACTCAATTAACACCCCATCAAACCACACACTTGCAGGGGGTTTATTGTCAGACCACTGCACTGCAGTCTTTAACCCTCTATCTAACCAATATTACACATGGAGTTAAAAACAGTCCCCTGACTGTGCTTAGAAAACATGTCTTTTCATTTGGTGTTCGTATAAGGTTTTCCTTGTGTGCATTACCCTGGGTGTTCATAAACTTATAACTGTATCTACATGTGTCTGACATTTATTACCTTCCATAGGACTATAAAACACACTTTTCTCTTTTAACTGCATCTGCTGACATGTTACATAAAATAAACTTTAAATATGACCTATAAATTAATTAGCATTTTCCCACTATTAGGAAAGGCAGATGTAGTCTTACCAACACTGCTTGAGTATAGTTGGAAGTTTTAATTGGATTCTATGTGACAAACAATGGTATTACTCTAACCCAGTTTTATTTCTCATTTAGTTATATCTATGTATTTTTATTAGCCAAATAATGCATATTCATTTGTAGAAAATTAAGGAAATATAGAAAAGTTTCAAGACCAAAACCAGTACATTAAATACCTCTCCCCTAAAATTATTTCACTAATCTCATAATCCCTATTATTTTGGTATTTAAAAATATATAAATAATAATTCTTTTATAGAATTCCTGTTTATAAATATTGTTTTTACATATAAATATTTATATACTGAGCTTTACATAAATGTATTTTTCATGTAAAATTTGTCAGTAAGCTCATATTTTAAACATTGTTTTGTATCCAGCTCTCACTACTTAAAATTAAAAGTACTCTCACTACTATGTAATTATCACATCCATTTTGATTAAATACTCTTTTTAAACTTGTTTTTTTAATACTGTCATTCATCTTAAAGATGCTGTAATGTTTTTCACCATTAAATGAGTTCAGAATTTTTGCTGATTACTTCATCCACAGAAATTCCTAGGGTTGAAAACACTGTATCAAAGATTCTTACAATCTTTTGTGAGAAGCTTTCCTGAAAGGCTGCAAAATTTACATGTCCACACTGTATCCTGATCAAGTTTGAATTTTTTTTTAAGATTTTATTATTTGAGAGAGAGAGAGATTAAGGGAATGAGTAGGAAGGGGGGAGGAGGGAGAAGCAGACTCCCTGCAGAGCAGGGAACCCAATGTGGGACTCGATTCAATACCTGAGCCAAAGGTAGATGGTTAACCTACTAAACCACCCAGGCACCCTCAGTAATCATTTCTTTAGTTAGTAGTTAAGTTGAACATTTCAAAACACTGCTATATTATGCTATCATTATGGTTTTGTAGAACATACTGATAAATTCTTAAGCTCTAAAAATAGATGAATTTTAGTTCAAATCCAGACCTCATCACTTACTTGGGCAGAGCTGAAGTTCATGTCTAAAACTCAGTTTCCTCAAATGTAAATGGAGATAATTTACATCAGCCTCTATTTTATAGAATTGATATGAGGATTAAGAGAAAAGCATTAATATTTATAACTTGGTGTCTGATGTGGTAAGTGCTCAATATGTATTAAATATTACTAGTCTTATATGAATTGGGCTTTTATTACCTGCATCCATTTTTTCCCTGCCAGTTAATATAAATTAGCTCTTCAAAATCAATAGGAAAAATTTGAACTGTATTCAATGAATATCATTCTCAATGGGGAAGAGCTGAGAGCCTTTCCCTTAATATCAGGAACACAACAAGGATGCCCACTCTTGCCACTGTTGTTCAGCATTGTACTGGAAGTCCTAGCAACAGCAATTAGACAACAAAAAAGAAATAAAAGGTATTCATATTGGCAAAGAAGAAGTCAAACTCTCTCTCTTTGCAGATGACATGATACTTTATGTAGAAAACCCAAAAGACGCAAACCCCAAATTACTAGAACTTGTATAGCAATTCAGTAATGTGGCAGGATACAAAATCAGTGCACAGAAATCAGTTGTTTTCCTATACACAGTTAACAATTTAACTATAGAAAGAGAAATTAGGGAATCAATTCCATTTACAATGGTACCAGAAACCTTGATATATCTTGGAATAACTCTAACCAAAGAGGTAAAGGATCTATACTCTAGAAACTACAGAACACTTATGAAGGAAATTGGAAGACACAAAAAGATGGAAAAACATTCCATGCTCATGGATTGGAGGAATAAACATTGTTAAAATGTCTATGTTGCTCAGAGCAATCTATGCTTTCAATGCCATCCCAATCAAAATAACAATGGCATTTTTCAAAGTGCTGGAACAAACAGTCTTAAAATTTGTATGGAACCAGAAAAGACCCTGGATCACCAAGGAAATGTTGAAAAAGAAAAACAATGCTGGGGGCATCACATTGTCTGATTTCAAGCTATATTACAAAGCTGTGATCACCAAGATGGCATGGTATTGGCACAAAGATAGACACATAGATCAATGGAACGGAACAGAGAGCTCAGATACAGACCCTCAACTCCATGATCAACTAATCTTCAGCAAAACAGGAAAAAATATCCAATGGAAAAAAGACAGTCTTTTCAATAAATGGTGCTGGGAAGATTGGAGAGCTATGTACAGAAGAATGAGACTCAACCATTCTCTTACACCAACACAAAGATAAATTCTAAATGATTGAAAGACCTCAATGTGAGACAGAAATCCATCAAAATCCTAAAGAAGAACATAGGCAGTAACTTCTTCAGCATTGGCCTCAACAACTTCTTTTCAAGACACCTCTCCAAAGGCATGGAAAACAAAAGTGAAAATGAACTTTTGGGACTTCATCAAGATAAAAAGCTTCTGCACAGCAAAGGAAACAGTCAACAAAACTAAGAGGCAACCCATGGAATGGGAGAAGATATTTGCAAATGTCACTACTGATAAAGGGCTGGTATCCAAGATCTATGAAGAACTTCTCGGGGTGCCTGGGTGGCTCAGTAGGTTAAGCCTCTGCTTTCAGCTCAGGTCATGATCTCAGGGTCCTGAGATCGAGCCCCGTGTCAGGCTCTCTGCTCTGTGGGAAGCCTGCTTCCTCCTCTTTCTCTCTGCCTGCCTGCCTCTCTGCCTACTTGTGATCTCTGTCTGTCAAATAAATAAATAAAATTAAAAAAAAGAACTTCTCAAACTCAACACCCAAAAAATAATCAAGGCAAAAAATGTGCAGAAGACATGAACACTTTTCTTATCTTTTTGAATGCTATGTAACTGATTTTTCCATGTTTTGACATAAAATTACATCATAATTTTTATTTACAGCTGTATCTCCATTATCCAGAACAATGTCTGGAAAATAGGGAACATTTAATAAAAATTTTCAAATGAATGTATTGTTCTTTTTCAAAGGCTTGGCAATTTTTAAATATTTCTCTATATGTAAATCCTGGAATCAATTTAATAAATCTTCTAAAACACATGATCAGGATTTCAATTGTAAAAGCATTGAATTAATTTGAGGGAAGAATTCACGTATTTATAAAATTAGCTCTTCCCATCCAGAAACATGGTGCATCTTTTCATCTATTTGTACCTTCTTTTAGGTTATTCCATCAAGTTGTATAGTTTTCTTTATGTAGGTCTTGATTATTTCTTGTTAGGTTAATTTGGGAGGTATTGTTGTTTTCTATTCTGTGAATTGGGTTTTATATTTTCTATTACATTTCCTAAGTGATTATTGTTCTAAATGGAACTATTGATTTGTGTATGGTAACATTTTATTCTTCCAGTGTACTGACTCTAGGCTTACTAGTTATAGCAGTTGTGCAAGTTATTCTTTTAGCTATTCAACCATTTACCAAAGATGATTATTTATTTTTTTCTTCCTTTTCTATATCTATTATTTATATTTGTTATTGGTTGCAACTGCAAGAATGATATTAGATAGAGGTAGTTATAGCAGAATTCTTTGCACTTATATCTGGCTCTAATGAGAAGGCTTCTAATTTGCAATTAATCATTAGTTTTTCCTGCATGTCCATACTGGCCCAGGTAAACCCATCCTTTGTAATTGTAAGAATCTATGTGATGACAACTAGGAGTTCATTTCTTTTGGATCCTACTTTCTATTTCCTTCTTCATAATTTCCTCAATATTTTTCTAATCCATTCCCCAAAATTTAAGTACCATTTGGAGAGTACAGAGGAGTTGCCATACCTTCAAATCATACTTAGCATAGACTTTAGAATTAAATATCTATAATCCGAAGAAATATTTTTCTTAATAAAATTGACTAGTTGTCACAACATAATTCCAATGCATTATTATACTAATAAGATCTTTTATGTATATATTGTCTCTTTCTGTAAATCGTTTTCTGTAGCAATATCTTTATAGCAAATCAAGGACTTTCTCCAAGAACTTGAAGGCAGAGGAGAAGAGAAGCAAGAAAGAGAATGAGGGGCAGGAAATCTTCACCCTTTGCTGCTTGACAACTTTCAATCTACTTCATTTCTTGATTATTGATGATGCATACTTCCCACAATGCTGTGGGTTTGCCATATATTTGCCAAATATTCTTCCCACAATGCTGTGGGTTTGCCAAGAATCTCAATCTCTTTTGCCTTTTATACACTTCAACACTATTTAGATTGTTCTTGGTAAAGTGTATATTTTATCAATGTAAAATAACTCTGGTATGTTTCCAAGTTTTCATCTAATATCTATTTTTTTGATGCTGTCTGTTTTACTATGGGTATTTAGTAATCCTATTTATCTTGGATAATTATATGTTTGTACTTATCTCTGACAATTTATATTGTGTTTTCTATTTGTTCTACTTTTTTATTCCCTGTTTTGCTTTCCTGTCTTCTTCTTCTTCTTCTTCTTCTTTTTTTTTTTTTCTTTTGGGTTGATTGAATTTGTTATGTCTTTCTTCCCATTGATTGACAGTCATACATTTTTCTACTCCTGTAATGGTTACTCTTACATCTTAAAACATACATGTAAGTTTATGTTTTTCTATTAAAGTTGAAATTGAACTAATATATACAGCTCTCCACAAACCAAGAGAGAAACCATTGATACTTCCATGTGTCTCCTTTTCTCTTCCCCAACTTCTCTATAACTTCCTCCCTTATTAAGGTCACCTGGGATTAGAATGTTATTGCATTTTAACTGTGTGAATGAATATTTATTGAGTCTTAACTATGATATTCCCCACTGTTCTCTGTATGTCACATCTTCCCTTTTTGAATTTTTGCATACTTTGAAATTACTTTTACTTAGACTTCACTCTTGAATGATGGTTTGTCACATAAAAATTAGAAGTTAAATCATTTCCCTTTATGATTTTGAAGTCACTGCTCCATTGTATTTAACATCTAATATTATAAATAAGTTGTCTGACTTTGATATGGTTTTTCTTTCTTTGTAGATGTAAGAGTTCAGGTCTAGTCTGGTTAATGGACTGCATGCTCATAATAAGAATTCATACTAGAATCATTGTCATGTGCAAAGTTGCTATAGCTTCAAGATACAGATAAAGAGTTAGAGCAGCACAGCACAGAAAAGATAGGAGCAACCAGCAGTTGCTTAGAGCAGCTGCTCTGATTGCTGTCAGTACTGCTGGGATGCACTAGCCAGCAGGCCTTAGACAAAGTGTCCTATAAGGAGTGAGTCTTCATCATGTGTGAAAACCTAAGGAATCAACCAAAAATCTGATAGCTGTCATCCTTTCCTTGTGGGTGAGATGTAGTGATATATAGCTTAATATCACTCAATATATTGAGTTCAGTAACACACATATAACTCAAAAAGATACATACTAGTAAATCTATAATTTATTTTGTTTATTCATGCCTTTGGATGACTATCCTTTTTGGTGTCTTAGATGAGCATTAATCATAAAATTAATATGTACTGTGGTAGTTAGACTGTTTCCCTCTGGACACTCTTAGAATTTCCTCTTTGTGTTATTCTAAAATTTCAGAACAGAAATGTCCTGTTATGCATATTTTTTACATTCATTCTGTTGGCAATTGGTGGGTCTTTCCAATCTTAAAAATTTCACCTTTCTTTGGGGGAAATGTCTTTTATAATTTCATTGTTTATTTTCCCCTTTTTCTTCAGTGACTTCTATTAGAAGATATTGAAAGTTCTCTATTCTCTATGTCACTTGACTTTTTGATTATACTTTCTGTCAGAGGCTTCTGCTGAGGATGTTCCACCCATATTCCAAGTACCACTTTGACTGGTTTCTTGCATACATTCTTCAGCTGCTGGCTGAATTGATGCTGATGATTCACACCCAAAACCATTGGAGAACTTTCCTTGGGTACTTGCAGCTGCTTCGTTTGGCAAGCAGCCAGTAGCCAATGGCTACTAATGTGGTGATATAAAAGCCCAAGTCAAGATGAGACAGACTGTCTGGTGCGGTTTGTTACAGGGTGTTCCATGAAACAGAATGAGGCTAGACATCATTTGACCTCACATTCTTTTTTTTTTTTTTTTAATTAACATATAATGTATTTTTTGTTTCAGGGTTACAGGTCTGTGAATCATCAGTCTTACACAATTCACAGCACTCACCATAGCACATACCTCCCCCATGTCCATCACCCAGTCACCCCATCCTTCTCATCCCCCTCCCCTCCCATGACCCTCAGTTTGTTTCCTGAGGTTAAGAGTCTCTTATGGTTTGTTTCCCTCTCTGGTTTAGTCTTGTTTCATTTTTTTCCTCCCTTGCCCTATGATCCTCTGTCTTGTTTCTCAAAGTTCTCATATCAGTGAGATCTTATGATAACTATCTTTCTCTGATTTACTTTTTTTTTTAAAGATTTTATTTATTTATTTGCTAGAGATCACAAGTAGGCAGAGAGGCAGGCAGAGAGAGAGGAGGAAGCAGTCTCCCCGCTGAGCAGAGAGTCCGATGTGGGCTCGATCCCAAGACCCTGAGATCACGACCTGAGCTTAAGGCAGAGGCTTAACCCACTGAGCCACCCAGGCGCCCCTGATTTCCTTATTTTGCTTAGGATAATAGCCTCTAGTTCCATCCACGTCACTGCAAATGGCAAGATTTTAGTTTTTTGATGGCTGCATAATATTTCATTATATATATATGTGTGTGTGTGTGTATATATATATATATATATATATATACCACATTTTCTTTATCCATTCATATGTTGATGGACATCTGGGCTCTTTCCATAGTTTGGCTATTGTGGACACTGCTGCTATAAACATTGGGGTGCGTGTGCCCCTTCAGATCTCTACATTTGTATTGGGGTAAATACCTAGTAGGGCAGTTGCTTGATCATAGGATAGCTCTATTTTCAACTTTTTGAGTAACCTCCATACTGTTTTCCAGAGTGGCTGCACCAGCTTGCATTTCCACCAACAGTGTAGGAGGGCTCCCCTTTCTCCGCATCCTCGCCAACACCTGTCATTTCCTGACTTGTTAATTTTAGCCATTTGGACTGGTGTGAGGTGGTATCTCACTGTGGTTTTGATTTGTATTTCCTGATGCCAAGTGATGTGGAGCACTTTTTCATGTGTCTGTTGGCCATTTGGATGTCTTCTTTGCTGAAATGTCTGTTCATGTATTCTGCCCATTTCTTGATTGGATTATTTGTTCTTTGGGTCTTGAGTTTGATAAGTTCTTTATAGATTTTGGATACTAGCCCTTTATCTGACATGTCATTTGCAAATATCTTCTCCCATTCTGTCAGTTGTCTTTTAGTTTTGTTGACGTTTTGCTTTGCTGTGCAAAAGCTTTTGATCTGGATGAAGTCCCAATAGTTCATTTTTGCCCTTGCTTCCCTTGCCTTTGGAGATGTTTCTAGGAAGAAGTTGCTATGGCTGAGGTCAAAGAGGTTGCTGCCTGTGTTCTCTTCAAGGATTTTGATGGATTCCTGTCTCACATTGAGGGCTTTCATCCATTTTGAGTCTATTTTTGTGTGTGGTGTAAGGAGATGGTCCAGTTTAATTCTTCTGCATGTGGCTGTCCAATTTTCCCAATACCCATTTGTTGAAGAGACTGTCTTTTTCTCACTGGATATTCTTTCCTGCTTTGTCAAAGATTAGTTGACCATAGAGTTGAGGGTCTGTTTCTGGGCTCCTTATTGTGTTCCATTGATTTATGTGTCTGTTTTTGTGCCAGTACCGTACTGTCTCGATGATTGCAGCTTTGTAGTAGAGCTTGAAGTCCAGAATTGTGATGCCACCAGCTTTGGTTTTCCTTTTCAATATTCCTCTAGCTATTTGAGGTCTTTTCGGTTCCATACAAATTTTAGGATTATTTGTTCCATTTCTCTGAAAAAAAGGTGATGGTATTTTGATAGGGATTGCATTAAATGTATAGATTGCTCTAGATAGCATAGACGTATTCACAACATTTGTTCTTCCAATCCATGAGCACAGAACATTTTTCCGTTTCTTTGTGTCTTCCTCAATTTCTTCATGAGTATTCTATAGTTTTCTGAGTACAGATTCTTTGTGTCTTTGGTTAGACTTATTCCTAGGTATCCTATGGTTTTGAGTGCAACTGTAAATGGGATTGACTCCTTAATTTCTCTTTCTTGTCTTGTTGTTGGTGTATGGAAATGCAACTGATTTCTGTGCATTGATTTTATATCCTGACACTTTACTGAATTCCTGTATGAGTTGAACTCACATTCTTATGTGACTTCTTCCTTTTTTCTTTTCTACTTCCTTCCTCCCTTAAAAGTTTTTTCAGAGAACATTCCCTTCTTACTAAATTAGTTACAACTGTCACTCCATAACTTTTTCTGTATATTATTTTTAGAGTCATAATTTTCTTTAGCTTTAATTTTTTATAAATCTAATAATGTTTCCTTTCTATCTTACATCTTTTCCTGCACTGCTATCAATCAATTATCTGAAAACAGTCTCTGTATATGTATGTTATTTCACAGCATTTGAGACAAGAGGGAAGAGTGTCATATGATCAGAGTTTACCGTCTTGATCCAATCTCTCATTCACAACTACTGTGGCTTATAATTCTGTTGTAGCAGTTCATTTCCTTGTCATCTAATTTATCATTTTTACATCTCATCCTGTTCTTTTGTCTCAGCTCATTATTTCTTCATGGCTCTCTGTTCCTGTATCATGTACTTGGGTATGCTTTTGTAGATGTTAGTTGCCTTTTTCCCAAGTTTGTGCTGGTTCTTACACCAGATTATGTTCAGGGGAGGGTGAAACTCTGGGTCTTCAGCATGACATTTTCTTTTCCCTGTTTATATTTTTCATAAGCTCTATGGTGTTGGTTTTCTTTTTTTCTTATCCTTGGGAAAGGAAAAACTCTTCTATTTCCATTATTTGTCAACACCCAAGGTATAGGGCTGTTCTTTGGCTCTACTCACTCTCCACTTGGGTACAGGTAGAATATTTTAGGAGCTCAGAGCACAGTTCCATGTGTCCAGTGTCTGGTGTATACTTCTCTGGTATGGTTCTGGACCAATACAGGAGGATACTCCCTGATCGATGCCCATTCCATTTCTGTAATATTCACCTGTACCAGGTCCTCTCTGCTCCTGTCTTCTAGCTCTGAAGCTCTTTTGGTCAGGGATAAACCTCACTGAAACATTTTGCCAAAACTGATGCTTGTTCAACGTCTATGAGTTTTTATGTCTGAATGAATATGGAAAGATTAATTCAGTTGCTCAACAATCACAAACTGCTTTCTCTATACTTCACTGGGGGACTGGGATTGGGACTGGGGAAATGAAAATCTGCTTTGTCTATAGCAAAAGTAATTCTGGAAGTTAGAGATTATCTGAGCCTAAACATAGTGATGAAGGAAGCTTTCCTACATTTTCTTTTTCCACAGGTGGGCTTCCCTTATTTTGTCAGTCCTATCTTTGGGGTAAATTTCCTCTGTAAGTTAACAATAATTTCTCCTTCTTTGATTTGGGTCCTGGTCTGCAGTTTATTGTTTTGTTTTCACACACATTCTGGTGGGAAGTTGTTTGAATGTCTGCCTCAAGGACTACTAGCAACTGTAGAAACGTAGTTTTACTTTGCATTTCTATTAAGCATTGTTTTTTCTTTACAACAAACATCATATCTTAAGTAGAGTTTTGCAGTAGTGTTCCATTCCAGATTTTAAATACATTTGACTCACTGGTTTTATAGCTAACAGAAGAAAATAATTTCAAAAAACTTCCATTACTAGACAAGATTTTGATAGACACCAGTAATTTAACATGTCATGTTGTCCAATAGAATGTTACCAGGAATTATTCTCTCAGGTTCCATCACTGTCCTTGATTTTTCTTAAAAAAAAAAACAAAAAAAACAAAAAACAAAAAAACCTCATTTGACAAAGTAGGTGCTCTTGGAAACTTCACATATTTTGAGTGTTAACATGGCAATTTTGCCTTTTTCTTTCAGTAGATTAAAATATGCTAATTTTGTTTAGAGGCAAGCCAGTTCTCTCTACATTTATATATTGCACTTTTGCTTTTATGGCTGCACAAGATTTCCTATATGAATCTCTTCAGGAAGCCTGATCAATGCCCATAATTCTGAAATAAGTATTTGAAGGAACATTTTATTTTATTTATTACTTTTTAGAGTTGATTCGATTTTTAGATTGTTTATTTATTTGAGAAACAGAGCATACATGGTGGGGAGGGGTTGAAGGTGGTGGGGAGAGGGAGAAAGAGAAGCAGACTCCCCACTGAGCAGGAAGCCTGACATGGGGCTCTATACCAGGACCCTGGAATCATGACCTCTGCTGAAGGCAGCTGTTCAACTGACTGAGCCACCTAGATACCCCTCCACTCCATCATTAAAGTAGGACTTCATTTTTCTTGAACTGTCAAATACTTCAGAAGTTGAATTTTATAAAGAGGACTTCTTATTTTTAATCATTTCAAGCTTTTTCTCAGTATTTTTAAAGGTCCAAGTGAAACTTCTTAGAATTAGTATTTTTCATGTTTGATATAGCCTGAACATAATTTCCTTATTAGATTCATTGAAATACTGTCACGGCAATTTTTCAAATGACTCAAAAATATGCTTTTAAAGAAAGTATATCTAGGGTAAGTATGCACTAAGACTATTAAAGATTTACCATCTTGGAGACTTCATTTTGATTTTGATCTGTTAATTACTGTTTTGGCTTTGTAATGGAAGATTTATGACTGGATATACCTGATATAGTCAGTATTCCTTACTGGCCACTATGTGGCGAGTATGTCTATATGATCCTAATCTCCGTATTCATTGCCTGTGTTGGTTTGGCTGCTCTGTTTCTTATGCACCTCTGCGAACTGTGCTAAAGTGATGATAAAAATTGTTTATTATTGTCCTTAGTGACCTCAGGGCATTGGCTAATTAAAGCCTGAGTTTCTGTAAACACATGCTGACTTCTCAGTGAAGTTGTAGACTATACTGCTCTCAGGAATGTAAAGCCATAGCTCCTTACAAGCCTTAAATGCCTCCTGGTATCACCCATGAGTCCCTGACAAAATAATGACACAGGACCTCATGAAAAGATGATACCTATTGGCATTGGGCCTGACTATAGATTTTTAGTCCACTAAACTTATGTTTCCCCTTTGAAGGCCTGGAATTGAGATGTTGGGGGAAAAAAAAACAACAACAAAAACCTTGTGTATATCCTTTTGGTGGAATAAATATAGATTATGTAATATGTAGAGTTCTGAACTAAAAGTCAGGTGACATTTCTCTTTTGATAATGTGATATCATTATCAATTATATATATATATGCAATCAATTGCATATGTTGTTCTAATCATAAAAGTACTACGTTTTTTATAAGAAATATGAAAAAAGAGATGGATAAAAAGAAAATTGGACAATAAAAATGCTCAGAGAGCAATATTATTAAAATGGAGAAAATATCTTTCAAGTCACTTTTAAATTAGTTGTTAATTACATGCTTAATACCTGAACACCTCCTCTCTGTGTAAAACAAATTACTAAGAGTAAGGTTAAAGTCCACCTGAATTACCATGTTTAATTCCAATCCCTACCCACTTATCATTTTTTCTATGTAACACACACACACACACACACACACTATTTTGAAATGTATCAAATTTATAGATTGAATTGGAGAAAAAAACTGACATGTTTGCAGTATAAGATCATCACCTCAGTTGAAATGGTATTTCTATTTGCAGTCAGTCTTCTTTTATGTCCTTCAGTAAAAATGTATAGTTTTCTGTATAAAAGTTTTAATATTATTCTCAGGTACATTATGATTTTTGTTACTCTTAAGAGTGAAATTTGTATCATATATTCAAACCGATTATTGCTGGTTGGGAAAAAAGATATGGAAAATGTCTTAGTTCACACTGCTTAAAAAAAATATCATAGACTGGGTAGGGGGCTCAACAACAAACATTTATTTCTCACAAATCTATCTTAGATCAAGCCATAGTTAGGTTTGCTATCTAGTGAGGACCTGCCTGCTTCCTGGTTTATAGATGACAGCCATCTTCTTACTGTGTTCTCACAGAACAGAAAAAGCAAGAGAGCTCTCTGGGGTCTCTTTCATAAGGGCACTAATCCCATCATGAGGTCTGTACTCTCATGAACAGATCACCTCCCAAAGGCCCGACCTTCAAATACCATCACCTTGGGGTTAGGATTTCAGCACAAGAATTTTGGTGGAACATTCTGCTCTACATTAATAAAAACAATTTAAGATTGGAAAAAAGGCATTTTTTTTTCTCTAGAAATAGATATCAACTTCCAGCTCAGTTTGAAAGGGCCAAATAACATCTCAAAAATATCCATTTTTCTTCAAGTTTTAGATAGCAATAGAAGAGACAAATTCTCTTATTCTTTAATATATTGTTAGTAACTCCTGTTTTTCACATAATATTGTTTATGTGGTTTAGTCATTTAAAAACTACAAGACATTTGTAGATAAATGTATTATTGTGAAAATTGATAGTGTAAAGAAGGGCATTAACTAATGTTAATGATTCCATAGTGAGTTAATTGAGGTTTCTTTTTTTTTTTTAAGATTTTATTTATTTATTTGACAGAGAGAGAGAGATCACAAGTAGGCAGAGAGTCAGTCAGAGAGAAAAAAGCAGGCTCCCTGCTGAGCAAAGAGCCCGATGCGGGGCTCGATCCCAGGACACTGAGATCATGACCTGAGCCTAAGGCAGCGGCTTAATCCACTGAGCCACCCAGGCGCCCCTAATTGAGGTTTCTTAAGGATAAATTTTTCCTAAAAAAGTTACAGTCTCACTTTGTTATTATAGTCTTGGGAGACATGTCATTTTTTTCTTCCTATTGTTATGGAATTTAATAATGTGGTTTTTGAAATCCCATACTTACCACCACTACCATCAAAATATATTTTGCTTTGGTTTTGATTTGTTTGGTTACCTTTTTTCTTCCTCCCTGGAATATAGGCAAGCCATTTGTGGTTTTTTTGTTTTGTTTTGTTTTTTGTTTTTAAAAGATTTTATTTATTTATTTGACAGAGGGAGATCTCAAGTAGGCAGAGAGACAGGCAGAGAGAGAGGGGGAAGCAGGCTCCCTGCTGAGCAGAGAGCCCGATGTGGGACTCAAGTCCAGAACCCGGAGATCATGACCTGACCCGAAGGCAGAGGCTTAACCCACTGAGCCACCCAGTTGCCCAAGCCATTTGTTTTTTTATATGATAATCTTGTAAACAGTCACCTTGCTAAATATTAGTTTTAGTAGCTCATAATCGATTCTCTTTAGTTTCCTAGGTAGGTAATTGCACGTTCTACATGTAACAGTCACCTTATCTCTTCCTTTCTAATATTTTTGTCTAATTTCTTTTTCTTAACATACTTATGGACTAGAACATCTAGTTTTATATAAATAGTAATGCAATAAGAGTATTCTTGATTGACAGCATCCTAATCTCATTGCTGATTTTAATTGGAAGACTTATAATATTTTCCCATTAAGCAGAGTAACTGCCATGGGTTTTAGTTCCTACCTTTCATTAAGTCAAAAGCATTCCTCTTGGTTTCTAGCTTACCAAGTGCCATATTTACAATTATAAATGAATGTTAACATTTATCAAATTCTTTTCAGTTTAAAGTAAGGCGTTATATAATTTTATTCCATAATGAATTACATATATAATTCACATTTTTAAAATTTTCTTGCATTCCACCAATAAATACTTTTTAGTCATGATGTAGTCATTAAACTACAGGATTCATCTTGTATATTGTCTGGAATTTGGTCAGTTTTTGCATATGTTTCAAACTTTTTTTTTTTAAAAGATTTTATTTATTTATTTCACAGAGAGAGATCACAAGTAGGCAAAGAGGCAGGCGGGGGGGCGGGGAAGCAGACTCCCCACCGAGCAGAGAGCCCACTGCGGGTCTCAATCCCAGGACGCTGAGATCACAACCTGAGCTGAAGGCAGAGGCTTGACCCACTGAGCCACCCAGGCGCCCCATGTTTTAAATGTTTTTTAAAGACTGTGTTGAATATTTTTCAAATTTCTATATAATTTTTTTTTCTTCTTATGCTGATTCCAAAGAAAACTTTGCTGAGGTCTCCCACCAACATTATGTATTTGTTAATGTATTTCCCCTTGTTATACCATCCTAGGCAAATATGCTTTGCATATTTGAAGGTATGTTTTAAGTACAAAAGGTTTATGGATATTGTATCTTCTACAAAAGGTTTATGGATATTATGTCTTCTCAATTTATTATTTCTTCTGTAAATATAAACTTCTAGTCTCTTTTTAAAAATTTTTTACATTTTTTATTTTTAAAGATTTTATTTATTTATTTGATAGAGAAAGAGAACGACAGATAGAACCCAAGCCGGGAGAGAGGAAGAGGGAGAAGCAGGCTTCTTGGTGAGCAGGGAGCCCCACTTGGAGCTTGATCCCAGGATCTTGGGATCATGACCTGAGCTGAAGGCAGACACCCAACAATTGAGCCACCCAGGTACCACGAACTTCCAGTCTCTTTTAATGCATTTGCTTTAAATTTATGTTGAATGAAGAAGTGCCAGAGTGACTCAGTTGGTTAAGCATTTGCCTTTGGCTCAGGTCATGATCTCAGGGTCCTGGAATTGAGTCCCGTGTTTGGATCCCTGTTCAGAGGAGAGTCTGTTTGCCCCTCTCCCTCTGCCTCTCTTCCCCCACTTACGTGCACATGCTCTCTCATTCTCTCTCTATCAAATAAATAAAATCTTTAAAAAATTATGTTGTATGAGATTAATATTGCTACATTGACTTTTTAAGTTATAAAAGTATATACTTTTCTATTTATGTGTTTATAATTTCTCCATACCTTTTTGTTTTAGGTGTTCTCCTATAAACAGCAAATAATAGCGGTTTGCTTTTATAAAAGTCTCTCTTTTTAAAAAGTGAGGTTGAATCATTAACATTCATGCTAACTACTGTTATGTTTGGGTTTAATTTTTTCATTTTTTCTTTTTTTGGTATTTTTACTTTCTAGACTTGCTTTTTCGTCTTTCATTTTTCTGCCTTTTTTCCCCCACTCTTGATTTGTAAGTTACTCAACTCATTATGTTTCTACGTTAACTACCCTTAAATATTTTAACTTGTTTTTAAATAATTTCACACTTACGGAAAAGTTGTAATAATTGTGCAAATAACGCTCATGAACTCTTCACCCAGATTCTGGTCATTTAAAATGACATTTTTTTTTTTTTAAACTACATTAGTCACATATACATGGACTTTTGACTGATGTAGTTGAGAGTAAGTGCTCCATTACCCCTTAATATTTTAGTGTGTACTTCTTCAAACAAGGATACTCTTCTGCATAACACATTATAACCCTCAGTATCAGGAAATCAACATTGATACAATATCACCATTAAAATATATTGCTGTTTCAATAATGTCCTCTACTTTTTAAATTTCAGTTCTGAATCCAATCTAAATTATATTTAGACATCATGGATCTACAGTCTCTTTCAATATGGAAGGATCTCTTATTCTTTTCTTAGAAATTTCATGACATTTATGTATTTCTTTAAAGTATAGGCCAGTTTCTTTGTATGATGTCCCTCAATTTGGATTTTTTTGATGTTTCTTCTGGATTAGAATTAGACTATGCCTTTGTTTAGAGAGATATTTTGTAAATATCATGGTTTTCCATCAAAATTTTACCTACCATTTTTAGCATCCATTATGATATTTGCCTGAAATACTTGTTATGATGATTATCAAAGGGGTTTATTAATTCCATTTTTTCCAGATTTATTACTTTGCATTTGTAAGATAGAGTATTCTGGTTTCCCCCAGCATTGCTATTTTTTATATTAAAAATATAATATGGAATGTCATTTTATCCAGCGAGTTATAATCCATTAGTATTATTTTTTATGTTAATACTTAGATTATCTGAGATGTGGCCCTTCTAGATTGCTTTTGTGTTCTTTTATCTGTCCCCTTCATTCTTTGAGCAGTTCTTACTTTCTGACACAGCCATTTCAACAAGAGTCCCTAATTCTTTTTAACGAGGAGGGGTATGTAGAAGCTAAGATTTGGTTGCTCAGTGTGTTCATTTTTACTGAGGTGTCATGGCTTTTAGGACAGATGTAGGGAATATGTATATCCACATATACTTCTATACTTATTTCTATATTTTTCTTTCTATATAAAAAACCATGTGTTCATATTAATACTCCCAATACCAAACCAACATCACAGGACTTATTCTAGTCCTCTCCTTTTTCATATTTATAACTTTCTTCTTTGACAAAGAGGAATATTGTTCCCTGTACCCCCATTATATTTATTTATTCACTCAAACTCCCCATATGCAGCCAAAATCCTGACCATGCAGTTGCTTCGTTGGTTCCAGCCATGTTGAATATATCAATACAGCTGGCTCACTCCTCTGCCTCTGCCAGGGAAGAGAAAAGGAGAAAGGGACTTTCAGATTTTTAATAAACATATTTGAGCTTGTATTTTTCTATCTTTTCTAATCATTATACATATTCTCTTTAAATAAGTCAAGAACGGTAGCATACTTTTGCTTTCATCTGTGCCTCCAACCCTGACTTCCCATGTTGATGTCATCTGTAATTTTTTTTTCAGATTATTAATAATAAACTTTAAATACCTACTTATGTAGACTTAGTAATGAATTTTCTTTTTTTCCTTTTTAAAAAATATGTGATTTTTAAAAACAGATTTATTTATATATTTTAGAGAGAGAAAAAGCGTGAGCAGGAGGGGCAGAGGGAGAGAGAATTTTAAGCAGAAAGTGTGGAGCCTGACATGGGACTCTGTCTCTCAACCCTGAGATCATGATCTTAGCTAAAACAAGAGTCAGACACTTAACTGCACTACCCAGGTGCCCCTAGACTTGATAATAGATTTTTTTTTGAAGTTTTTGTTCATTATTGCTGTTTAGTCCTGAATCCTTCTTCTTCCTTTAGAATTACATATTTTAATAATAATTCAGAGTATTTGTGAGTCTATAACTGGTAAATGTCTATTTTATTTTCATAGCCTAGTATAATTTGTCTGATCATAGATTCATAATCATTATTATTTTTTAAATATTTTATTTACTTATTTGACAGAGAGCTAGAGAGAGAGCACAAGCAAGCAGAGCGGCAGGGAGAGGGCGAGAGAGAGAAGCGGGCTCTCTGCTGAGCAGGGAGCCCGATGTGGGGCTCGATCCAGGACCCTGGAATCATGACCCCAGCCAAAGGCAGCAGCTTAACCAGCTGAGCCACCCGGGCACCCCGATTCATAATCATTATTAAGGCTAGCTCCAGATATAAGATTGACTTATGACAAAAATTAATTAAAAAATCAATAGTAAAAAGCAACCAGAAAATTTAACAAAATGTAAGATGCTAGTTATCATCATCAGCAAAAACTGTAAGGTACTTTATATTTAAACAGCAGTCCTGAGATTTCTGTGGGGAATAACTAAAGCTATATTAAAGGATGCTAAAAACTCAGAGAATGCAAAGGTAGTCCATATTCTTGGATGGGACAACTTGACATGTAAAAATATTAATATTTATACCAATAATTAAGAAATTCATTGGAAGCCTTATCAAAGCTCTAGTAGAAATTTTTTAGTAATACATTCTGTGAGTATTATACTTGTTTAGAACAAACAAAGTAAACCAACAAATTAGAAAAAAGACTTCAGAGAGCTCTTAGATCTCAGCGTTTGTGTTTTCTTTTGTTTGTTTGTTTTTAAAGATTTTATTTATTTATTTGAGAGAGAGAGAGAAAGAGCATGAGTAGGGAAGGGGCAGAGGGAGAGGTAGAAGCAGGCTCCCCACTGAGCAGGGAGCCCAACTTGGGGTTCCATCCCAGGACTCCAAGATCATAACCTGAGCTGAAGGCAGAACTTAACTGACTGAGCCACCCAGGTACTCCTAGCCTTTGTTTTGTGAATATACATATAGTCTTTGCCACATTTTCATTATGCTAGCTATGTAAAAGTGAATTATGAATATTTTACTTTATTTCAAGCTTTTCGAATTTTTTATATGTTATGAGAATAATTTATTCTTTAAAATTCCAGAAAGCCTAATCTACAAATTTATCAATGTATAAAGTCATAGTTGAATATTTATGCCTTGATAACTTATAAAAATTTCTTATCAGAGCATTATCTACTTCTTTAATGAATCAATTTTAGTAATTTATATTTTCCCAGAAAATTAACATTCTAATTGATTTTTTATTCAAAAGAAATATGTGATTTTGCAGATAGTATTCTTTTACAATTTAAACTTATTCCTGATTTTTCTGTTCCCTATATTCTTTAGATTTATTTTATTTTTTTATTTTACTATTTTTGTAAGAAACTTTTATGTTTTACATTTTTTTGTTCTTTGCTATTTAATACCTGTTCCTCTTTAACATTTTAGTCAATTATTTTTTCTTTTCTTTTTTATTAAAAAGACTTAAATGTATATGGTCAGTATATCTTTGTCTAAATTAGCTGATTTATATATAACCTTTTAAATTTGTATTATGTATAGCCCATCACTTAAGCTTTGATTTCTTTTTCAACTTATGGCTCAATAATGTGTTTTCTTTTCATTTTAATATTCAGATATTTTAATATTTCTTATTTTGTTGGTGCTTTGAAATATGTCCATTAAGATATTAAAAACATTTTCAAATTATTTTCATTTTTCAAATTATTTTCATTTTTTAATAATGAATCAATTTCTAGTGATTCCAAGAAAATGGTAAATTAAGGTACATACACTTACTTTAGTTGTTTTCCCCACCCCATATTGAAATTTCTGGCTTATTGTAGCATAATACTGAATTTCAAAATTCAGGTTATTGTTCACTTTTAGGATATATTTTTCCCTTTCAGTATTTAATATTATGACATATGCATGAAATCTGATGGTTGTATTTATAAGAAATAGTCAAGCACCACTGTGATCTACTAATATTTTTGGTTATTAGCAATGCCTCTTTATAATACAGTACCTCATGTTTTTAAGTGTGTTAGATCCACCTCTCCGTCAGCTGGAGAATGGCCTTGAGCAATTTTTGAGGAATATAATTAGGTGGCAGGTATCTGAACTCTGTGTTCTTGACAATGTATTTCTATCGTTCTTATAATATGCTTGGCAATGTCTTTCTGTTCCTTCTTGGCTTATAGTCATACATTTTTCTCAAGATTCTATAGCTAATGCTCCATTTTGTCCTGGAAAGTTCATGTTGAAGAGAGGAAAAAAAAAAAAAAAAAGAGGACAACTTAATTATTTTTTCCTTTTAGAGATAATGTGTTTTTTGTTTGTTTTCTGCTGGAATGGATGTATGAATTTCTTCCTACTATGTGATTCCAAGAAAGTAGATCCAGCAGATCTTTTCATTCTGTTTTGCCTAGAATGTGTACGTATGGGAGGATGAAGTGCTATTTCCTAGCCTCAGGGGTCCATGAGGAATCTTTGGTAGCACCCTTGGTCCCCTTGAACAAACATTCTTCCCATTTTCTGCATTCCCTGGAAGGAGTTACTTGTTTGATTTGTGAGTTTGGCAAATGATGGTCAGATCCTTCTGAACATTTCTCTCTCTCTTTCTCTTTCTTAGTGCTTACTGCCTGCACGGAGAATACGTGTCTGGTGTTCTCTGACCCCTGTGGTAAGTGCAAACCCTTATGATGGTGACCTGCAGTCACACAGCCATTCTAGTAGATCTGTCTGATTCAGGATTAACCCATTGGGAATGCTGTTGTGGGCTAAGCTTTAAGCTGGGTCCTCAAATCAGCCTTATTAACCAACTGTTAGTTTCATTTCTCATTACCTAATTCTTCTCTCTTCTTTGTGATCATTTGGGATTGCTCCCATCCAAATCTCAAATATTTGGTATTGGTATTTTGTATATTTGGCATCTTTCAATCCCCAGGTTTATCTTTCTTCAGAAAATTTTTCTTTGTCCTCCTCCTTGTTTTCTCCTTTATTTGCTCTCTATTTCTCTTAAATTTAGAAATTCCTATTTTTGCTTTGGGGTGTGTATGTGTGTTTTATCTGCTTTTTATATTTCTTACCTAGCAGAAGGTAACTGTAACAACAACAACAGCAACAACCCCCCCCCCTCCGCCATGGGGGCAGTACTCAAGCCCAATTCTACAATGTTCCCATTTAGGCTATTGAATTTCCAACTTGACAAAGTAAAACTATAGCTAACTATTAACTTTCTCCTTATCCCTTCATCTGGAACCTAAAAGGCACTGTTAAACATGGAATCACATTTTTCAGACAAAACCTACCCAATATCTAAATATTAACATAGAGACACTCCCACCCCAATTCAAGCAAGTAAAAAACAAAACAAAACAAACAAACAAAAAAACCCCACACATCTCTTGGCATATGAAAATATGCTGATATTTTGAAAAGTAGATCAATATGAAGGGTTAAAATATATGTCATCATTTAAACAGAGCAGTTGCAAAATGATTTGGAGGCTATGCCAAACTGTCATGGAGCCAGCCATGACAGTTCTTTCATTCTTGGGTTGGCACAGGAGAAGAAAAAGCCTTGTCATGTGATCCCTGCTCATGGTGGTCTCTAGTTATCCTCACCCAATCACATTAGAAGGTGTTTATGAATTTCTGCTGGGATTCCATCCACTCCTTTTTTCGATGCTCCTTAGTGGTTATGGGTTGAGTTGACCCTTCTTCATTCCAGTAATGTCTGCAGTAGCAGACCACTCGGGAATTCTGATGTGTGATGTTCCCATGGGCAGTATCCAATGCTAATATAGGCTCTGTATTTTATATACGTGTATCCATTAAAATGACAATTTTGAAAAGAGGGCTGTTTATCATTTTTAAGGTACTATTTTGTCTGCAAGTCTGTTCACTTAAGTAAGTTACATCAACCTGTGCCTCTGCTTCCCTGTCTGTAAAGTAGGAATAATCTTAATTACTTCCCAGAGGCATGAAGATAAACTTAGTTCATAGATGTCAAAAAGATTTGGAAGTGTATGGTAGAAACTGTGATTGAGCTTTTGAGTCATCATAGATACTGCACAAGGAAAAAAAAAACTACAAGTTCAGGGCTGAAATCTTCAGCTGCTCTCTCTGAAGAACAGATTCATTCTCTACATTAAAAATAGCCACTGGAAATAATCATTTTGTTTAGTGACATGCTCAGAGGTAACCAGGACAGAGTAGATACATATTCTTGTAGCAGACCATGTGGGCAATCAGAATAAGAACAAATAAAGTGTGTGGTTTCATTTTATTATACATCTGTTCTTTCATCTCTGTTTACTTTGAAAAAACTGCTTCTTCAGTAAAATGACCCTATGATGAGTTTACTATATTTCCATAGTATTATGTTGCAGATATTTCTTTACTGCTGGAGTTTTAGGAAGCAGAGGTAAAATGCAATGTTTCAAAGTTATTATTTGGATCTCGTTTTCTTTTGCTCTCTGGAAATATAGGTGGGAGCAGATCAGAACTTAGGGAACTCAAGATAGTATTTTGGGGGAATTAACTTGTTTTATGTATTTATTTTTGTTACCTGTTTTAAAAAGTCAAATAACTCACATTAGAGAAACTCTTTTCTTTTTAACACCTGAGAAGGAGTAGTGTGTAGATTATTATCGCAGACTTTGGATCATTTGTTTGGGCTTAAATTGTATACCACCATTATTTAATGATTTTAAGCCTCAGTTTCCTAAATAGAATGGAGATTACCTTTTACTGAGTTGATAATTTTCCATATGTGTACATGTATTCTAGGGTAACATGGCAGCAGAATCTTATTTGGATTACAGAGATATAAGTGACTCCTTTGTTAGGGCTAATGTTTTCTTTCTCCTTGGTGGGCTACTTGTACATGTCAGAGAGTTTTAAGCACAGAGAATATGTATAGAACAAAGTTAACAATAAACAATACTTTTCTTCAATTTGCTTTTTAAAAACTACACTGTACCAGAGGTGAAGGCAGTAGGTAAAAATACCAGCTTGGTGAGTATATGGAAGGGTTTAACCGGTGTGTTGAAGGCTAGGGATAACAAACGATCTCATTACAAAGCATGCGATTAACATGGAATTCTCCGTTAAACTGGAACTTGTAATTCTTAATAGATAGATAATGGCAATGAGAACTCCTAAATTTAAGTATTGAGCAAACATTTGCTCCTACATGTGATATTGGTGTGCTACTAGTGAACAATTATGTCCATGAAAATAATGAAATACTTGATGATAATATGGCCATACATATAAGCAAAGACTGATTTCTTCAGAGAAATAATGTATGTGGGATAAAATAATGCCAATTGCAATTACTTAGGTCACTTACAAATCTTAATAGAGTAAATCTTATGGTACTTTATTTAGGTGATGCATTTCAGATGTCACTGCAGTTTTAATTACATCAATATGGAGACCCTTAATTAAACTCACAGGAAAAATAATCATTTGCATTAGCCGTAATATCTGGTGTTATCAAGTACTTGGCATGCCAATTAATAGAACATGATGCCTGATTATCTAAAGGTGATAATAAATCACTTAGTGTGGACAGTTATGCTCATTCCCAGTTTAAGACCATATATTGTAGAACCATAGTTCAGGATGCTGTTCAAGCATGACTTCTATATTTACTATAGTAATTCTACTAAACTACTTTTTCTGAAGTTAAAGATTATTCTTTAAGAAATAGGGCCTAATGAGTGGTATCTGTCAAGGCCACTGTGGTAAACCTGACCCTGTGCAATTTGGTTCTTCTCTTTGGAGTACCACCAACTCCACATCATTTCCCCTGACCCCATTGGCCTTGCTTATTCATTTTGAACTCTAAGATGTTATGCCCCAACATCCAGAAAGTTTACTTGACTCCTTAGACTAAGTTAGGTATCCGATTAAGTACTCACATAGCAACCAGTACCTTCTCCGATGAAAATATTCATTACATGATGTTTGTATTACTTGGATTATTCTCTTCTCCCTTCTCAACTCCCAAGACTAGACAGTGAGCTTTGGAAGGCAGGGGTCAGGTCTGCTGTGTCCCTCTGCATCTCTGAAACCTCTGTTGGAGGGGCCAGTCCCTATCAGATGTCCAAAAATGATTTTTGAATGATTAAGTAAATGAATGAACAAATGCTTATGCAATTAAAAGTTAATTTTTTTAAAACCTACAGGTTTGTGTTCAACATCAGTGAATTAACAAAACAATCAAATAAAACTATATAAGAAACTAAAAAATACGTATATTTTGTAACTGAAAAAATATGTCTACTCAAATTTCTCATTCTCTTAATTCAATAGAAAGAACTTAAAAACTGTGAATGGAGCTAATTTCTACATGTAAACTTCAGTCTGAAGAAAACTACTAATCTTAAGTCAGCAAAGTATCTTACGCAGTTATATGGTCTCCTTTGTGTATAGCCTTCCAATAGATTTATAAATGAATTCTGCTCATCATAATTTTTGCTCTAGCTATTTGAAAAAGGTATTAGACTTGTATTTGATTATTCCAATGGGGCACACAATTCTGTTGTTTCTGAGAAGCTATAAGTAAAGAGGAGAACCATAATTTAACTTCAGATGAGGACATCTTCTTTGTTAAGCAAGTGTATATATGCATTGAACATTTATTTATAGTAAATAGTGGACATACTAAGCTGGGTTTTTACCTTAGATATAGTGGAGATACCTCATCTGCTATCTCATAAGGAAGTGTGATATGGTAGAGAGAACCTGTTTGTTTTTCTGGATCTCAGATTCCTTATCTATATAGCCAGAGTATTGTCTGGGGGTTCAATGAGATATTGTGTGAAAGTGCCTGAGAATGATAACAGTATTTTTCTTTCTTCCTGCTCTTTCTTCATTTAACCAAGAGGGAAACAAGAGGAACTTTCCCACTTCTCGGGTTTGCTAATACAGGGAAGTTTGTGGCAATCTTTGAAAAACAGATTAGTAGTAGACTAATATAGCAGTAGGCAGTTTTCATTAAGTTACATGCTACGTTAGGCTTTGTAAGATGTGTTTTTTATTTATCATTTTTACTCCTCACAATGATGTACTGAAGAAGGTATTACATTATGCAGTAATCTGTGTTAACTCTAAAGTCAAACCACCTTGGTTTACATTGAGATTCTCCGGCTTCCTCACTATTGACCTTGGTGCCTCCCTCTCCTCGCTGTGCTCTGATTCCCCATCCATACAGTGTCTGCCTTATAAAGCTGTTGTGAAGACTAATGCAACAATCGTGTAGAACATCATGCAGGTACCAAATACCTGTCTATTATCTTACTTAATGCTTGCTCAATAAAATGCTTAGTGCTTGCTCAATGAAAAAATTTAAGGTCAGAGAGTTTAGATGACTTTAAAGAGTTAAAATAGATAGTATGAATCTAACATATGGTTTAGATTGTGGTCTTCTGATCCCAACTGGTATAATATTGCCATTATAGCTATCTTGTTATCTCAGAATCTCCACATGAATTCTGTGTAATGTCAAAATGGTCACTGTATGCCATATGTTGATTGCCATTATTCTCGTTTGAAAACCTGATTAGGTACCCTGATGAGGCATGGAGAATCAAGAGTGAGCACTTGGCCTGGTCTGGTCCATTGGTTTGCACCAGTAAGGGCTTAGGAAATGTATATTGGATGAACAAATAAACTGGGAATTTGTTTATCATTAGATTTGTAGGATAAAATTTGTAGGATAAATTTTTTTTTGAAAAGAAGTGGCAATTACTTCTCCTTTTGATCATGTGGATTAGCATGAAGGAGCCTCAGGAGCCATTAACTCAGTGTGGTACAGTATAATAATTCACCATTGTGATATTTTTTTTTGTTTGTTAAGGTGGTTATTTTAGGGGGAAATGATTTTGTATAAAGGGCGAAGTGAAATAATTGAGTTCACTTGAGTTGAGGACCACTAACCTTTTAGAGAAAAGGTTTTCCAGAAATTCATCACTGTGTCTTAAAAGCTCTCACTGAAGAAAAGGCACAGACCTGATCTTTGTTGATAATCCTTTACACCTAAAATGGATTATCCCTGTCTGTCTACGCAGCATTTTATTTCCAAATTTAAATTCTTGTTGGCCTTATTTCATATAGTATATGTTTAATGTCTTGGGTTTATCCTTTAAGCCACATTAAGAATTTTGGTTCTACCCCAAACAAATGGTGAGTCACCCCGATGGGGAAAATTATGAAAAAGGCAAAAAACTGAGAAGAAATGAGAAATGAAGGAGGTTGCAGTATGGTTACTGTGGAGCATATTTGGGAAGTACCCACAAATTCTCACTGGACTGAATCAAACTTATTTCAGTACCACTGAGTATTATGTTTTTGGACCCAGGATATCCCGCAAGTCTTTTTTTTTTTTTTTTTAAGATTTTATTTATTTATTTGAGAGAGAGAGTGAATGAGAGAGAGAGAGAATGGTGAGGGAGGAGCAGAGGGAGAGGGAGAAGCAGGCTCTCTGCTGAGCCGGGAGCTGACAGGGGGCTTGATCCTGGGACTCCAGGATCAGGACCTTAGCTGAAGGCAGACACTTACCCGACTGAGCCATCCAGTTGCTGCTGTATTGCAAGTTTTAGCATCAGAAAGGTATTGAGCAACTAAACTGTTAGGACGGATGCTAAGAAAAAGAGGGCTTAGCAAGAAATGGGTCAGTGAGGACAGAAAAAAGAAGACAGATTTGAGAAATATTGGGATTTGAAACAGGATTTTGAATGAATTTGAGACTATAGAGAAAGAACTATGGATGACTACCTGTTTTTTTGCTTGGGAAGGTAGGTGGTTGGAAACTTTACTGAGATGAGGAATCTTGGGAAGAAAGAGCTCTTGAGGTCGAGGTAGTGCATTATTTTTGGACGTTATATTTAAGATAATTATAGGACATTTATTAAGTTAGTGTTTGTAATATGTAAGGTGCTGGGCTAAAAGTCTGTGAGAATAAAGGAAAGACAATATTTTTTTCTTTTTATTTTAATTTAATTTTATTTTTTAGCATTCCAAGATTCATTGTTTATGCACCACACCCAGTGCTCCATGCAATATGTGCCCTCCTTAATACCCACCACCAGGATCATCCAACTCCCCATCCCCCTCCCTTCCAAAACCCTCTGTTTCTCAGAGTCCACAGTCTCTCATGCTTCATCTCCCCCTCCGATTTCCCCCAACTCACTTCTCCTCTCCTTCTCCCGATGTCCTCCATGTTATTCCTTATGCTCCACAAGTAAGTGAAACCATATAATAACTGACTCTCTCTGCTTATCTTATTCCACTCAGCATAATCTCCTCCAGTCCCACCCATATACAAAAGCTGGGTATTCGTCCTTTCTGATGGAGGCATAATACTCCATTGTATATATGGACCACATCTTCTTTATCCATTCGTCTGTTGAAGGGCATCTTGGTTCTTTCCACAGTTTGGCGACTGTGGCCATTGCTGCTATGAACATTGGGGTACAGGTGGCCCTTCTTTTCACTACGTCTGTATCTTTGGGGTAAATACCCAGAAGTGTAATTGCAGGCCCATAGGGTAGCTCTATTTTTTTTTTAAAGATTTTATTTATTTATTTGACAGACAGAGATCACAAGTAGGCAGAGAGGCAGGCAGAGAGACGGGGAAGCAGGCTCCCTTCTGAGCAGAGAGCCTGATCCCAGGACCCTGAGATCATGACCTGAGCCAAAGGCAGAGGCTTTTTAACCCACTGGCCACCTAGGCACCCCAACTCTATTTTTAATTTCTTGAGGAATCTCCATACTGTTTTCCAAAGTGGCTGCACCAATTTGCATTCCCACCAACAGTGTAAGAGGGTTCCCCTTTCTCTACATCCTCTCCAACACTTGTTGTTTACGGTCTTGTTAATTTTGGCCATTCTAACTGGTGTAAGGTGGTATCTCAATGTGGTTTTGATTCGAATCTCCCTGATGACTAATGATGATGAACATTTTTTCATGTGTCTGTTAGCCGTTTGTATGTCCTCTGTGGAGAATTATCTGTCTTCTGCCCATTTTTTTGACGTGATTATCTTTTTTTTGACTGTTGAGTTTGAGGAGTTCTTTTTAGATCTTAGATATCAGCCCTTTGTCTGTAGTGTCATTTGCAAATATCCCATTCTGTGGGTTGCCTCTTTGTTTTTGTTGACTGTTTCCTTTGCTGTGCAGAAGCTTTTGATCTTGATGAAGTCCCAAAAGTTCATTTTCGTTTTTGTTTCCTTTGCCTTTGGAGACATGTCTTGAAAGAAGTTGCTGTGGCTGATGTCGAAGAGGTTATTGCCCATGTTTTCCTCTAGGATTTTGATAGATTCCTGCTGAATGTTAATCTTTAAAGAATTCCTACAGAATATTAATCTTTAAATTAAAGAATTTTTACTATATGAAGGGAGAAAAGACATAACTCCAACCATCTATAATATGTAGTAGATTTCCAAGAGCCATTGCAAGAGAGCAAGTCAAGTCCAGAGGTTTCTATGATCTGTAAAATGAGTATAGTATCTGTATGCTTCTGGTTGTTTCATTTGACATCTTGTTTGTAACCTCACTGTCGGTGATGAAAATTTTATTAAACTAATAGAGCTTTTATACATATTGACAACTTAAGGTAACAGAAAATAAGTATGTATCAATTTATAATTCATATTTATACAATAGTATGTACTTATGTACCTATACAAATATATAGACTATATATATATTTCTATATATATTCTTAATGTAGAAAAATATATTCTTCTTGGAACAGAACCTCTACTCTGTTTTGTAAATTTCAACTGTCTCCTTGCATTTATTTTTAATTGAATCTTACTCTATTTACTGAAGCCACAGTAATAAATAAGATGTATTTTAGCAATTTAAAGTTGAATATTATCATCTAAATTTGCTAATAAAATTTTATCTTTTTTATTAGGCACTTAATATATTATTTTTATGCATAAAATTTTTTCCAAAATATTTCTAAAGAATGATAATAATCATTTGTATATAAAAATCATAAATTTATATGCTAATTATTACTGTCAGTAGCCCAATAATTTAAATTATTTTCATTAGGCCCAGTATGTTTAGTAGTACACTAAGCCATGTTTCTTGATTTGTTATATTGGGAAAAAAAATAATTTATCTTTTATATTATTAATCCATTTTAATGGACATATAATTTCTGTGGGCTTTTCTTTCTTTGTAAAGTCATACGTTCTATGTAACCCATTTAAAAATATTTGTGTAGCTTAGAGTTGAAAGCTGCTTAAATTTGTTTTTATATTTCAAGCTTTCTATATAAATCTATGTGCTACTAATTTTGAAAGAAGAACAAAGACCCTGTGAATTATATTGTAGATGTTAATGACATTGTTAAAATAATGACAGATTGCTTTAATGGTGGATATGCACTTAATTGGAGGAAGCCTAACAAAATGTGCTATTTCATATTCCTTAAAAGAGTTAGTCAAGAGCCATCACCCACTTACAGTCATGTCTTAACCCAAATCACAAAGCATGTGCAGTATCAAAACTGATAAAAAAAAAATTCCAAGAGGTATGTATTCATGCACTGTACATTCATTCGTTCAGACACCATTAAATAGTGTTTGTTAACCTTTAATTCAGATATCTGCAATAAGATAACATAATGTAAAACACAAGTCAATGGAGGGTCGTAAAACTGTTTCTTGCTACAGTTTTTATTAGCCTGGTATTCAGTGCAGTTACACCCTGAAGCAAGGCTTGTATCTATGTATCGTATCAATATATTATAATACAATTTTAACCTATTAAATATGTGACAAGTATTATGTTTATTGCTAGGATCTATGAAAATCTAGACGTTGTTGATAAATATCACCATATCCTACTCTATATCATGGGCTTCCCCTTCCAATTCAGAGGACCCATGGGGACTGTCGGCTGCACCCTCCAACTTTTGTTGCTGTAAAACCCAGAGTGGTTTAGCTACCCAGGGGATTTTTCATTTAAGTTTTATGTTAGCTATTGTATTTTTAAAGGCTATGCATATACATGCAGATATATATTTTGGTTAGATAAAAGGGAAGAATATCCTACTAAAATTGCTGGAAGTCTGTGGAGGCTTTTAATTATGTTCTTTTCACGTTCTGTACATTCTAATTTTTCTACAAGGAACATGAATTCTTGCATAGCAAAATAATTTTAAATGAAACTGGTTATTGTTGCATAGAAAAATGTGGTGGTGAAACCAGTGCTAATCCCTTGTTTATACCCCCAAACTATCCCCTTACATTAGGAAATCTCGATATTACCCTAGGGAAGAGCTTTCATTGAAGTTTAACATTCATTTGACCACCAGGGAAGCCAAGCATGTCATTTGCTCAACATCAATGGATATTACATTTTTTTTTTCTTTACTTTTTTATGTCCCTCTAAATACAAAAGTTTAGAATGAGGACAGGCTCATGAGTAGTAGCCATCAAAGATATCCACACTGCCCCATTAACACTGTGCATGGATGGGACCAATGCTCAAACTTTGGATAGAGTCAGAAAATGGAGCTCACTTGTTTTCTGTTAGACTCACATTTTTCCTGGCTAAGGGTGTGTGTGTGTGTGTGTGTGTGTGTGTGTGTGTGTGTGTGTTTGTGTGTGTGTTTGAAAAGTTTACCTGGATTGGGAATAAAGTAAAATAGTTAGGAGACTTTGAAATACAACCTTCACACTAAATGACCTACTAATATACAACTACAAATCAGTTTTTCTTTGTGCTCGTAAGAATATGGTTGACAATTGTGACAACTGCTTCTAAATCCATTTAGGTAAGGGGCAAAGAATCTTGGGTGAATTTCCTTATATGTCCTTTCTGCCTTTCCATTCATATTTGCACACATACACATGCAAATTGTCAAATACACATTCACACACTCACACACACAGACACACACATTCAGATTTAAATTTTCAAATCCTCATGAATGAAATCTATTTACATAAGTTCTCTAAAATGACTAATCTGTTTGCAGCTCACAAGAAATAAAGTGTGTGGCTCATTGGTACTTTCTCATTTCCTGCCAGTTTTCCAGAAGTCATTATTACCTCTGTGTCTTTAAGGCACCTTTATTTATAGGTGAGCCCAGTGTATTTCTTCAAGTCCAGTGTATTTCTTCATAACAGATTCAATGCACTACAACTTTCTTTATGAAAAAGAAATACAGATTCCCTATTCTTTCTCATGGGCTCACACCTAAAACATGTATAATTATGTACCAATTTTACTTATTTTGTTTCAGTATATACAGGTTTCAAATTAAGAAGTCATTATGGTGATTCTCAAGCTCATTTTCCTCTTTTCCAAAGCTTGAAACTTCTTTCTATTTAGATATTAAGTTATTAGATCATATTTGGAACTCATAAATATCTAGGGCATATATGACAGTGTAAGTCACGTAATATCAAAATAGCTAACCAAACTCAAGGATTCACATTTAAATCTATTATTAACCCTTCTAATGGTTTCCAGTCACTCATAATTAGTTCTGTGAGATTATTTACATTATTTATGCTCTTGCCAAATAAGGAAACTGAATCATGGGAATAACATGGGGGTGAAAATCCTGGGGCCGTCTTAAAATCCTGCATCCTAAAATGTATATTTCAGATAGTTTAGGAAACTGCACATTGAGGAGAGAGGGTTAAAATCAGCATAACCAGGGGATGCCTGGGTGGCTCAGTTGGTTAAGTGTCTGTCTTTAGCTCAGGTTATGATCCCAAGGTCCTGGGATGGAGCCCTACATCGGGTTCCCTGCTCAGTGGGGAGCCTGCTTCACCCCCCCCCCTCCACTCCTGCTCTCTCTCACTATCTCTGTCTCTCTCTCTCAAATAAATAAATAAAATCTTTAAAAAAAAGAAAACACAATATAACCGGTAGGCATAGTTTTCTGTCCTGCAGAAATTTTATTGCACTGTTTCTTTGTTCAGAACATAGAGGAAGGGCTGATTTCAAGACTCCTTTTTCAATGTGAAGTATACTCAAAATGCTGCTGTTTCCTACCAGCATTGCATCTCAGAGTTTGCCTTTGTTGATAATAATCCATATTTATAATTAAAAATAATAACTATAATGTTTTAAACATCTACTATGTATTAGGCATATAAATACTTTTTAATCCTAGAGTTTTTTTTTATTTATAACTCTATAAATGCATTGCTATTACTGTTTTACAGGTGAGAAAACCAAAGATCAATATTATACATTATTTTCTGAGCATCACAAAGATTGTAGGGATAGAGGATATGAGGGTTAATTTTATGTGTCAACTCTCCTGGGCCAAGGGATTCCCCAGTAACTGGTAAAACATTTATCTCTGGGTATGAGGATGTTCTTGGAAGAGATTAGCATTTGATCAAATAGGCTGAGTAAAGAAGGTCCACCCTCCCAAGTACTAGCTGGCATCATTCAATCCATTAGGGAATGAATAGAACAAAAGGCAAAAGAAAGGACAAATTCTCTCTCTCTTGTTCAGCTGGGACATCTTTTGCTGCCCTTGGATATTAGAGCTCCTGATTCTCAAGCCTTCAGTCTCTGAAATGTACACCATCACTGCCATCCAGTCCCTTGGTTCTCAGACTTTTGGACTCAGACTGAATTAAACCACTGGCTTTCCTAGCTTACTAACTTGCAAATGGCATATTGTGGGACTTCTGAGCCTCAATAATTGCATGAGCCAATTCTCATAATAAATCTCCTTTTATATGTATCTGTATATCCTATTGGTTCTGTTTCTGTGGAGAACCCTAAATAATACAGAGGACTTATATGAATTAAGTCTAATTCTAAAGTTTGTGGGTTTTTTTCCTTTTATTTACTATATTGAAAAATCACATGGATTAGGTAAAGTTGACAGAGCCCATATGAAAGTCTACTGAGCCCCAAATGACTAATGTATAGTCAAATCTCACTCATAGAAATTTCTTGACAGCCTTGGGATTTGGTATTAAAAGGATTTAAATCGATAACCAGAAAGAAAGCCTGATGCTAAAGAGATGTGTGTGTTTCATTGCACCATTGATGTGGTAATAGATTATACTACTTCCAGAGATGTGGTGGAAGATTGATGGAAAAAGGGTTAAAATACCTGTATGCTTTATTGCAGTTTAATGTGATTTTCTCCATTGTTCCATGTGAACATAAAAAGCTCTAAATACTTCTAGAATATTCCCTAGGGTCAATCACTTTGTTAATGCACATTGAAGTTTGAGAATGTCTTTCTTCTAAAGAAAACTAAGTTTACTAGGACATGTGAGTTACAGCACCACCCCCGCCCTCCTCTCTTTTATCTATATATTTATCTTACAAGAGGTATAGTTAGGTGTCTTAGACATTGCTCATTTTAGGGAAAAAAATCTTCCTTGTGAGAATCACCTTTTGTAGAAATCCGCTCTCCCAGAAGATTTGCACATACTCCTGGTTAATAATTACTGAATGCATTCCATACAATATTGCATGGAGGATTTGCAGGCAGCATACCCATGAGTGTACAAAGAGAGCTGTTACTAGAACCAGAAAGTGAACACTTCTTAGGACTTTTGTGGTAGCTTGTGGATTCCAGAAAGTCAACAAAGACTTGGGTCATAGTCCCTAAGGTACTATTTGACAAGTAAAGGATCTTCAGCTTTTCAACACATGAATTTAAATAAATTTTCCCTTAAAGATTTTTTTTTTAAATTTATTTGACAGACAGATCACGAGTAGGCAGAGAGGCAGGCAGAGAGAGAGGAGGAGGCAGGCTCCCTGCTGAGCAGAGAGCCCGATGCGGGACTCGATCCCAGGACCCTGAGATCATGACCTGAGCTGAAGGCAGAGGCTTTAACCACTGAGCCACCCAGGCGCCCCTCAACACATGAATTTAAAGGGCTGAGAATTTGGGATACCTGGGTGGCTCAGTTGGTTAAGCATCTGACTTTGGCTCAGGTCATGATCTCGGGGTCCTAGGATCTAGCCCTGCATCAGACTCCCTGTTCAGCTCTCCTTCTGGCCTTTCCCCTGCTCATGCTCACTCTCTCTCAAATAAATAAATGTTTTTTTAAAAAGGGCTGAAAATCTATAGGCAGTTGACGAAAAGTATTGATGTACAAAACTTTTTAATACTTTGATTCACTGTCAAACACTAGTGAAAATGTATGGCATATTCTCCCTTTTTATGATTCTCTTCCTTTTGAATTCTTTCCTTAATTAGCTCTTCCCTAAGTCATCCTGGTGCTTTTAGAGAAGACATTGAATAATACCGAGAAACAGAAATTTGGTAAAAAGCTAATTCATCAAGACTCAGTGGAACATGAAGTTCAGGATGGATGTGCCATTTATTATTTACACCAGATGGATGCTTTGATATAACTATATCCTACCAAGAAAGTGTTGCCTCTAGCTTGTAAAATCATCCCATGAAAGTATATCGCTTGTTAAGATTCCCTTGTTTTAGGGAATAAATATAACACTTGTTATATATAATATATATAACACTCTACTGGCAACACTTAACAACACTGGAAATAGAAGTATTGAGTAATTTTTGGAAGAATGTACTTTTGGTGACATTGTGACCCTAAAAGATGATGTTACTATTTGGCTGACTTCATAGCATGATCCAGAGAAATAGGTGTCATCCATAAAGCATTCTGCATACTTGCCCCACTTATTTCCCACAACTCTGTGAGAAAGATTTTTTTCCTCATGTTGGCTGAAATGAAAATTAACCTGCTTCATGAATATAGAAGCATCTCCAGGGCAAGGACAATGGATTATTAACCATGCTCTTCAGTACCTTACACTGGGCTAGTACATAGTAGGTTCTCAATAAATGTTGGATGATATTTGTTCTTACACCTGGATGGGCAGAGCTAGAACTGAAACCCAGCTCTGTCTAAACTCAAAGATAAATCAGTCATTACATGTGGCTAAATATAAAGTTGTATATTTGCATATAAAAGTCAGAATGATAGTTAACATGATCTGACCATAAAAATAGCCATGATCTAGGCCACTTTTAAGAAGTATACCTTCTTTAATCGTACTTTGCTTTGCTCCAGCTGGCTGGGGGTGGAGGACACTTACATTAAGGGGAATGTGATCAATGTCAATTTCCTTCCTTCTTTCCTTCCTTCCTTCCAGCTGTGTGAGTGTGTGTGTATCTATATACACACACACACACTCACAATATACATATGTATTTTTATATTTGTACATTTTACCTAAACACACACACATTTCAGCCTTTCTTCTGAACCCTACATCAGTTTATCCAATTATTTATTTATTTAACATATGTACTTAGAAATCATAAAAGCATCTCAAACTCAAAACAATAACCACCCACAAAACTACCCCAAAGTAAGTACAATAGAGCAGGAAATACAGCTCTTTTGTTCCTCAGAATTTAGTATAATTCCTGACATAAAGTAATTTTTAAGAAATGTGTTTAATTGATGAGTGAATACATGATTTTAAAGAAAGTTCATAATATTTTCCATGCCCTGACAGTCCTGTCCAGATCTGCTTTTCCTCTTGCATTTCTTACAAAGTGAATAGCACCATGTTTTTTCCTGGTTGCTCAAGTCTAAAATGTAGGAGTACCCACTACATGCCATGTCAGTTACCCCGGTAACCCTCATGGCATCAGCTGTAACTGATCCCTATAGCATGTCACTTCCCCTCCGTGAGAACTTGAGTTTTCCTGTCTTCTCTATTCCAGCTCTTACTGCTGTCATTTAAGTCCATGCCTTTTTTTTCAGGATGATTGGACTAGCCTCCTAAATGTCATCTGTGCCTCCAGTTTTAAATCCTTGAATCCAGCTTCTATTTTATGCCATTATTTTTCTGAGATACAAATACAATTATGTTATTTATCAGTTTAGAACATTTCAGTGACTTAACCTTATTTAGATGATTATGGCTAATACTTTGACAGCAAGCAAACAAACAAAAAACAAAGACAACAGCAACAAAACACCCCACAATGGATCCTATGATTATTAACATTTGTTTTAGAATCTATTCCTGCCAACTTGTTCTAGAACCTTTCATTATCTGTTGTCTTTCATTATCAATTTTTCCCTTTCTTATAGATTTGGTCTCTTTTGCTTGCCTGCAATCATTTGATCAACATTTAAATATGAAAAATAATTTCCATATTAAAAAGGAATTTAAATCCTCCTTGACCCACCATGACTCTTCAGCAAGTCTAATTTTAGTTCCCCCTTTGTAAGCAGCTGTCTGGCTCCTGCTCATTTCTCACCCTACCAAACCTGACTTTCTCTGCCATTACTCCACTGAAATTTCTCCCATCATTGTTGCCACTGACTTCCCTGTTGCTAATTCCAGTGTTCAGAACTCAACTCCCTTAACTTAGAAATATCGGCTAGCTCTGCACCACTTTTTTCTTCTTTGAAAAATTCCCTTCCTGTGCTCGCTTCGGCAGCACATATACTAAAAATTCCCCTCCTTCAGCTTCTGTGACGTCATACCCTCCTTATTTTCCTTCCATCTCTCTGGTTGTTTTTATTTTCTGCTGTAACCTCTTTCTCCACTGGACATTAAATGGTAAGAGTTTCTCAGAACATAGTGCTAAACTCTCCACTTACTTGCATCTCCACTTGACATCTGAAAGTAACTTCAAGTATTTATTGAGTGCTCATTATGTATTAGGAACTGTGCTGAGAAATAAAAAAAAAAAAAAAAAAAAGCAGCCCCTGACATCTAGGAACTAGTCTGACACAGCTAGATCATGTTATTCTCCTCTTGTATATAAATTATCTCACTAACATCAGATGGGGTCACTCTGAAACTGTGAGACAAAACAAGACCATTTCATAACTTAATGTCAGCAGAGGCAAGATTACTGTCCAAAATAGCAAACACTCCTTTCTCCTGGCTAATAAGAACACTTCTTTACCAATTAGAACCTTAAGCCTTGCTCTAGTCAGCTTTCTCAAAGGATACAATTTACTGAAACACCCAGTCAGAGAATTGCCGCCATTTTCTGACAACACCTAATCTAGAGCAAACTCCTGCTTATTTGGATTTTCTCCAAATCACACAACCAAAGTCCAAACTTTAGAACAGTTTCTCTCTAAGGCATCTTACAAATTGTTATTTGTTCTGTTTTTCTGTAATGAGTAGCTAATTGAGCTTTTTCAACTACAAGTATATTCCTAATGATCTTTGACTGGAGAGCATTGGTGATTGGTAAACATTTTAAGTGGAATATTTTATTTAATCCCTGTAACAACTCTATAAATTGTAATTACTGTTATCATTATCTTTCTTAGTATACATGTAAGCAAACTGAGGCTTACAGATGTTTTTTAAAAAATTTACCTAAGATCACATTTTTAGGTTGTAGTAGAGAATTTTAACTCAGGAAATTTTAATCTAGAGCTAGAGTTCCTAAGACATTCACTGAATTTCCTCAAGAAATAATACTCAAATTATTGAATAGATTGAGTATATGAATTAACCCTATTACCACTTCTAAATTACATCCCCTAACTCTAAAATATAGAATTACTATCCTTTATGTCTCAATGCTGTCATTTTTATTTCCTTCTCTTTGTGGATTACCCTAGAATGCTTTCCCACCTTCATCTGACCTGTATATGCAAACACCTACTCGCCTTTCATAGCTTCAGCTAAATCCTGAATCCTGCTAGGAAGCCAGGAAGAACTGATAACTTTTTCCATCCTTAAAACCTGCACATTCTTCAGTCATAGTTAAGAATACATTGAATAACTCTCCTCATCTAGTCTGTGAACTACATAAATATAAGAATAATGCTTATTAATCTTTGTATCCCCATGTTAGACACCTAACAGGACCTACGTGAACATATATTGATTATATAATAAATCCTGAAATAATGTATTTCTGTTATTTTAAGTACAGTGGTACTATCTGTATTTTCCCTCTGGTTGATTTAGAAGAGATTCTGTAAAAGAATTTCCTGACTGAATGGGGAGGCTCTATTTAACTCTGATTAGTTTAACAGTGTCCTAACTAACTCAGTTATTCAAATAAGCCAGGCAACATCATTTAGTGTCCATGAAGGTAGAAACTTCCTAAGACATACAAATGACTAACCAGACATGTGAAAAAATGCTCCACATCACTCGGCATCAGGGAAATACAAATCAGAACCATAATGAGATACCACCTCACACCAGTCAGAATGGCTAAAATTAACAAGTCAGGAAACGACAGATGCTGGTGAGGATGTGGAGAAAGGGGAACCCTCCTACACTGTTGGTGGGAATGCAAGCTGTTGCAGCTACTCTGGAAGAGGTTCCTCAAAAAGTTGAAAATAGAGCTACCCTACAATCGCGCTACCCAGCAATCGCGCTACTGGGCATTTACCCTAAAGATATAAATGTAAGGATCCGAAGGGGCATGCGCACCCGAATGTTTATAGCAACAATGTCCACAATAGGCAAACTATGGAAAGAACCTAGATGTCCATCAACAGATGAATGGATAAGGAGAAGACGGTAAATTTATTATTCAGCCATCAAAAAGAGGGAAATCTTGCCATTTGCAATGATATGGATAAAATAGAGAGTATTATGCTAAGTGAAATAGGTCAGTCAGAGAAAGACAAATACCATATGATTTCACTTATATGTGGAATTTAAAAAACAAAACAAATGAACATAGGGAAAAGAAAGGAAAAATAAAATAAGATGAAATCAGAGAGGAAAACAAACCATAAGAGACTTTTAACTATAGGGAACAAACTGAGGGTTGCAGGAGTGGGGGATGGGGCACTGGGTAATGAGCACTGTGTGTTGTATGCAACTGATTAATCACTAAATGCTAACCTCTGAAACTAATAATATGTTATATATTAATTAAATTGAATTTATATTAAACCTTTTTTAAAAAGGTAGAATCTTCCTAGAAATGGTATAAATAAATTTGTCAATTTCTTTCTCTTTTAAAATTTATTCTTTAAATTTTATTGGCAATATACTATGTGCTGATAGGTCTTTCTCCTGAAGAAGCTCACAGAATAATAAGAGAAACAGACATGAAGATAAGAAGTTGCAGCACCCACACATGTATAGCAGATATAATTAGGCTTACACTCTAAGAAAGTAAGAATGAAAAATTTATCACTAAACCAAGGGGACCATGCATGATTGCTAATGGGTTGCTGGACACACTATGCTAGAATATTTCATGAGGAGAGGAGTTCTAGTATAATAAGTACAATTTTCTACTCAACAATAATAATGTTATGACGTATGGCTTAGAACATCACTGTCCAATAGAAATAGAATGTGAGCCACAAATGTGAGCTGCACAAGTATTTTTAAATTTTCTAGTAGTCACATTTAAACATGTGAAAAGAAATGAAATTAATTTTAATAGCATAGTTTATTTGACCCAATATGTCTGAAATATTATCATTTTAATATGTAATCAGTTTAAAAGTTATTAATGATATGTTTTATATTTTTTATTTCAAGTTATGCCTTTGAGATCTGGTATATATTTTAACTTCTCAATTTGTATTAGTCACTTTTCAAGGGTTTAAAAGCCACGCGCAGTTAGATAACTGAGCTTTAGAACATTGAAACCCCATTTCTGGCTTTAGGAAATTTAGTCATGGCTTTCTGATTCTAGCAAAAATTGTCACCTGCCAAAAAGCCCACTAAGTCAATAATGACAATAAATATTCTCTTATTTTACAATATTCAAGGTTGTATGATTAAATTTCTTCTTTTAATTTTTAAAGTATTTTTAAGTGTTTTCCTTCCTGATACAGTTGAATGATGTGGTGATAGATTCAGCCATCATAATATAATCAGTGTATATTTGTAATCTATTGAGTTGGCTTAAAGAACTGTATCTTGCTGTCAGATTTCAATATCATAATCTCATTGTAACTATAAATTTATCAAGAAAAGCTATTGCTTATCAGAACTTTCACATTTTCCAAGAATAGACTCATGTAATTCCAAAATACACTGACAGGGATATGCGACTGAAAATATTACAGACATTTCATTATGTTCTTCTTCAGGGTGCAATAGCTCAGAATCACCTTATCTTACCAATAGTAATAGACGAATTTGATCCAGGGATCCTAGATGAAGTTTTGATAATCAAAAGCAATCTATGCTTAGCTCTCAAATATTTAAAAGACCACTGAGGTCTCTTGAAAACTTAAAATACTTTGATTCTAATAAGGAAGGTGATAGAAATAATGAAGTTCTCTTTAAGGAAAACTCACCCTATAATGATAGACCTATAAAATGAAAATGTAACTCTATTATTCTCATGAACCTACATTTATTATGGACAAATTTCCAATCTATTGGAGGTGATCAGTGTATCTTGGATGAATCTGAGCTAAAGATCCTTTGACTCATGTAACTATGATATCTTCTTAATAAACAGAAATAAAATGTTATTTTATTTTTGGTGGGCTTTTCTTATAACTCATAACTATCTTCTGAAAAATGTTGCTAGGCTCTATCTCTAAACTACAAAGAATAATGTCAGAACTAAATAGGAGCTCCACCAGCATTTTTGTGCATCTCAGTGTCATATTATTTCTACATATCTACCTAGACTAAACATATATAATCAAAGTTGCTATTCTGTTCTTGTTGAAGACTTCATCTTTTAATTTTTTCTCCTTTTCATTATCATTTATTCATTATCATTGGTTCATGCTAAGAATATAGTAGAAGATGACTATTTATGGAGACAGAATGGGAGCCCATGCACTATTGAGGACCACCAGAAATTTGAACTGATTCCATTTATTCCTGAATATAAATTGCCAGTGTTGGGCAATCAATGTAAAATTGATTCACACCTTGTGGACTTCTGATACATTCCCTGTGTGAGACATCCTCCTATATAATTCTTATTTTTGTTTTCTTTTTATTCTCCTTGCCTGGCCCCCAAACCAGCTCCAAATGGACAAGAGTATAGACATCTAAGATTCTAAAGTAGATCTTGGATAGAGAATGTGGGAAAGGGGGTTCCTGTCATAGAAGAATATGGGAGGAATCCCCATGATTGTTTTCTTTTCCTCTTCCCTTGTCACTGTGCTACAGTTGCTTGGAACTGTACAAAAAGGCACAAGGCTAAAACTTTGATAGAATCCAGTCTTTCTGGATGAAGGGTGAAGTTCTCCAGCTCCTGAGAACTGGAATGTATGGTAGAAAACCCTGGCAGGAGAAAGCTAGAAGAGGGCATCCGTAATTTTCTATTTGAAATGACACAAATACTAATGTCACACTACACATGTATGGAACTTAACCAAAGGAGTACAGCAAAAGTTTTGAACTTGGATTTATATTATAAACACCTATTCTTTGAATTTTAAAATAATCACTATTTTTTCTCTAATTTAAAAATATAAGATTTATTTATACTAGTAAGGTTAAATGAGCTAGATTTAAAGGGAAAACATCATTAGAGATAGAAAGAGTACTATACCATAAAGATTAAAAATTCCAAATTTGTATGCATCTAATAACACATTAAATTATATAAAGCAAAAATCAACAGAATTATAGGATGAAATAGACAAATTCATAATTATAGTGGGAGACTTTAACAAAACTCTCTAGTAACCAGTAGAACAATCACATTTTTTTATATTTTATTTTAAATATATGTCTTATTTATCCATACAGTTAATTTAAATTTGAGATTCTTTGTCTCTTATTTTTTTAAATTAGCATATAATGTATTATTATTTGTTTCAGGGGTACAGGTCTGTGATTCATCAGTCTTACACAATTCACAGTTCTCACCATTGCACATACCTTCCCTAATGTCCATCACCTAGCCACCCCATCCCTCCCATGCCCCTCCACTCCAGCAACCCTCAGATTGTTTCCTGCGATTAAGATGGTTATGGTTTCTCTCACTCTCTGGTTTCATCTTACTTCATTTTTCCCTCCTTTCCCCTGTGCTCCTCTGTCTTGTTTCTCAAATTCCTCATATCAGTGAGATCATATAGTAATTGTCTTTCTCTGATTTATTTATTTTGCTTAGCGTAATAGCCTCTAGTTCCATCCACGTCATTGCAAATGGCAAGATTTTGGGTTTTTTGATGGCTGCATAATATTTCATTGTATATATACACCACATCTTCTTTATCCATTCATCTGTTGATGGACATCTGGGCTCTTTCCATAGTTTGGCTATTGTGGACACTGCTGCTATGAACATCGGGATGCAGTTGCCCTTTCAGATCACTACATTTGTATCTTTGGGGTAGATACCTAGTAGTGCAATTGCTGGATCATAGGATAACTCTACTTTCAACTTTTCAAGGAACCTCCATACTGTTTTCCAGAGTGGCTGCACCAGCTTGCATTCTCACCAACAGTGTAGGAGGGTTCCCCTTTCTCCACATCCTCACCAACATCTGTCGTTTCCTGACTTGTTAATTTTAGCCATTCTGACTGGTGTGAGATGGTATCTCATTGTGGTTTTGATTTGTATTTCCTGATGCCGAGTGATGTGGAGCACTTTTTCATGTGTCTGTTGGCCATTTGGATGTCTTCTTTGCTGAAATGTCTGTTCATGAGTTCTGCCCATTTCTTGATTGGATTATTTGTTCTTTGGGTCTTGAGTTTGATAAGTTCTTTATAGATTTTGGATACTAGCACTTTATCTGACATGTCATTTACAAATATCTTCTCCCATTCTGTCAGTTGTCTTTTAGTTTTGTTGACGTTTTCCTTTGCTGTGCAAAAGCTTTTGATCTTGATGAAGTCCCAACAGTTCATTTTTGCCTTTGCTTCCTTTGCCTTTGGAGATGTTTCTAGGAAGAAGTTGCTACGGCTGAGGTCAAAGAGGTTGCTGCTTGTGTTCTCAAGGATTTTGATGGATTCCTGTCTCACATTGAGGGCTTTTAACCATTTTGAGTCTATTTTTGTGTGTAGTGTAAGGAAATGGTCTAGTTTCATTCTTCTGCATGTGGCTGTCCAATTTTCCCAACACCATTTGTTGAAGAGACTGTCTTTTTTCCATTGGACATTCTTTCCTGCTTTGTCAAAGATTAGTTGACCATAGAGTTGCGGGTCCATTTCTGGGCTCTCTATTCTGTTCCATTGATCTTTGTGTCTGTTTTTGTGCCGGTACCATACTGTCTCAATGATTACAGCTTTGTAGTAGAGCTTGAAGTCTGGAATTATGATGCCACCAGCTTTGGTTTTCTTTTTCCTCTAGCTATTTGAGGTCTTTTCGGTTCCATACAAATTTTAGGATTATTTGTTCCATTTCTCTGAAAAAAGGTGATGATATTTTGATAGGGATTGCATTAAATGTGTAGATTGCTCTAGGTAACATAGACATTTTCACAAAATTTGTTCTTCCAATCCATGAGCACAGAACACTTTTCCATTTCTTTGTGTCTTCCTCAATTTCTTCATGAGTATTCTATAGTTTTCTGAGTACAGATTCTTTGTATCTTTGGTGAGATTTATTCCTAGGTATCCTATGGTTTGGGGTGCAACTATAAATGGAATCGACTCCTTAATTTCTCTTTTTGTCTTGTTGTTGGTGTATGGAAATGCGACTGATTTTTTCTGTGCATTGATTTTATAGCCTGACATTGTACTGAATTCCTATATGAGTTCTAACAGTGTTGGGATGGAGTCTTTTGGGTTTTTCACATGAAGTATCATATCATCTGCAAAAAGTGAGAGTTTGACTTCTTTGGTGATTTGGAAGCCTTTTATCCTTTTTTTGTTGTCTTATTGCTGAGGCTAGGACTTCTAATACAGTGTTGAATAGCAGTGGTGATAGTGGACATCCCTGATGTGTTCCTGTCCTTTGGGGGAAAAGCTGTCAGTTTTTCCCCATTGAGAATGATATTTGCTGTGGGTTTTTCATAGAGGCTTTTATGATATTGAGATATGTACCCTTTATCCCTACCCCAGAAAAGTTTTGATCAAGAAAGGATGCTGTACTTTGTCAAATGCTTTTTCTCCATCTATTGACAGAATCATATGGTACTTGTTCTTTCTTTTATTAATGTATTTTATCACATTGATTGATTTGCAGGTGTTGAACCACCTTTGCAGCCCAGGAATAACTCCCACGTGGTCGTGGTGACTAATGCTTTTAAGTACTGTTGGATCCTATTGGCTAGTATTTTGTTGAGAATTTTTGCATCTATGTTCATCAAGGATATTGGTGAGAGTCTTTGGCTCTTAATTGGACATTAGTATATTTACATGTAGCATATGTACCAACATATTTAACTTTTGCTCTATGACCATAAATGTTTTCTATTTTCCCTACATTACCTAGGTTTCTCTTTGGATTATTTGAGGGGTTTTTTTAAACCCATTTTTCCTTATATTTGCTTGAAATTATATGCATGTTTAATATTTTACTAGTGGTTTCTCTGGATGTTACAGCATGAATTACTGACTTAGAAAATCTAATATTAATTGGCACTTTTATCATCTGAGAGGACAGTGTAAAGACTTCAAATTTTGGAATACCCCAGCTAAATTTCCTCTCTTGACTTGCATGACATTATTATCTTATATTCTAATTATATATATATATATATAATTTACATATAATTATTATATATATTACATATATGTAATTACTTTTTGTCCTAACCCTCAATATTAATTTAGATTAATTCATGTGGTTAAACTTTTCATGTTTCTCATTGAATCTCCCAGCTTCCACCTAGGGTGATTAACCATTTGCTAAAGAATACCAGATCATACTTCCTTTATTTCTTTTCATGGTATTAGCTGTCAAAAACAGCTTTACTATAATACACCTAGTTTCTTTTTCATCCTATAAAACTCCCCATATCTTTGGTTGGAAGTCCTTTAATCAGTATTAGAAATTTCTCAGCTATAATCTTTTCAGCTATTGTTTCTTTCCTATTCTCACCTTCTTCACTCATTCTTGAATTCAGTAAGTTAGTTCTTTCCATGGTATCATCTATGTCCTACATACTATGTTTTATATTTTCCATTCTTTTGTCACTTCTTTTTTATTCTGTAAGTTTTCTTCCAACCCATGCTCCAGTAGCCTAAGTGTTTTGTTAGCTGTATCTTATCTGGTGTTAACCCATTTACTGAGTTCTTACTTTGGTTATTGCAGTTTTGTATTTTACAGTTAGAGAATTCTCATTTCATTCTTTTATATATTTTGAAGTAGCTGATGCAATTCTTAATCTTTTCTTTTATATTGTTGAACTGTTACAAATTTTATGTAAATTAACTCCAATTTTGTATTCCATTTGGATATGTTTCTATTGTCTATTGTTTTTGCTGGCTTTATTCATTTGAGTTGCCTTGTGGGTCTGTTTCGTTGTTTGTTTCAATGTGCTAGACCTTCTGTTCTAAAATTGTTTGCAGAAATAATTTAAAGCTTCCCTTTCTATAGAGATGAATTTTGTTTGTTTTTCAGGTTCCTGGTAGCACAACTAGTATGGGATTACCATAATCCGCGTTCAGTAATTGAGATGATTCAATTGATCTTCAGTTCCTGTAATTGTCTTTCTTTTTATAGTTTACCCTATTTACTTCTGGATTACTAGATCTACCTCCCTTGTGGAACTTAAAATCTCAGTTGTTGTTTTTCTTTTTTTTTTTTTTTTCCTAGTCCATGGAAGTCATCAAAAGTTGGGCTTAGGCTTTCAGTCATTTAGGGACATTTTCAAGAATCAGCAACGATATTGAGTAATACAAATTGATAAAGTTGTCTTGAGAAGCTTTCTTCTCTCAGCTTTAGCCTTGCCTAGAACCACACTTGGTAATTCTTCAGTATCTTGTTATTCTTTGATACTTTCAAATAGATTTTGTTTTTTCATACTTTGTTTTTCTTTTCTATTTGTCCTTAAAGGAAAGGTTGTACTGATTACCTTGTCCTCCAGTTTTTACTTTCATGAATTCTCCTTAAAGTTTGAAGGTTAATGATGAACTGATGCTGGGAGAATTATTCGAGCCATGTATTTCCAAGTATTAGATTGATGGTTACTCCTCCCTATAGGACGGGGGCTATTTAACACTAATTATTTTGGCCTCTGGGTCTTTCTTGAAACTCTGATGTAAGAGCAAGAGTCTTATTTAATATCCTTTGCTTGTAAATTTCTCACAATTGAACAATATTTTGTAAGGCTTCTTAGTTCTAAGACATTTAATTAAGTTTACAAAAATTATCTCATTATGTCTAATGTGTTAATAGTTTTATTTAATGTATTAAGTGCAATCATCTCTTTATGGAACTATTTTGTCACATTTTAATGATTTAGAAATTAGATAAGATGAAGAACCAAAATAAAGTTTACATAGCAAGTAAGATATTGGGCTAAAATAGTTCTCTGTTTTCCTTAGCTGGCTCTTCTTGCCACTAACAGTTCTATTTACTGAGAAACTAATATTCATATTTTTAAAAACATTGATTCTTCTTTAATAAGAGAGTAATGTGATTTATAACTTTGATAATTTTTTGAGGTCAGTTCTTTCTGGCCAAATTATACTATTTGGATTCTAGTTATTTGTTGTTTTTGTTGTTTTTTTTTTCCCCACATGTTTGATATTGGTAATGTAACTTTGCCAGGACCATCTTTTTAAACAACTTTGCATTGCATCTTGAAGGAAGGTCGTAAAAGAGGCTAGTGGTAGACTCAACAATATCAACCAAATGTAGGGATTTCAAAGGAATTCTTTTTGGAAGAATTCAACTTGTTTATTCAGTTATTTCTTAAATATTTACTATGTGCTCATCATATCATAAGATAATGTCTTAATAGAGATTATATCCTCTTTCTGGTTAGAGATAAACAAATAAACAAGAAGAGGGTCAGTTAGTGATAAATTCTTTTCAGAAAATCATATAACATTGTAGAAATCAGTTGACCATTGTAGATTGTGTGATTAGTAAGAAGAAATCTCTCTGATATGGTGTTTTTTGTTGTTGTTGTTTTTTGTTTTTTTTTAAAGATTTTATTTATTTATTTGACAGAGAGAGAGAGATCACAAGTAGGCAGAGAGTCAGGCAGAGAGGGGGAAGCAGGCTCTCTGCTCAGCAGGGATGCTGAGGCAGATGTGGGGCTCAATCCCAGGACCCTGAGATCATGACCTGAGCCGAAGGCAGCGGCTTAATCCACTGAGCCACCCAGGTGCCCCTCTGATACAGTGTTTTTAAGGCAAGATCTGAATGACAAGAAAGAGCCAGACATGGTGAAGAGCAATCTGGGTAGAAGAATCAACTTTTGCAAAGATCCTAGGATGGGAAAAAGTCTAAAGTGCTAAAAAAAAAAAAAAAAAAAAAAAAAAAGGGAGTTTGCCATTGAAATTGGAACAAGGCAAAGATGAAATAAACAGAGTGTCTATTATATAGGGCTTCGCCATCCGGTGTAAGAAGATGGATTTTATTTTAAGTGCAGTGGAAATTAAGTGGAAAATTTTAAGCACAGGAGTAAAATGATCAATTTTGAGTTCTGAAGTAATAAATAACTACTGTTTAGGAACTGGAATATGAGGGCCAGTTATAGAGGCAGTGAGGTGAGTTAGCAGGTGATGGCCGTGTAGTTCAGGTGAAGCATCATGGTGTTGGCAGCAAATATAGAATAGACTATGTAAGCTATATTTGTTGATGGATGTGAGATGGGCAAGGAGGTCGCATGCTTTAAAGAGTAAAATCAATGCCTCCTAGATTACTTATTAAAGCAGTTGGGTGGACATAGCTAATATCTAACTGAAAGGGGGATTTTTGAGGAAGGATCCAGTATTTTGGAGAGCTAGATTCCAAAGAGCTCTTTATACAGGTCATGTAAATTTTACCATGTTAAGATTCCTAAATGCCAGCTATGTGAAAACATTGTGAATGAAGTTGTATAAGTGAGTGTGACATTCTGGTGCAAGTTTAGGGGAGGAAATATGGATTAGGGAGTCATTAGCCTGTAGCCATTTAAAGAGATGAGTGTATCTATGAAAATAAGCAAGTAGGAAGAGAAGGGAACTCAGGATAGAACTTTAAAAATGCTCATATATTTAGAGATTGAGCAGAGGAAAAAACAACAACAAAGAATACTGAAAGGAAACTGAGTCCAAGAAACAAAACAAAACAACATACACAACAAGGTGTCTTAGATACCAACAGAGATCGTGACTGACAAAAGGTAAAAATATAAAACAAGTCCATCAGAAGCACTTTGTACTAGCTTTGTGCATGAAACAAAAGAAGTAGGATAGACAATGAAATGTTTTAATTGTTCCCCTAATATTATTCCTGAAGAAGTAAAACCATATGATCTAGCAGTTCCACTTCTGGGTGTATACTTGAAACAATTGAATGCAGAGTCTTGAGGAGATATTCATACACCATGTTCATAACAGCACTAATCACAACTAAAATGTGGAGGCAATCCAAATGTCTATTGACAGACAAATGTGTATGTGATATATACACTAATGGAATATTACTCAACTTTAAAAAGAGGGAAATTCTTACATATCTCAACATAGATGAGACTTGAGGACATTATGCTAAGTGAAATAAACCAATCACAAAAAGATAAATATTATATGACTCCTCTTATATGAGGTACTTGGATAGTCAAAATCAGAGACAGAAAGAGTGGTGCTTACCAGGGGCTGAGGTTAGAGGAAAATGAGGAGTCACTTAATGGGTACAAAGTTTTCTTTGTGGAAGATAAAAAGGGTTCTGGAAATGGATGGTGGTGATGGTTACACAACAATATGAATGCATATAGTATCACTGAACTGTACACTTAAAATTGGTTGATATAATAAATTTTATGTTGTTTATTTTACAATTAAAAAATTGAAAAATAATTAAAGATGAAGGGGAGAAAATATTTAAAGGCTCTTAATAGTGTCTGGAACCTATCCAGCAGAATTCCATTCAGAAAGAAAACAGAGACTGGTATATGGTCACTCAATAAAATTTGTTGAAAAAGTGAAATTACATCTTCAAGGAGACAGAATTGATAAACTAAGAGACCCTGGTAGAGTGCTCAATGTATTTACACACTAAAAGCTCTTTTTTTTATGAGCCTGGGGTTTTTTCTCTGTTGACTGGGTTCACAAAGCAGGTGATTTGGAGGCATGATGTTTATAGAGTGGAGATAGTCTGAAATGTGTGAAACATTATTTATGACCCCCTTTCTTTGGGTGAATATTCAGAAGTAAGTCCTCCTTATAATCTGAGAATGTTAGTGCAAAAGTAATAGAGCATTGAATAAAAACTAAAACTTTAGCTTTTTTCCTTTCCTGGAAGATATTCAAAACAATGAAAATTATATGCTTAATGACATGGCTTAATATGAGAACTGTCTACTTTTTGGGTCACATCTTTGAATAACAGAAATAGAAATCAGAACGATATTAAAAATAAGTTTATAAATGATGAGATTCAGCAATCTTTATATTCTGAAAAGACTGATCCAGTCTAAATTTATAAATGTGGCCATTGTTGATCCTGATGTAGTGAAAATTATGTGTAGAATCCACACTTTCAGATAGTTGTTTTAAAGATTTACATTATGAATAAAATTTTTTAAAATATGAAAAAATCTTTGAAATTACGCTATTTCAAATGTTGAAATTAGGTGAGATGATTTATCTCAAGTAATGTAAGCAAAGAAGATAAGAAACCAGACCCGAAAGCCACTAAATTAAGGATACCTGTTTTTGTAGAACATGGTTCAGGGAGGAGGTAGAAATAATTTTTTATTTGTAGATATTAAACAGTTTTTAAAAAATTTTCTGATTATGTGTCATTCCAACCAATTTCTAATATTTTATACTGAAAAGGAATAGCTGAAATAATAAAATGTGAATTAAATTCAAAATATGATCTTGAATATATATTAATTTTTGAACAAGTTCTTGATTATAACCTAAGAATAAAAAATGGAATGCTTGAAAAGAAAAGAAAGCAAGCTGCTGGCTAGCTACACAATGAGGAATAATTTGTGTGTCAAACATTAAAACATGTAGAACTTAGTGGTCCACAAAATACTCACAAAAAGGAATGGCATATCCATGAGAAATGCTAGATTAATCTCATCAAATTCTAAACCTGAACAGAATTTTGATAAAGGATTGTAACATTCCTGAAATCTCCAGAATATACGCGATACATAAAAGACAAAAAGATTTTTAGAATGCACTTACTAATTGTCATTTTTTTCATTCCTTCCTGTTGGTATTGTGATATATTTCTCTCTAGCCTTTACTTCCCATGCTATTTTTTTAATTAAAAAAAGCTATATTGCAGTTATAATCATACTATATATAATAGGTTTTATATTGCTGTTTGAAATTAACATGGTTAAAAGTACTTTTCGTGCGATGTTATAATCTTCATAGCTGCCCTTTTCAGTAACTATATACTATTTTAAAAGGTATATCTAATACATCAAGTGTATCATGATTAATGAATATTCAGGTTTATTTATTTCGCTATCATAAATATTGCTGAGATGAATGTATACAGAGTTCACTATTTGGGGTTTTAGTAATGACATATTTCTAGAATTAGTATTGTTTGATCTAAATATTAAAATACACAGCTGCACATACAACTAATTTGATAAGTGGAAATATGGTATCATTATTGTTTAAATTGGCAGGTATGGAGTTGCTAGTGAATGTTAATATTTGTGTCATGTTTATTTACTAATTGTAATTCTTTTTTGTGAATTATCTGATCATATTCTTTGTTCATTTAATTATGTGCTCTTGATTGTCTTATAAATTTATTTGGGTGATTTATGTATTAAAAGCAACCCTATTGCTATATTTGCTGTAAATATTTGCACTAATCTATAATATGCCTTTTTTTTTTAAAGATTTTATTTATTTATTTGACAGACAGAGATCACAAGTAGGCAGAGAGGCAGGCAGAGAGAGAGGGGGAAGCAGGCTCCCTGCAGAGCAGAGAGCCGGATGTGGGGCTCAATCCCAGGACCCTGAGATCATGACCTGAGCCGAAGGCAGAGGCTTTAACCCATGGAGCCATCCAGGCGCCTCTATAATATGCCTTTTACTCTCTTTTTTCTAACAAATAAAATGTAAAGAATATGTTTTATAATATAAAATCTTTTACTCTTTTTCTTTGCAATTTCTTCCATTGTTTTTAAGCTTAGCGAGTCCTCTATCTAACAGGGGTTTTATAAATATTCTATTCTATTTTTGTTATTTTCTTATAGTTTGATTATCTGCATATGTTTATAGCTATATAAGTGATTTAATTTGTGGTTTAATTTGTTTTGGTATTTGAAGTAAGGCCAAGTCCAAATTCATTTTTTTCTTTAATGCTCCTGATCAGTTATCCTCATATTTACTAAAAAAAATTTCCCTACTCTACTGTTCCTTTTCCTTTTATTAAGAAAAAAAAATGATAGGGTTTATATCTAGATTATTTTTGATCTGCTTATATATATGTATATATAGTTAATCCAAACCATACTGCTTTAATTATAGTTTAATGAAGTATTTTAACATCTGTTAGAGCTAGTAACATAACATTGCTATTTTTTATAAAGTATCTTTGATACTTTGCCCCTAAGTTTTCTTAAATGAGTATTAAAGTCAATTTTCAGGTTTCAAAAGCTCCATTATTATTTTCATTGATAATACAATGAACTTCATTGTTACTATTAGAAGACTGATATTTTTAGGAATTTGATTTTTACCTTTCCCATTATGGAGTATGTTGTATCTCTTTACATTATCTTTTAAGCATATACAAAATGTGTTCAATTTTCTTTTTATAAGCCACATACACTTATGTTGCCAAAATTATTCTAGTGTTAGTAGTGTGTTATAGAGTGGATAGAACTTATTTGGAGTTTCTTCTATCACTTAATAGAATTTTTTTTTTTTTTTTGCCACTTAACCAGAAAAACGAAATCTGTTTTTTTTTTCAGTTGGTTTTTACAGACTTTCTGATTATACAATAAGGTCATATAAGTAGTTATTTTTTTTCTTCATTATCAAGATTTATAACCCTCATTTCTACTTGCAATGACTGGTGCTATTGGGACAATAATAATTAAAGGCAGTGATTAAAGTTATCTCCAGTTTTTATCCCACTTTTTATAAATTATCTTTAGTATTTCATGACAGGTTAAAATAGATATTTTTACTTAGGATATATTATTTTATGCCTGTTTGTAGTATTGCTGGGCATGTAATCATTCATCAAATCTATTTTTGTTTTGTTTTTCCTAATCCGTGTATAAACAAGCTATATTATGTAGCCTAATCTTAAGATGTGAAAGCAGAGGGTCCTGCTTCTCTCTCTGAAGCGAGGTTTCTGGGTTAGTAACGGTTTGATCAGCTACCAGGAGTATGTGGAATATAAGATTTGTCATAGAGTTGAAGCAGTTGTGAGAGCTAACAAAGAACCCTCCGCATTAAAGGCAGTGTCTGAAGCTGTTGTAGGTCCGTAGGGTTGAGAGTGGAGAAAAAAAAAGTAGGATGTGGAGCAAGGGGAAGCAGAGATAACCTGGAACCTCTGAGTACAAACTGGGACCTACATCTGTTTCTCTTAACCTCCTACTTCGATGATGTGGGTGGCCCACAGGGAAAGTGAGTGTCCTTTGTCCCAAGGCACACATGGCTGGCCAGGACTCCGAGAAGCCAAAGGATGAAATGTGGGAACTGGAGGAGCCGCAAAATAAAGCAGCCAGTCAGCAGCTCCCTGTGTCAGACACAGGGGCACCTGGTGCCCTGTACCAAACTCTGAGCCCAGGGGCTGCTGCTTCACTTTTGTCTCCCAAATATCATACAAGCTACTCCTCTGGCCATATCTAACCTGGAACCATACAGGGGAGGAAATTCTGGGAAATGTAGCCCTAGTTCGCTAAGTCAAAACAATACAAAATACAGCAAAACAAAAATATTCACTTACCTATAAAACAGGACTAATAATATGCATCTAGCTTGGTGTCATGAATGGTAGAGCTAAATCATGTAAAGTATATGAATATAATATATGCTCAGTTAGTGATGTCCATTACTAATATGGATTATACCAATAGATGTCCTAATAGTGAGTGTATGTGTCTTGCTGCTTTCGTTTACTTTTACCAGTGAACCATACACTCTGTGCTACCTTCCTTAAAAATTTGCTTTACTTAATGTCAACTCACACCAGCTACATTATTTCTTATGTAACTTCCCAACATTGGGTCAATTCTTATACCTGTTTCTCCCTCTGACATAATATTTTCATTTTGGTAGGAAAAGAGTAGATACTGCAGGGCTATTATGTGGATAAAATTAAAGATTTTTATTTATTTATTTGACAGAGAGAGATCACAAGCAGGCAGAGAGGCAGGCAGAGAGAGAGAGAGGAGGAAGCAGGCTCCCTGCTGAGCAGAGAGCCCGATGCGGGGCTCGATCCCAGGACCCTGAGATCACGACCTGAGCCGAAGGCAGCGGCTTAACCCACTGAGCCACCCAGGCGCCCCTATGTGGATAAAATTAAACACTGATATGACTACTTTACAAACTGAAAATTCACCTTAACCATCATTTCATTAGTTTGGCTTTAGAATCATAATGATATGACAGGTGTGTATCTTTTCACATTTCACAAATAATCAGGAAGCAAATAAGAGTAGTCACAATTTGTAGATTGTATTATGGTATTGTTGCCTGGTGTTTTCATGCATATAGAATAACAAGAATAATAATAAGCCATTCACTATAGGCCATAATCATAATAACCTTAGGATTAGTGACTTCATGTATTTGCTCATGTATTAATAGTTAACACTTAAAAATTATAAATTTTCTTGGTTAACCAAGACTCTTAGAACTGATATCAATTGATAGTCAATAGTGAAATTCTCTTCAATTTCCTTAAAATGTGTCTTGAGAACATTTAGGCCTACAAAACTTTTTTATTTAATTTATTTTTTTTTTCACAACTTTGCTTTAAAAAAGATACTAAAGTCTGATCAGTGCTTCCTTAGTTCTTTCTTCTATCCTATTGATGGCATTCTCTCTGTTATAGTATTTATATTCAGTATTACTTCTTCTATGTAACAATACCTATCGCATTGCATAATATCAAGTTAATACTTTGATCATTGAGTTTAATTTGTGAATGCTTAATAATTTTACAGAGTCATGTTAACTAATAAATAAAGGGGACAAATAAAGTTTAATTTTTTTGTATTTTGTAGGGGTAAGGACTTTAAAGTCTTAAAGTCTGGCACTTTAAATAATTAATAGTGTTGTTGATAGCACTTCTCAAAGTCACTGTGATTTTCACAAAAAGAAACGAAGAGGACAGTATTTTCCAGGGAGAAAATAATTCTCTTTCAGGGATTTAAGAGCTTATACTTAATGTGGCCTGATGATTTTTACCAGGGGCAGATCCAGGTTTTGTGGGACCAGAAACATATACAACCAGGGTGGAAGATTCTTTAAGGAAAGGAGCACAAAATTATGAAGATAAAATTGTTAGGAGTAAAAAGACTTCCTTGGATGAGGCCATTTTATTGACTGACCCTGCAACTTAATCTTTAATAACTTCACATAAAATCTGCCTCTGGTCTAGGGAAATACTGGATGCCTTTTTCATTACAGTTAAATGTTTTGAAATAAAATTAAGAGCATTTTGATAAAACTTCAACAGTTTGGATCTAATTGTGTATTATAAAATAACTCACGTTTTTATTCTGAGAACTGTACAAGATAATAGACAGTGGCTTCATAGTTTATTTCATCTTTGAATGCTGATAGGTATTAATGACAGCGGGGGATAGCGAAAGGTATCCTTTTAAAATTTGTCAGCAATATTGATTTGCTACCTACTATGTGAGCGGCAGAAATCATGGCATAAAACATCTATTGAGGTCTTTCTTCTCAACAATTTTATGCTAAGAACAACATAACTCCTGACTCGTAAGGGCACTTTGGAAAGGGTAAATGAAGTGGTAGCACAAGGTTTACTTTAACAACTAAAAAAATGTGTCATATGTATTAATGTCAACAACTGGAATTTTACCTCATTAGGCAATTTCTGGATCTAAGGCTCTGATTATTATTCTAAGCAGAAAAAATATGCTAATTATTCACTGAATGTAGAAGGAAAAAAGGTGTAAAATCTCCTGTTAGCCGTGTGACCATGTACTAATTGCATGTCATGTGTCAAAATAATGCAGCTCACTGTGCCTAAAGCAATTAGACACACAGAACTCCATTAATGAAGCACTGTCTGTCACTAAAAGTGTTTTCTGTGCTATAGTTGAAGATTAAAATATTAACTTCTCAAATATTTATGATAGTTACTGACAGCATTTCAAAATGTTGCTTTTAACAAAAGCTTTCTATTAAGAATTAGTTTTTAATTTGGATTTTATATTCAAAGAAGTTATTAACATATGGGAGTAAGATGGGATTTCTTAGGTATCTGAAGAGGGTTTGTTAAAAAAGATAGACTACTTTTAGAAAACTTTACCATGTCTTTGACCCTTAATTTTTCCCTCAGAAAGGGGCTTTCTGAGGGTATTACCAAAACATATTTTTCCTCATTTACATATTCATTTGACAATCACATGCAAATGTAGGTTTCATTTATATTATCTTTTTATGTTATTCAAATTAATCAGCTCTGAACTCACTGCAACAAGTCAGGCCCTATTGGTCAAATATCATCTACATATTGTTTGGTGATTTGAGAAGTATCCAGAAAGAATGCCAGTAACCTAAAAGATTATCAATGCTAGCTTATTTAGTAATAGTAGCACACTGCTACTTCTATACCAAATCCACTTATTGAGTGATTACTGAGTACCAAGCAGTATGCTTGGCATACGATATTTTATTCAATTCTAGCCTCGCATGCCGTGTTTGTTCCTTTACTCTTTGTAACCATCCAATTTTGATCTAATTACCATTATGACTAACTGGCTTTGCCATGGTCTACACCTGAGGTTTTACAGTTTGAGAGTTTTTGGTCAAAACAACAATGTTCTTTAATTTTTTGATATATTTTAGTACTATTTCTTTCAGTACATTCTCCTTCTTCATCAACTTTTATGAATGCAAAAAAATGTGTTCTCTGTTGGTCAGAAGATCTTGATCTCAATCTATCTAGGATCAGTTATTTTCAGAAATCTGCTTAGATTCTTCCCAGAGCAGAATAATTCTGCATATTAATTCAGGTAAAAACAATTGAATGTTATTAAACTTGAGCCGTACTAATTAAGATAACATATCCACTGATTTTGAAAAGTTCATTTTGCCATTTCTAAGGTGTCTTCTGGTTTTAGAGGAAGTCTAATGTTTTTTAATCATACCTTAGAAAATCTAGTGCAAAACAGCCTGTCCTGAATTAGTACTCCAAACTTCTTACTCTAGCTTAATAAATGCTGAAATTCAGCCCAGGGTTAAATTATAAATCTTCACTCAGATGGCAGTAAATATTAATTTTTTGTTTGTTTTCACATTCAAAGCTCAAGGATCACTCACAGTTTTTATAATAAATGATATGTTTTTTCCTTTTCCCCTCTGACCACTCCTCTTTATGTAAGAAAAGGACAGCCTAGGGGTTCCTGGGTGGCTCAGTTTTTAAGTGTCTGCCTTCGACTCAGGTCATGATCCCAGAGTGCTGGGATGGAGCCCTGCGTCAGACTCTCGGCGGGAAGCCTGCCTCTCCCTCTCCCACTACCCCTGCTTGTGTTCTCTCTCTTGTCTCTTTCTCTGTCAAATAAATAAAATCTTAAAATTTAAAAAAAAATTTAAAAAAAAGTAAGAGCAGCCTGGTTACCTAGAAATTTTCATTAGTAATGCAAACTTGGAGTAGAACATTTGTAACCACATTAGTAATTTTTCTGACTGGTAGGAAAACTATCTGCAGTCTTAGCTGACAGAGTGCTTCTTCATTAACACCCAGAGTGTGATGATCTCTAGATACTCTACTACTGTGGGGTAGTCTACTAATGAATATTAACAAGTGATTATTTGGTTGGAGGCTCACATAGATTTCTGGAGGGATAGGTAAAGTTTCAGTGTTTATAACAAGGATACTCTTAGCTCATATCTGTACCTGAATTTGAAAGACACTTATTTCAAATCTTTAGAACATGGGTATTGGACATTTAGGGGAGAAAAATTCAATTTGTCTTCACATTGTGTGAATCATTAAATAGATTATTCAAGCAGCTAAAACAATAATTTGCTCAGTTTTGAAATTAAACCCTTTAGCCATCTCTGAACCTGTTCTCAGAAAGGATGACATAAGATAAATATGTTGGAGGGATTAGATTCCTTAGTAGATTTTAGTTATTTTTCCTTTGGTCCAAGTTGTTGGTGATTTAAAAATACTTTACTGTTTAAAGTAAAAACATTAATTTCTTTCTATTTTCCATTCAGATAATTTCATAAGTATTTTAATTTTGTTTCATAAAGTTAGTTTAGTTGAATCTAGTAGCATGCATGCTCCATAAAAATTAGAATTGTTTTTTCTGTTTTCTGTTTTTTCCAAGTTGTTGGTGATTTAAAAATACTTTACTGTTTAAAGTAAAAACATTAGTTTCTTTCTATTTTTCATTCAGATAATTTCATAAGTATTTTAATTTTGTTTCATAAAGTTAGTTTAGTTGAATCTAGTAGCATGCATGCTCCATAAAAATAAGAATTGTTTTTTCTTCCAAGTTGTTGGTGATTTAAAAATACTTTACTGTTTAAAGTAAAAACATTAGTTTCTTTCTATTTTTCATTCAGATAATTTCATAAGTATTTTAATTTTGTTTCATAAAGTTAGTTTAGTTGAATCTAGTAGCATGCATGCTCCATAAAAATTAGAATTGTTTTTTCTGTTTTCTGTTTTTTCCAAGTTGTTGGTGATTTAAAAATACTTTACTGTTTAAAGTAAAAACATTAATTTCTTTCTATTTTCCATTCAGATAATTTCATAAGTATTTTAATTTTGTTTCATAAAGTTAGTTTAGTTGAATCTAGTAGCATGCATGCTCCATAAAAATAAGAATTGTTTTTTCTGTTTTGATTAATACTGGTACTTGGTATTATTTAATCCCTGGTACATAGAGTGGTATCTAGTACTAGTAGGTGTTTAATAATTATTTCTGAAATGAATGGGTAAATGTTTCATATTCTTTCCTATCTTTATTCATTTTATTTTTATTATATTAATATGTTTCAACACATAGAGAAGATTTATATGTTATGCAAATGTTATTAATAAAGCATAATGATACAGTGAACATTCTTAAACCTAACACTCAGCCCAAAAGATAGGAATTACCAATAATTTGCATCTACCTATATGTTTTTCCCTTGTCTTATCCCTATGATTCTTTCCTCAGAGACAACACTATCCTAAATTTTGTGTTTGTGCTTTTTCTAATATGGGGTTCTGTCATAAATATTGAATATTTAAGAATATCTTGTTTAGTTTTACTGTTTTGGGGGTCTATAAAATGGCATTACACTATAAGTTATCTTCTTAGACTTGCTTTTTTTTTTTTTTTTTTACTCATTATGCTTTCAAGTTTTATTGCTACTGCTACACGTGTATCTTTCACATGCTACTATATAACAATCAATTGTGTGTCTATATTAGCTTGATAAAAAAATTTTATTTTTACCAGTTTTTTACTCTTCTGTAGAATGCTGTTATCAACATTCATGTATGTCTCCTGATGCATATGCATAAAACTTTATCACAGCTATTACCACAGAAATGGAATTCCTGAGTTGTAGGATATTCATTGGATCAGCTTTGAAAGAAAGTGTCTATTTTTGCACAGTGATTTGGGCATTTAAATTAGCAGCTTGCCCTCCAAGTGGCAGTGTATGAGAATTCCCACTGCTCTATATCTTCACCAATATTGTAATGCATTCTCAATTTTTGTTAGCTTTGACATTTTTGTTTGCTTTCTTTTCTGTTTTTGTTATTTATTGCTTTGGAATAGAAGAAATCTTGGAGATCACTTATGCCACTTGTGAGTCAGAGATGTCTCAAACAGTATGACTTCACAGACTTTAGTTGTTTAGATCCCTTAGTCAGCTTCAATTTAGCCATATTGCCAGAACCTGAATACCCTTCATTCATTTGCAATTTGAAAAGTTATTCAAAAGTTGCTAGATATAAGTTCAATATACAAAAGTCAATTACATTTTCATATGCAAGCAATAACACATTAGAAAAGTGTACTCTTGAATCAATGCCATTTAAATGACTAAGAATATAATCTATCTAAAAATAAGTCTAAAAAAGAATGTGGCAAAACTCTTAGGGAGAAAACTATATAACACCTAACAGATAAAAATGAGGATTTATACTATGCTCCTTAATAGAATATTCAATATTCATTAAAAAATCAATTCTCCCAAAACTGATCCATTAATTCAAAACAATCTCATTTCAAATCCTAATAAGATTATTTACTGATTTAAATACCAAACTCATTCTAAAACTCATATGGGAGAATAAAAGGCTAAGAATTGCTAAGGCATTTTAAAGAAGAAGCATCAGACAAGAATTGTCCTAGTAAATGTCAAAAATTATATGGAGCTTTGGGGCACCTGGATGGCTCAGTTGGTTAAGCACCAGACTCTTGGTTTCAGCTCAGGTCATGATCTCAGGGTCTTGGGATCCAGCCCATGTCAGGCTCCATGCTCAGTGGTGAATCTGCTTAAGATTCTTTTTCCCTATCCTCCTGCCCCTCCCCCTGCTCTTTCTTTCTCTCTTCCTCTAATAAATCAACCCTTTAAAAAATTTTTTCTATACAGAAAAAAAAAATAATATATTTGATGACATTAAAATAAAGAATTTTAGGGACATACAGAATAAAAACTCTTATACACAAACATAAATGCAAGAATATTCAAAGCAACATTGATTAAAATAAGAAAAATCAAAACCCAAAAAGCAATAGCCAAATGTTTTTCAAAAATAAAGTAGTAAATTAAAAATGAAACACGATACAGCAGTTTGAGTGAACTAGTGCTACACGTATCATAAACAACCCTCACAAATATAATGCTGATTGAAAAGAAATGAGGTAGAGAAGTATAATTTAACCTTAAAATTTTGCAAAGGAAGAATGGCATAAAAATGGAAGAATAAGAAATTTTTACTGTCTTCCTTCCTCCCCCACCCCTCCACCACCCCAACACAGACACACACAGTACAGTGAGTTTGGCAATCATCAGTCCATAAGAGTGCCTTTGTGAAAGTCTGAGAGTCTATCAGAGCAGTTTCAGCACACTTTTGGAGAAAAAAAAATCTGAGATTGGAAACTTTGAAGTAGGTGAGAGGAACACTTTACCTGTGCCACCCCTTCCACAAGACATCAAAACTCAGTGCCAAGAGAGATCTTCTCAGCCTATGATTTCTCCTACTGGTGAAAGTAATAGTATGTTAGTGAACATTTAGCTTCCTCAGCTGTGTGGGATGCTGCCAGAGACCCACTTCTTTTCTGCCATATCCAGAATACTGAGATTTGTTGTGTAACTAGCAGGCAGGGAGTGGCTGGGGGAACATAGCCTGAGCTCTCAGAGAACATCAGGGGGAGGCAGGATCCACCCACCTCTTAGGAGGCTGTATCAGGAAAACCATCCATGAGTTGTAGGGGACATCTTCCTTATAGATACACCTAACTGGCCCTCAGGCACCCCCAATGCTCTGTGTACCTCACCCACACAACACCCACTGGCAAAGAGAGTGGCCAGCTTCTTGTGCACATCCCCGAAGGTGACAAGAGTGAACCTTTACAGATGGCTGGTGAGGAAGCAGGCTGGTGAGGAAGCTGTTTCACAGGAAGCAGGCTCAACTCTGCTGGATTGGGAGAAAGCGCACACACACTTGAAAATTCAGTACCATATAGGAAGAGCAAATGGGTGACTGGCTTTGTAGGATCAAGAGAAGGCATACAATCATAAAAATTCCCCCTTAAGAGGGAACTAGACATGTGGAGCAATGATACCCATTTCAAAAAGCCTTAGAAATCCTCAGAATCCCTAACAGGGGAAATGGAAGGTATTTCTCTTCCAAAGTTAGTCACTGAAGACTGAAAACAGTTGATTTCTTCTTCAGATGTAAAGATAACAACGCAAGCCCTCAGGAACAGGATAAACAAGAAAACACAACACGACCAAAGGAACATAAGAGTTTTCTTCTAACCCCAAAGAAATGGAAATCTGCAATTTGCCCAATAAAAAATTCAAAATAGTTGTTTTAAGGAAACTCAGCTGCAGGAGTACACAGGAAGAAAATACAGCTTCAGGAGAACACAGGAAGAAAATACAGGAAAAGCAGGAAAAAAATACATAAACAAAATGAGAAGTTTAACAGAAAAAATAGAAATCCTGAGAAGTACCAAACAGTACCAAGCCAAGCTGAAGAATACAATGATTGAAATAAAAAGTGCAGTAGAGAGCATCCATATCAGTCCTGGTCAAGCAGAAGAAAGACTCTGGGACACGTGAAATTATCCAACCAGAGGAAGCAAAGAAAAAAAAAATGAAAAAAAGTGAAGAAATCCTATAGAGACTCTGGGATATTATTAAAAGAAACAATTTTGGCATAATTGGAGCTCCAGAAGAAGAAGAGAGGGAGAGAGGGGAAGAAAGCTTACTTGAAGAAATAATGGCTGGGAACATCCCAAATGCAGGTGACTGTTTGGACATCCATGTTCATGAAACTCCTAAGTCCCTAAACAATTTTTACCCAAAAAGATCTTCTCTGAGACACATCATAATAAAACTAAAATTTAAGACAGAAAGAGAATTTTAAAATCAGCAAGAGAAAAAATACTCCCCACATACAAGGGAGCCTCTCAAAATGCTTGTGGTAGATTTCTCAGCAGAAAGCTTGCAGTCCAGGAGATAGTGGAATGATATATTCAAAATACTGAAAGGAAAAAAAACAAAAAACAAAAAAACAACCAACTTCTCCAAAAGAACATATTACCTGGAAATGTCCCTCAGAAATGAAAGTGAAGTAAAGAGTTCATTACCATTACAAGAAATGCTGAAAGGGGTTTTTCAAAATGAAGTGAAAAGATCCCAATTAACAACATGAAAACATATGAAAATATAAAACACACTGATAAGGGTTAAGTATATAGTTAAATTTAGAATACTCTAATACTGGAATACCATGGGGTATTAGTCACTTATCTCTGTTATAAAGGTTAAAGGACAGAAGTGTTAAAAATAACTACAACTATAATAATTTATTAATGAATGCACAACATAAAATAAATGTAAATTATACATCAAAAACAAAATGTAAGTGTAGTAGAATAAAAGAGTAGAGTTTTTGTGTGTGATTGAAGCTAATTTGTTATCAGTTTAAAATAGACTATTATATTTATAAGCTGTAATATATAAGCCTCATGGTAACCACAAAGCAAAAACCTGTAGTAGATACACAGAAGATAAAGAGAAGGGAGTCAAAGCCTCTTACCATGGAAAAGCATCAATTCACAAAGGAAAATAGCAAGAAAGGAAGAAAGGAATGGGGGAACTACAAAATAGCCAGAAAACAACTAATAAGATGACATTAGTACAACATTGCTTATAAATAACTACTAAAATGCATTAAATGTATTACCAAAATTGATTAAATTCCCCAATCAAAAGGCATGGAGTGGTCAAATGTATTTAAAAAAAAAAAAAAAAAAAAAAAAGACCCAACTATATACTGCTTACCCAAGACTTCAGCTTTAAATGCACACACAGGCTCGAAGTGAAGAGATACAAAAAGAAATGCTGTGCAAAAGGAAACCTAAAGGAAAGAGGGGTAACTAATAGTATATCAAACAAAATAGATTTTAAGTCAGAGCTATAACAGGCAAAGAAAGTCATCATCTAATGTAAAGGGATCCATTCACTGAGAGGATATAACAGTTGTAAATAAATATGCATCCAATGTGAGATCCTCTAAGTACATTATGCAAATATTTACAGATGTGAAGGAAGAAGTAGATATACAATAATTAAATGCAATAGAGATACAATAGAATTGAATAAATAGAAATACAATAATTGTAGGAAGCTTCAATATCCATTTTCAATAATGGATAGACCATCCAAGAAGAAAACATTGGACTCAAACTCTATTTTAGAACAAACGGACCTAACAGGTGTGTGTGTGTGTGTGTGTGTGTGTGTGTGTGTGTAGAACATTCCATTCAGCAGCAATGGAATACACATTCTTTTCAAGTGTACACAGGTCATTCTTAAGGATAGATCGTATGTTAGGAAACAGAAAAAGCCTTTGTAAATTTAAGAGTAAAGTCAAATTGAGCAACTTTTCTGACCACAATAATATGAAACTGGAACTTAATTATAATAAGAGAACTGGAAAAGTTAGAAATACGTGGGAATTAAACCACACACTCCTGAACAACCAGTACATCAAAGAAGAAGCAAAAGGGAAATTAAAAAAATACCTTAAGACAGATGAAAATGGACACACTAAGTACTAAAACTTATGGAATGCAGTAAAAACAGTTTTAAGAGGGAATGCTTAGTGATGAATACCTACATTAAGAAAGACCTCAAATAAATAACCCAACCTCCCACCTCAAAGAATTGGGAAAAGAATAATCTAAGATGAAAGATAGCTGAAGGAAGAAAATAACAAATTTCAGAGCAGCAATAAATGAAATAGAGATCAGTAAAACAATAGTAAAGATAAATAAAATGCTGGTTTTTAAAAAGATAAAATTTACAAATCTTTAGCTAGACTAAGAAAAAAAAAAGACTAAAAATTAGAAATGAAACAGGAGGCGTTGCATCTGATACCACATAAATAATATTTGTAAGAGATTACTGTAAACAAATGAAACAACCTAAATAAATGGATAAATTCCTAGAAACATACAACATGTGAAGACTGAGTAATAAAAATAGAAAATTTATACAAAACAATAATAAGTAAGAAGATTGAATCAGTAGTCAAAAATCTCCCCACAATTTTCACTTTTATTTCCCTTGCCTTTAGAGACATGTTTTGAAACAAGTTGCTGTGGTCAATGTCAAAGAAGTTACTGCCTGTGTTCTCCTCTAGAATTTTGATAGATTCCTGCCTCACGTTGAGGTCTTTCATCCATTTTAAATTCATTTATGCATATGGTATAAGAGAATGGTTGAGTTTAATTTTTCCATACATAGCTGTCCAATTTTCCCAGCACCATTTATTAAAGAGACTGTCTTGTTTCCACTGGATATTTTTTCCTGCTTTGTCAAAGATTAGTTGACCATAGAGTTGAGGGTCTATATTGGGGCTCTCTATTCTGTTCCATGGGTCTCTCTGTTTGTTTTTGTCCCAGTACCATGCTGTCTTGGTGATCACAGCTTTGTAGTAAAACTTCAAATCAGGCAATGTGATGCCCCCAGCTTTGTTTTTCTTTTTCAACATTTCCTTGGCAATTCAGGATCTTTTCTGGTTCCATACAAATTTTAGGATTGTTTGTTCCAGCACTTTGAAAACTACCAGTGGATTTTTGATCAGGATGACATTGAAAGTATAGACTGCTCTATAGAGCAATATACAGTATATAAAGTATAGATTACTCTATACTTCTCAGTATAGACATTTAAACAATGTTTATTCTTCCAATCCATGAGCATGGAATGTTTTTACATCTTTTTGCATCTTCTTCAATTTCTTTCATGAGTGTTCTGTAGTTCCTTTAGTACAGATCCTTTACCTCTTTGGTTAGGTTTATTCTAACATATCTTATGGTTCTTGGTGCAGTAGTAAATGGAATCAATTATCTAATTTCCCTTTCTTTCTTTTTTTTTAATTTATTTTAATTTGACACACAGAGATCACAAGTAGGCAGAGAGGCAGGCAGAGAGAGAGTGAGGAAAGCCAGAGAGCCTGACATGGGGCTCAATCCCCGGACCCTGGGATCATGACCTGAGCTGAAGGCAGAGGCTTAACCCACTGAGCCACCCAGGTGCCCCTCTAATTTCCCTTTCTATATTTTCATTGTTAGTTTATAAGAAAGCAACTGATTTCTGTGCATTGATTTTGTATCCTGCCACATTACTGAATTGCTGTATGAGTTAGTAGTTTGGGGGTGGAGTCTTTTGGGTTTTCCATATACAGTATGCTGTCATCTGTGAGGAGAGAGAGTTTGACTTCTTTGCCAATTTGAATACTTTTTATTTCTTTTTGTTGTCTGATTGCTGTTGCTAGGACTTCTAGTACTATGTTGAACAACAGTGGCAAGAGTGGGCATCCTTTTCATGTTCCTGATCTCAGTGGGAAGGCTGTCAGTTTTTCCCCATTGAGAATGTATTTGCTGTAGGTTTTTCATAGATAGATTTTATGAAGTTGAGGAACGTTTCCTCTGTCCCTATACTTTGAAGAGTTTTAATTAGGAACAGATGCTGTATTTTGTCAAATGCTTTTTCTGCATCAATTGAGAGGACCATGTGGTTCTTCTCTCTTCTCTCATTGATTTGTTTTATCACATTAATTGATTTGTGAATGTTGAACCACCCATGTATCCCAGGAATAAGACCCACCTGGTCATGGTGCATAATCTTTTTAATGTACTGTTGGATCCTATTAGCTAGAATCTTGTTGAGAATCTTGGCAACCATATTCATCAGGGATATTGGTCTGAACTTCATCAAGATAAAAAGCTTCTGCACAGCACAAGAAACAGTCAACAAAGCAAAGAGGCAACCCATGGAATGGGAGAAGATATTCACAAATGACACTACAGACAAAGGGCTGATATCTAAGATCTATAAAGAACTCTCAAACTCAACACCCATAAAACAGATAATGATGTCAAAAAATGGGCAGAAGACATGAACAGACACTTCTCCAAAGAGGACATACAAATGGCTAACAGACGCATGAAAAAATATTCATCATCATTAGCCATCAGGGAGATTCAAATCAAAACCACATTGAGATACCACCTTACACCAGGTAGAATGGCCAAAATTAACAAAACAGTAAACAACATGTGTTGGAGAGGATGTGAAAAAAGGGGAACCCTCCTACACTGTTGGTGGGAATGCAAGTTGGTACAGCCACTTTGGAAAACAGTGTGGAGATTCCTCAAGAAATTAAAAATAGAGCTACCCTATGAGCCTGCAATTGTACTACTGGGTATTTACCCTAAAAATACAGATGTAGTGAAAAGAAGGGCCATCTGTACCCCAATGTTCATAACAGCAATGGCCACAGTCGCCAAACTGTGGAAAGAGCCAAGATGCCCTTCAACAGACGAATGGATAAAGAAGATATGGCCCATATATACAATGAAATATTACACAGCCATCAGAAAGGATGAATACCTAACTTTTGTATCAACATGGATGGGACTGGAGGAGATTATACTGAGTGAAATAAGTCAAGCAAAGAAAGTCAGTTATCATATGGTTTCACTTACTTGTGGAACATAAGGAAGAACATGGAAGACATTAGGAGAAGAAAAGGAAAAGTGAATTGGGGGAAATTGGAGAGGGAGATGAAGCATGAGAGACTGTGGACTCTGAGAAATAAACTGAGGGTTTAGGGGGGTTAAAGGGATGGGTGAGGCTGGTGGTGGGTATTAAGGAGGGCATGTATTGCATGGAGCAATGGGTATGGTGCATAATCAATGACTCTTGGAACACTGAAAAAAAATCTCCCCAGAAACAAAAAACTCAGAACCAGGTAGTTTCACTGGTTGATTCTACCAAACATTTAAAGAATTACATCAATTCTTCTTACAGTCTTCCAAAGGAAAAAGAAATTGAGAGAGGGGAACACTCTCAAACTCATTTTATGAGGCTAACATTCCTCTGATATCAAAGCTACTACAGAGGAAAAAAAAAAAGTCTACAGGTCAGTATCTCTGATGAACATACATGCAGAAATTCTCAATAAAATACAAGCAAACCAAATTTAGCAATTCATAAAAGGTTCATACATGATAAGTGAAATTTATCCCTGGGATGCAAGGATGATTTATAACCTTTTATAAAAGATAAAGAAATATATATGGTCATCTCAATAGATGGAGAAAAAACACTTAAAGTACAACACTTTTACGATTACAGACTCTCATCTAATTGGGTGTAGAAGAAACGTAGCTCATGAAATAAAGGCCATACATGTCAAGCCCATAGATAACATCATAGCCAATGGTGAAAGATTGAAGGTTTTTCCTCTATGATCAGGAAGAAGATAAGGGTGTCCACTCTCACTACTCCTATTCAACATAGACCTGGAAGTTCTGGCCAGAGCAGTTAGGCAAGAAAAAGAAATAAACACATGCAATCAATAGCAAACAGTTTGATTAAAAAACAGAGGACCTGAATAAACATTCTTCCAAAGAAGACCTATAGGTGGTCAAGAGTTATGTGAAAAGATGCTCAACATCTCATATCGTCGGGGGAATTCAAATCAAAACCACAATGAGATATCACCTTATACCTGTTGGAATGGCTATCATCAAAAATGATAAAATAAATCTTTGGAAGGATGTGAAAAGGAAATCCCTGTGCATTATTGGTGGGAATGTAAATTATTGAAACCACTATGGAAAACAGTCATGTTTCATAAAAAAATAAAAAATGAAACTCTGACCCAACAATCTCACTTCTGGATATATAGTGAAATAAATGAAATCACTATCTTAAAGAGATATCTGCACTCCCATCTTCATTGCAGCATTACTTACAATAGCTAAGACATAGAAATGACCTAAGTGTCCATCAAAAGATGAATTCATAAAGAAAATGTGAAAAATTATATATATCTGTATATATACATATGTATGTATGTACATATATATGAATATCATTCAGCCATTGAATAGAAGGAAATCTTGTCATTTGTGACAACATGGAGGGATCTTAAAGGCATTAATCTAAATGTAATAAGTCAATCAAAGAAAAATACTGTATGTGGAATCTAAAAAAGCTGAATTCATAGAAAAAGAGAGTAGAACAGTGATTTCCAGGGGTTGGAGAAAATGGAAACGTGTTGGTCAAAGTGCACAGACTTGTAGTTAAAAGATAAGTAAGTTCTAGGGCTCTAATAAACATCATGGTGGCTATAGTTAGTAATACTATATTATTCACTTAAAAGTCCCTAAATGAAGTTAAAATTTATCACTACACAAAAAGGTAATTCTATGAAGGGATGGATATAGTAACTAACCTTATTATCACTTCACAATATATGTGTATATCAAATCATCACATTTTATACCTTAAACTTACATAATGTTATATGTCAATTACATATCAGCAAAGATGGAAAATATTTTTAAATTTTGCCACAAAAATCATCATTTATGGATGTAAAAGTAGCAAATATATAAAGACATGAATGGAAATATTAACCAAATTTAACATAGTGATTTCTTAAGAGGCCAAGGGAGAGATGAATGGGATATATGTAAAGTTACAGGGAGCTATTCAGCCATATATATAATGTTTCATTTCTCACGCTTGGTATATTAGTGTATATTATAATGCTTGTTAGGCCTTTTGCATTTCTTTTTTTTTTTTTTTGCCTTTTGAATTTCTGATACACTTTATAAAATATGCATTCAGTTCTTTTTTACCTTCTAAATTTCTCATTGATTAGACTATGTACCGTTTAGCTTGATTTTTCTTTTTATTTTAGCTTGATTTTTCTTTAATTTCTCATTTATATTAGCCCATCTCATATCTGTATAGTTCAAAACATAAAAATTGGCTCATAATAGCTTTAATCTTTATTTTAAAACCTTCTTAAAAATTAGCTGCCCATCAACATTGTACTGACCATCCACTCTGTGTGCGGTACCATACCCACTATTAGAAAGGCAAAAATAAAAAAGAATAGCATCCCTGCTCTTGGGGATCTAGCAATTCAGTGAAGAAGATCAGCATGTGAATAATTATAGCATAAAAAGCAGTGTTATATAAAAGGAACTAATGAAGTGGCTCATGAAGTTTGAGTACCAGTATTTATCATTTTAGATACAGGGAACAATTATATAAAGATGAAGTTGTGGATAAAGTATTATTTCAAAATTTTGGATTTTGTAAAGTCTATCTGAAGTCTGACTGTCTTAAGGAAGATAATACTGCTTTTCTCAGCTCTGACAAGCTATTGTTATAATTCTGCTTGTTATTCTCATTCCTAGAATTTGCTTTCTAGACATTGTCACCTATTGCTCAGTTTATTTTAATTATGGAATTTAGGTAAATTCTTCCTGGTTTCCTACAGAAACAATAATTAACTACACTGGGAATAGTAATCTTAAGTGGTTCACAAATGAGCATATCTGGAACAATGCCCCTGTGCTGTAAATCTTATCCATCCAATTTATAGTGCTGACTTCTGGGAAATAAAAACTGTTGTTTCTATACTGGAAAATGAAGTAGTTTGTAATTTAAGAAGGATACAAAGAGAGCAAGAGAAAAAGAGCATTTTAGTCGGGTTTAGGGCTTGAATAACTGGCTTTCTTTAGTGTTGGGTTTACCAGGACAAAATGTGACAGAGTGGGATTGCTGCTCTAACAGAAGCTCAATCTGCTGGAAGAACACAAAGAGGCTGGTGAATTTCCAGGGTTCGGGAATTGGGAAAAGCATCATGTAGGAAGTTTATTTGATCTGGGTCTTAGCAACTGGAAGGATTTGAAGTGGACAGAAAGATAGAATATCATAAATAAATGGAACAGGTCACAAACAAAAATGTCATAATGACTGTTTAGAGATTAAAAATTAGATCATAAAGAGTTCTTGGATATTGACTTTAATCTTAGTTAATTATCAATTAATAGCTTGATGGAAGGGTGCCTGGGGGCACTCGGTCGCTTAAGCTTCAGACTCTTGATTTCTGCTCAAGTCAAGATCTCAAGGTTGTGAGATCAAGCACTGCATCAGACTTTCTCCTGCTCAGAGCATTCCCTACTTTTCTCTGTCTCCCTCTCCCTTGCTCCTACCCTACTTGTGCTCTCTCTCTCTAAAATAAATATATACATCCTTTTAAAAAAAAAAAAAAAGTGCTTTGCTTGGTGGAGTGCCTACTATGAGCAAATCATTGTGCTTAAGAGATTATATCCTCAAAGGATTTAGAAGTTCAAGGGATGAACTAAAGGCACATAAATATAAATCTAAAATTAAAGACAGTATGTATTTGAAATTAAGAAGTACATTCAGGTATTAGATGTACAAAGATAGCTGAATTTCACCTTAGCACAAAATAAACACTGGACTCACTTGTCAGAAACACCCTTCCAACAAGAATCCCAAGTTACCTATACTTGCATATTCATTCTTCCTCACTCCTAGAAATACCTGCCATGTGAGTCTACAGCTATACCACCCTGAATGCGCCCGATCTCGTCTGATCTCGGAAGCTAAGCAGGGTCGGGCCTGGTTAGTACTTGGATGGGAAAAATATCTGCCATGTGAAGTATGTTTGGAATGCCTAATTATCATTCTTGCTATGTGATTTTGGGAAAACAAGTGTTTAGCAGAATATAACATGAGAAAGTATTCTAGCAATACCTGCATATTGAATGGAATCTTCCAACATTGGCAAAAACCCGATCTTCTGAGTGTGTCCTTCTTCCCATTTAAAGAATCTAAAATTGTACAGAATTTTTGTTCCAGATTCCAGGGTCCCCTTCTGCCTTTTCAGCCTTTTCCAGGTTTTCCAAACTTTTGGGGGACCTATAGATTCTTCTACTACCACTGACACATTCTTAGCTAGGTTGTGCTGAAATGATCTGCATTCAGACTCATATCTTAGTGGAAAAGAGAGGAAACTGAGCATTAATATAATATTAACACCTTCCTCCTTTTTGTTTCCTTTCTGATATAGTATTTGAATGCATCTACTCTGAGTAAGAAGAGTAAGTTCTATTCTCTATAATTTGAACAGCTCTCTCTCGAATAGATTCCTTGCTCATTCTTCCTCCTTCTTCCTTCTTCCTTTACCCTCAACACACACACACACACACACACACACACACACACTTACCAGATTCCAAATCATCTTCTTGAAGTTCCCTGGCATTCTACTTCCTCACATGTGTGTTACAAATGCATTTAAAAAGAACTGGCTGCATCATTTGCAGTGTGCAGTGGAAAATGAAAATATGAAACCCCTTGTTTCACATGCAAGAAAAGAAAAAGTCTTTTCCTTTCTACTGTGGTCTCTCTGGACCTGTCATGTTGGGTTTTTGGTTTAGGTTTGGGTTTGGGTTTGCTTTTTTTGTTTTGCTGTTATTTAATGTCATGCTTCCTCAGCCCATCTGTACTCACAAATAAATGCAGACCCTGTCCTAGGACGTGAGGTGCATGGGTATGTACACCCAACTCAGCCAGCCCTTACTGCATATGCACCCAGGTTGTAGCCAGGGATGAAGGAAAGATGTAGTCTCTGGCCTGGAGAAGTTGAAGAGGGGGAGCAGGACAGATTGGTCCCAGGAGACAGCAGGAGGCAGGAGTTGCACCTGAGCTGAATCTCTAAGCTCTCAGTGAATTCTCTATCAGCCCATCAGATTTCACTTACAATATATGATAAAATTATTTAAAAATATTTAAATATTTAAAATTGTTACTAATTTGAAGGCAGCAACTGCAAAGCATTAAACCCTAAGAGGAGGGAGCTCTGTGCGTTTGCACTAGTCACAGTCCCATGTGTTAGGAGTAAGGCCCATTGTGGTTTAGTGTTGCCATACTGTTGTTTTTGAGCTTTTTCTTTCTTTCTTTCTTTCTTTTTTTTTTTTTTTTTGACAATTTCTGTGGACTCAAGAATGTAAGACAGGAAGAAAAGAACTCTATATACTTTGATGAGGTTGGGGGGTAGGGTGGGAAATACAGGCAGAGAAAGAAGGGTTCTTCCTCTAAGGAATAGAGCAGATGAAATAATGCTGCCAGAAATATAATAAACTCCTGGAGGTTTCCCTGGAACTCTTGGTATTTAATTCTTTTAATGAAATTTTATGTTGACTTTGGAAGTAACAACTACCCCTCATCAAACTCCAAGATATCATTGAGCAATTTTATGTACTTTTCTTTCCTAAAAGAAATGTGCAACTTAAGCTTGTTAAAAATACTGTATCTAATTAGGTTGAACCATATAAAATCATGGATATTCAATCATTTCTGGCCTACAAAAACAGCAGTTTTCTATGTTTCCACCAAATGTTACCTGGCCAAGGTTCCTTTCCTCTTTAATAAGTATGCACAAATAGTATGTCTCACTTTTCATTTTCTTCAATACAACTTCAGCTGCTGGGTAATTTTGCAATATTATATCGATTTTTAACAAAAGTATTTCAGCATTTTCCTGAACACATTAGTGTTTCTATGAAGTTTAAAGGGATGCCCTTTACTAACATTAGAAAATTGATTTGAACTGATAACCTAGAAAGTACACCAAAGGCAGAAGCCAACATGTTTGCCTTGATGGAAACCAGAAGATAAGATATTGCCTTAGATCTTGGGAGAGTCCTTCCACCGTGATACCACTGAGCATTGCTTTTTATGTGTAGTCTTTTAAGAAACAGGCAGGTCTGTGGGAGTAAATCTATTTCTTCTACTTGTCTTTACTTCTCTTATTTTAGAACTGGTTTGTTATGTTTTTGGAAGTAAACTGAGAGACATTTTCTTTAATTATCCATCTTTTTTCTTAGCTTGATAACATGCAGGAGGTAAAAAGAAGTATAACATAGTCATTGATTCTTTCAGTTAGAAAAATTCTAATTTTACCTGATACTTTAGGCTGGGCTCAGAGACTAACAAGGAGAAGTCCTTCCAAAATATAAGTGATGAAGAAGGGGACAGCAAAAAACTGTAAGACCCACACATTTTCAAATTTTCTATTTGTATGACTGAGTTTCTTCACTTGATTCAATTTCTGGCATATTTAGATTATAAATTTCTTATTGTTCAGATATTTATGGAATAAGTTGTCATTAGCTATAAAATGCTTTACTTTGTAAAAAAGCAAATACTGTTTTTGAAATCAGTAACTCAAGAGCATAATAAAAATGATAGAAGTATATTGTCATGTTATAACCTAATGTCACAGTCTTGACAACTAGCAAAAAATGTACTTAGAAAAACTGGCAACACTAATATTAAAATCAAACTTTCATGTAGTGCTTTCTTTCTGAAAAAAAATTGTAAGATCAAAGAAAACCAAGATATTTAAATTTCATTTTTTCAAAAGTGGCTTGTCAAATTTATATTTCTGGAAAATAAAGTTATTATGAAATTACTGAAACCCAAATCTTAACAAAGAAAGTCACAATATAATTACTATTGTATGACTTAGGAGACTCACTGATGAAATTTTACTTCAGACATTAAGGAGGTTTGTCCTGGAGTGCCTGCGGCCTATATTATGGCATCACTTGTCAAACTTTCTTTTTAAGCGCAGAATTGTTATTCTTGTACGTTGACTGCAGACTCTGCCTTAGTTTGGGGGCTATTAACATCTATCAGGATCAACTGTACATATTAGAACTAAGAAAAATTTACTTGACAAGTTTAATGGCTGCGAAAAAGCCATTACAGAGTCACAGAGAAAAGACAGAAAAAGTGCCAAGGCACACCAAAGAACCAAGGAGGAATTTTTCTTTCTTTCTTTCTTTCTTTTTTTTTTTTTTAACTAACTCCTGCCATTCTCCCTATTTTTAGTCCCAGCTGCATTTTTTTCCCTAGTCATTTTTTACAGAGTTAAAGCATGTTTCTCAGTGCCTCTGCCTTTGTGTTCTGTTGAAAGCATGCATATAGGATACAGGCACATGGCCTTGGAGCTGTGGGCCACTGGGAACACATGGCAATCAGTGCAGTCTGATGCAGCCAACAGCGGGACGAGACTTTGCTTTAAACAGCACAGCAAAGAGCATGAAGGAAATCTCCTAATAGGGGGGTGTTTGTCAGGCCACGAGAGCAGTACTGCTTCCTCTTCTGCTCTGCCCAGAACCTTCAAATGGCAAATAAGAGAATTATGCCTTTGGCCAGTGGAGTCATTTCTGAGTCTTTTCTATTCTTTTCCAGAGCAGCTCCACCCAACAAATCCCTTCTAAACCTAGAGGTCTTGTTTAGAGTAAATAGGTCTAGAGAAGGTAACTGTGAAAGCTTTATAAAAGTTCAGCCAAACAACTTGTAAATAGGTGTGGCAGAGCACTTGGGCAGACTTAATCAATTTTCCTTTAAATAAAACAAAAAGCTATGTAATTCTTATTGGTGTTTGGTAAATAGTTGCCAGTTACCCCCAAGACATTAAGTACTTACTTATTTTTCCTTCTTCTCCTGCCTCCTGTTGTATTTGTGTTTTATAAAGCAAGAAAATGGGTGAAAATGCACATTGTCCCAAAGGTTGCTTGTGGAGAGATGGTGGAGAAAGGGGCTGTCTAGGAACCGTGCAGTTGATTGCCAAACCAGAACGACCTGTTTATGAAAATAATTCTATAATCTCAGCATCTATTTAGAATGCAGGAGCCATCTTCTCAGGGAGAAGAAATGCTCAAAGAAGAAAAAAAAAGAAGAAAGGAAGAAAAGAAACAGAGATTTTACTTTTAGCTCATCTTCAGATTTGCAAGGGACAATAAGCGAGATTCATTAGGCCATTTGTTTCTGTCATCTGCCATGATTCAAAATGAAATACTAAATGTTTCATGGACTCAGAAAAAGAGTAGAATTTGTCTTTGTGTTGGCTGTGCAAAGGCGGTGTGGCTTACAGCCCCCATACACGAGGCCTGACGGATGAAAGGGGGAAGGGTGGTGCCATCTGAATGATGATGGGCTAATATCATCACCCTCTTGTCAGCTGTAATAGGCTTTTCCTCACAGAAATAATTCATAAAACCGCTACATTATATTCTATCCCTGACAGGCCCTATCTATCCTCCAACCCAGCAGGCTCACAACTAATAAGAAAATATGTGGTTCAGGAACCCTGAAAAATTAAACAGGTAGTTTATGAACAATTTGTTTCATGGGGATGTTTATTATGTTTATTAAATATTGAGCCTTTAATGTTTTCCCAGTGCAGATGATATCATAAAAATGCTGACTTAAGCCTCGGATGTATTCTTAGAAAATGACATTTTACACCACTAGTAGTACATAGTAAATAACTAAATTATAGCAGCTTCTGTGTCTGTATAGAGACAGGATGTAGGAAATGTAATTTATAATGTATCTTTATGTACATGTGTATGTGAGATGCGTCCTTGTGTATCCTTGTGTATCACGTTCAAGCCTTCATTGTAGGCTTAGGTTTAAAAGTAAGTTAGGGAATACCATTATTTTAGTGCTTGTCTTGGGGAAGGTCAGCCGGAGGTTTGCTTTATTGCTTGCACTAAAGGAGAAACCTTGAGTTCAGTGTTTGAGGCATCAAGAGTACACATACTCTGGGCACTAATAATAAACTTAATCAGGAGTGTTACTTTGTAAGTACAATTTTTATAGAAATCTGTTATCTGGATTTTCTCTGGAGACCAATGTCTGTGAGCATAGGAGGGTAAAATGGCTCCTAGTAATGTGATGTTCTTTATTTGAAAAGTATCAAATTAGATACAGAAACTGTTCTGCAGAGAGCCAGCAGAGAAAGTGCATGAAGCATGTTCTTCCCCTGCTCATACCTTGCGCATTACTAGCTTGGCTGTCATAATATATTTAATCAGTGTGACAGTAAATGATCTTCTGCTGTAGACAAGCAAGTGGAAGATTATCTGCATCTTACAGGGTTAATGGCCCTTTCATAATAAACAATACCCACAGTATGAAAATAAGGCAATAATTCACGTACATATTTCAGAAAGCACATGCCCAAGGTGATTTACAAAGGAAGTAGGATCAAACCTGTGGTTAAATGCTATAGCATTCCAGGCCACAGCTTTACTGATCTCAGAAGGACATCTTAATTTACTATATATTCCCACAGAGAAACATACACATAGGTATTTTGTAATGAATACATCCTCATAGGGTTTCACTGAGGGTATAGGTTCATGTAATGTGAAAATTCAGATGAAATAGAAAATACCAGCATGAAAAGGTTAAATGTAGAATCTGTTTGAAGAGTGGTTGTTAGTACATCAGTTTCATGCTAGGGGAGTTCTTTAGGGGCCACTCATCGGCCTTTATTTTCTATGACTTTCATAAATATCCAAAATGATGGACTGGAGAGAAACTCACCCCAAGCTTGAAGAGGACCCTGAAAGCTAGCATCCAAATTAAGGGTAACTTTTGCAATTTGGGAGGTGTGGTCAGAGGTGAGCAGAAGAGGATTCGGAAAGGGAGGTCCTCTTGAGTAAGAAAGCTAAGCTCGCACAGTGGAGATGGGGGATGTCAGAATCTCTGCCAGCATGGCAAAAAGCTTTCTTTGTGGATAATAAGCCAGTTGATGGCAAAACAGAATGAGGATCTAAAAATCAGGTGAAATACTGCAATTATTAAAATAGTCTGGCTCATTAAAAAAAATAAAATAGTCTGGCTCAGGGAATAGAAAACAATTGCATTCTGTCCTGCTCAGTTTGAGTTGTTTGCAGTCTAGCTTCTGCAAAGGAAGAGTGGTGTGGAGAACCTGGAAGGAAAGGTTAAGGGGTTGAGGGATGTTAGCTTGCAAAACAGAATGGTGAGGCTGAATAACCATCTTATCTCTAATGGTTTCTTATGTAGAGATGGGAAACAAACTGTTTTCCTTCTTCCCCAGTGAACTGGTCCAGCAGGATGAATTGAGATTAAATGCGTTTTTGGTTTGGTTTTGTTTTTTTAAATAATGGGATTGTTAGGTAGCAAAAGAGGTGTACTCTGTTGCAGAGATTTAAAAAATAGATGAGATCTCTATTTGTTAGGAATAGGCTAGAAGCAGCCTGTCCTTAAGAGGAGGCTGGGTTTTAGCCCTCACGTGGTTCCTTCTTGCTTTAAGAATCTGTGCATGAGCCTGATGGAGGGTATTAAGGAGGGCACATATTGCATGGAACACTGGGTGTGGTGCATAAACAATGAATTTTGGAACACACACACAAAAATTAAAGAAAAAAAAAAAAAGAAAATCTGTGCATGTATGCACGACTGAGTCTCTATCCCTGTACAGTTTCTGACATTTCCATTGAGAGTGTACATTAACAATTATCTGGCCAAACTGGAGCTTCTTTTGAAGTTTAATTCTAAACAATAGAAACTCTAACTCTCCTTTCCCAAATACCTTTTCCAAACGCTGGGTGCCGTACTAATAAAGTTGAAATTTATGCATTTACACTCAACCCCTTTGGAATATTATGTCCTGGTATAGATTTCCTGAGGCGAGGTTGCTACTGCTGGAGCTGATATCCACTGAAAGGCAGGGGTCAGTTTTTGCTGGGATGCGGGTGGTGGGAGGGGTAACCCTTCCTATGTTGCCTGTAGCTGTCTATGCATCTCAATTTGTTTATGATGCCAAGAACCCTGAATACTTCTCTGCACATGAGACAGACAAAATGGACGGTGGTTTGTGGAGAGGAAAAATTTACTCTGGGTCATTAAAGAACCATGAACATCCTAAACAGCATAAGGCTATGTTTGGTCTCTGGGGCTCATGTTGTGCTACCAATTTCAGACCTCCCCCTTTTAGAGGAAGGCAGTTGGTGGCAATTAATTACCCCTGGATTGCACATACAGCTGCAGCCTATGTATGGAAACAGAAGAGAAATTAGATTTAATTGGCCTTAGCACAATCAGGAATGTGGCATTTATTTAATTACGACTTGTTGGGAATGGAGCCTTGATTAGTGTTTTATTGCAATTTTAATATTAATAATATAATTAATAACATACCGCTTATAAAAATGAAATAAGCTTCTTGGATGTTACGTTAAGGTACTATGGGTTATTTTTAGAAATGCATGAAGTGTGTTCTTTTGACAATCAAAAAATTCTCAATTATATAAAAAATGAAGGGTTTCTTACCCTTGAGTGTCAGTCACATTGATTATTTCAAAGTTTTCCTTTATCAAGCCAGGTCCTGACGCATCCTCAGCAGAGCTTATATTAGTGGGTGAAATGATTCATTGAAACTCAGTTTATTTTCTATTTTGGTCTACTTTTTGGCTTTGAAGTTAAAATGTCTGTCATTAAGTGCCCTTGCATCTCTTAGTTGGTAATAACTGGGATTTCTTAAAAGGAAAAAGAAAAAAAAAATGGTGTTTAAAAAAAAGTACAGACAATAAAACATTCTAACTATATGGAGATTATAAAATTGTCGTAATTCTCAAATACTGCCTTAGCTTTTATGGAAATATTTGCCTAGGAAAATATCTTCTGTCATATTAATAAAATAATTGCACTTAGACTCTGATTATTTACATAGTATTTTCCCCAGTTGATGTATCTTAAATAAAAACCTTAAAAGTAAGCCTCTAGAGTTCTTTGCCCTATGGTTTTGTAGGATGAACATTTGCTCCTAATTCAAGGAAATACACTGCATTGTAATCTGCACTTAAACAGTCTCCCTGATAGGAATGTCCCCCCAAATGCCACACAGACTAAACAAAATGAGCGCTTCTGACTGCCATGCTGTATTAAAAAAATCTGTCTTATATTCCACACATACCAGGCAATCTTTCTCCACAGTTTCACACAAAAGCAGCAGGATTAGAAGCGCTTTGCAGTTGCATCAAACATTGGTAAATGAAGGAAAAGCAACACCCCGCGGTCCTGCAGATGTTTGTAAAGCTGCAGCGGCTGTGTGTCCAGGGATTGAAGAGGCATCGTCTCGCCACACTCGCGATGGTCACAGAGACCCACTTGCAGTGTAGAAAACACTGTTTATTCTTCATGCCTCCATCTCTGCCAATGAGAGGCTGAAATTTTATACCCTGGAGTTAAGTGGAGAGAAAGGATATCTAGCTCAGAGGGTAAGCAAAGAAGCTAGAGAGACCAACCATCAGTTCACAGTGTCAGGGCTTGGAGCAACGGTTACTTTACAGAAGACAGGTTTTCTACTTTCCTTGAATTGTTTTTTCATCATATGAAAAAATATTAATGAAAAATGCAGAGGATAATAGACACTTTTTCATTTCATCAAACGTTTAGAAAATACCTGCTAGGTGTATATATCCCTGTTCAATATGCATATGATATCAAAATGAAAGATGGGTTTGCCCTTAAAAAATCATGAAAGAACCAGAGAATCAAAGTAATTGTGTGATTGATCTGTGTGGGGGCCCCCTCTCCAGAGGCAGCATTCGGAAAATCCAATCCAGACTTTGGAGTCAGGAGACCTCACTCTCATCCTTGTTATCCTTTCAGGAATTAATTCTGGGATTCAAGGAAGCTCATCACTTCCTTGTCTCCAACTCAGTTTCCCTATTTGCAAAATAAAGAAGTGAAAGTCCTTAGATGGTCTGTGAGCCCTTTTCATATCCAATATTCTATTACTTTTATCTATAGGAAAGAGAGGAAGTGATGAGGCTTTAACAAAAGGAAAAATCCTAAAATCCAGAAATGCTATTTTATAAGGACAAGTCAATCATCTAGTCAAAGTAGCAGAACAGGAGCTCTTTGCCAAAAAATATGCCCAAGAAAATCAACTCAAAGACCTAACAGGAAGGCAGGAAGTTGGGGGAAACAATTGTTTCCTTTTTTTCTTCTGGAGCAGGGAGATATTTCATAAATACAAGGGAAATCCAGCCACTATTTCATGTGCTGTGGTCCTCTTAGAATGAGCTCCACCTGGCTTTGGGGCTTCATACACACTGCCCTGTGGCCTAAGCCCTTCACAGAAGCTCTGTTAATGCTGAGGAAACACTTCAGCCTCCTTGAATTGACCTTTGCAAGTTAAACAGGAGAATGGGACATGCAGAGTGGGTGAAAGCATAACCTGAAACTATAGCCCCTTTGTTATTTGAGACCATGCATCAGAAATAAGTTAAATATTAACATGTACCTGTCCATTTATGTGTGTCTATAGACATAACCTCCACCTTCCTGTGAAGTTCACTGTTTTTGTTTGATTAGTTGTGGGGCTGTTTTCGAGATCTGCCAGTTGGAAGTAGCCGCGTTTTGTGAAGTTAAATGAACTCGGGCAGGGAAACAGTCTGTGATAGGAGAAATTTTATATAAACACGAGAGGAACTGAAGTACTCGTTGTTACTTTAAACCGATGACAAGTATCATTATCCAAAGTGGTGTTGGTTTGGTACAGGAGCTGTGTGTGCTCCTCATGTACTTTCTTTACTTTTCTGTAGGGAAAAAAAACAAAAAACAAACCCTCCGACACAATGTCTAATAGCAGCATGTACCTGTCTGTCAACAAAGAATTCCACAATTTATGAAATCGCTGCTGTAAGAGCTATTGGAGACTGGCAGCAAACCACCCAGGCTTGACAGAACACCCAAACCTTTGGTGCCCAAGAAGCCAGTTGTAAAGCAACAATTTAGAATTCGGATTTTATTTCCTATTCCTCTAACCCCATCTTCCCATCACTCTTGTACACAATATGTAACTATAGCAAAGACTTCCATGTGAATAAGGCATCTGGGATTCTTTTTTTTTTTTTTTTAAGATTTTATTTATTTATTTGACAGACAGAGATCACAAGCAGGCAGAGAGGCAGGCAGAGAGAGAGGGGGAAGCAGGCTCCCTGCTGAGCAGAGAGCCTGATGCGGGACTTGATCCCAGGACCCTGAGTCATGACCTGAGCTGAAGGCAGAGGCTTAACCCACTGAGCCACCCAGGCACACCAGGCATCTGGGATTCTTATAGCAATTATACTCAAAACAAAAATATTACACATGTACACACAATCACACACACACTCATGATCAAGAAAATAAAGCTACAGATACAAGTAGGTATCTGTTGGGTATAATTACAAAGGTGATGCATTCAGAATTTCATTATCAATATACAGCTTGACAGGTCCCTTTTAATGTAACTCATTACCTTTACAGACAAGTTTTCCAAGGTGTTGAGAATAGAATGGCTCACTGGAGCTGGTATTTCATTCACGGGGAAAGAAGGACACACATGGTCATGATGCATGTGGCTGCTTAAGGCTTCTATCTAAAAATATTTCTCTTTTGTGGAAAAATGTAAAGATATATTTTAAGCTAAAAATTATATATGTCAGGGAAGCTCTAAGTGCCTTGGTAAGGTACTACTTTTTGTTGGAGTTCGTTAAAATCTCTTGGAGATAAATCTGGTCTCTTTTTGACGTGTTGGGAAACTGGGGAGTAGGGCAAGGAGTAGGAGGTTGAGAAAAGGAAGGAAATCCATATTTTTGGTTCAGGAAGAACTTGTATTCTTTAAAGGTAGTTTCTAGGTGTGATTTTTCAGACTGATATTGTAGATTTGTATTCGGGGGAAAGGTGGACTAGAGAAATGAGTGACCGCTATACACCCTTGCATATAGTATACAAATGTAACATGTATCCTCCAGCCAGTAACCTCCTTTATAAATAATATATGCCTCATCTTAAGACTGATTTCCAGTGTTCTACTGCAGGGCTGAATTCAGAGCCTTTTCTTCTTATATATTTGGTTTGTTTATTGGTTAATAACTTTGATTTAAGTTTTGAAATCTAAAAGTAAACCAGAGACTTGATTGAACTTGGGGAAGTGTCACTACTTCTGTGATGGAAAAGAAGTTGTGTTGTAACTGATACAGCTATGACAGGGGATCACATTATCTCCCCCGCCACCTCCGCCCCTGCCGGCCCCAAGCGTTTATCTTATGGAGAGGTTTTTGCTGGTTTTTGCTGCCTGAGAATCCACTCCCTCAGTCCTATGATTTCCTCTCCCTTTGGTGAGCTATTTTAGCCTGTCTCCAGTTGGCCAACAAAACAGCATCACATCCCTGACTCCAGAAAGGGAAATAAAATCACCTTAAAAAAACGTTTTGGTGTCAATGTTTTATAATTTTGAAAGATGGAAAAAAGTTGTCTGTTCTTCACACACTGCAAATACCTGGTAAACAACAGGGCACACAGACTCTGAAGAAGAAAAAAAAAAACAAATCAAACTTTTGCCTCAGGGAGGAATAAGCAAGAGAGGATTTTATTATTTCCATGTGTTATTTTGAATATATTATTCTGAACAGCACTTAGCACCTTCATGGTGCTAAATTAATTTAAAATGATAATGTTTTCCCTTCCTTTCTAAGTGCTCTCTTCTGTGGGTGTTGTAGGATACAGGTGGTAGGCAGAAAACTTGGAGGTTTTGATCTCACATATGAAATATTTCAAGTTTCTAAGTTTTTACATACCCAGTTTGTTGCTGGGTAACACACCATGGTGGTAGAATATGATTATATTTCCAGAATGGGTATTTTCATCAGTTTATAAAATTGTGTATTTATAAAGCTGTTAACTTTTAAAAGATTTATTTTTTTATATAAGAGAGAGAGAGAGAGAAGGAAGGAGGAAGGGCAGAGGGAGAGGGAGAGAGAGAATCTTAAGCAGGCTCCATGCTCAGCATGGAGGCTGACATGGTGCTTAATCTCATGACCTCAGATCATGACCTGAGCTGAAACCAAGAGTTAGAACTGACTGAGTCACCCAGGTGCCCCAAGCTGTGTTAACTTTTTAAAAGCATTTCACATTTGCCTTTTAACCCTCCAACTTGCCCAAGTGCTAGTTGGATGAGGTGGTATATTGAATAATTTACAAAAGAGAAAGGTTAAATGACTTACTCCAATTTGGAGGTGATGTTATCACCACAAGACAAACGTCTCTTCTACCTCACAGTGGAACCACAGTAGACAGAGATTGTACTTCAAATAGAAAGCAGGAATCCTGCTGGAATCTGTTTCAGAAATCTTTAGGTTCTAGGAAATCAGGACCCTTGGTTCTAGCTGGGCTACAGAGGTTTTCCAGGGAGATGTACAAAGGAAGCTGGCTCTGTGGAGTCAGCTTGTGATCCCCTCTCTATTCTTTGCTCTTAGGTACCATTACCCCTGTGGTGGTTGTGTCAGATAAGGATGCTGTGCTTCGTAAAAAGGAGACATGACTCCTCTGAGCTAGACCCAAATCAAATAGTACCCTCGCTTTTCCTTTTCTTTGTAGTTGGGGCCTCTTTCCTTTTATTGCCCTATGCATGCATCTCTTTCTTCTTGTCAAAATTGAACTTCAGGATGTAAATTGGTAGCACTCTGATATATATATATATATAGATAGATAGATAGATATAGATAGATAGATATAGATAGATAGATATAGATAGATCGATAGATAGATCGATCTATCGATCTATCTATATACACACACACACACACACATACATATATATTTTTTTCATTCTCTGATATTCTGAAAATTCAGGTTATGTTTCACACACACTCTCACACAAACTTTAAATTAGGTAGATTTATGTTGTCCTCTCCAACAGTGTAAACATAGGAATAGAACCTCACTTGCAAATCTGGGCATGGAAATGTAAGTCGAAAGGTAGACTTGAATGATAAAGAGATGTTTAAAAGAGAATGCGGATGCCTGGGTGGCTCAGTCAGTTAAGCACCTGACTCTAGTTTTCTGCTCAGGTCATGATCTCAGGATCATGTGATCAAACCCCACATCAGGGCTCTCCACTAGGCATGGAGCCTGTTTGGGTTGGTTTCTCTATCTTCCCCCGCCCCACTTGCATGTGTACTCTCTGTCTCTTTCTCTAAAAATACATACATTACATAGTCTTTAAAAGAGAATAAAAATTTTAGGAGTGAATTGAAAGAAAAATACTAGTCACGTACACTGTAGGTAAGGTATGGATATGGAGAGAGAGGGTGAAAGAAGGGAGAAGAGAGAGAGAGGAGATGTACAGAGAGCCAGAGAAGGAGAAAAGAAAGACAAAGAGGAAAGCAGAAGGGAGAAAGGAAAAGGAGCAGATGGAAGGAAAGAAAGAAGCAAGAGAAATGGGAAGAGAAGGAGGAAGAAAGAAAGAAAAGGAAAGAAGGAAAAGAAATAAGCAATTTAACAAAGAATGGGGTAGAAAGAAGAAAATATATGTTTGTTTTGAGAAAACAGTAAAAACAGGAAGTTTCAGATGGGACCTTGTTTTTAGACACTTTGAAATTAAGTTTAACATATGGAAATGGTAATACTATTAAAGTGATAAAATAGTAAGGATGTTTGTTATTTTTTAAGATTTTATTTATTTATTTGACAGAGAGAGAGATCACAGGGAGGCAGAGAGGCAGGCAGAGAGAGAAAGGGGAAGCAGGCTCCCCACTGAGCAGAGAGCTTGATGTGGGGGTCGATCCCAGGACCCTGAAATCACCACCTGAGCTGAAGGCAGAGGCTTAACCCACTGAGCCACCTAGGTGCCCCTGGATTTTTCTTCTTAAGTCTGGTGAAGATGTGGATATAGAAGACTATGGGCAGACATCTCAGTCACTGTTTAAAATAAAAATAAATAATTTGAAACTAATTACATCCTGAGCTTTGGCTTCATGTCTTAATTGTTCAAAAGGGAAATCTTGATCAAGAGCTTTTTTGAAAGTTTAGCCCCAAGTGCTTTGATTACTCTCGTAATCAACCTTAAAGATAAGTTTTCTATGAATTATTAACTAATACCTTTAAAGATATGATTCTTTGGATTTGATTATGTTTTTTTAATTTGGGTGACAAACCATTATTAATGAGTCATGAAACAATTTAGATGGTAATAATCACCATTTTTAAAAAATAAAACAGAATAAGTAGGAATTTATTAACTTGGCTTAATATTGAAATGTAAAACTGAGTGCAGCATGTATAGGAAGGATAAATATTGGTTTCTGAAGCTTTCGTTTTGGTTGTGTGTATGGTATGTGTGTGTGTATCCAAAATATATGTATGTGTTTACCCAAAAAATAATATGCTTTCCTTATTACAGGTAATGACCAAACTGTTTGAAACTGATCAACTGATCATTTGAAACTGATCAAACTGATCTGGGTGGTACTGAAAAAAAACCTCACCAGGATAAGTATATGACATGTTCTTTGGGATATTTTAACAGTGTCTTTATTTCCAATGAGAGATGGTTTATTTCAAAATGTGTCCATTTTAGGTCATCTTTTTCCAGAGTTAATTTTTCATTCAAAGGTATTACTTCATTAATGAATGTATATAAAAAGTGCTTTAGTTCAATTGCAAATGAATCACAAATTAACACAACAATGAGGTATTACTACACACCTACTAAAATGGTCAAAACCCAAATCTTTGACAACTGGTCAGGATGTGGAGCAAGAGGAGCTCTCATTCATTGCTGGTAGGAATGTAAGATGGTACAACCATTCTGGAAGACAGTTTCTTACAAGACTAAACATACACTTACCATATAATGCAGCATGGTATTTACTCAAATGAATTGAAAACATGTCCACAAAAAAGTCTGCACAGGGATATTTATAGCAACTTTATTTATAATTATCAAAAGTTGGAGGTAACCAAGATGTCCTTCAGTAGATGAATGAGTAAATAAACTGTGGTATATCTAAACAATGGAATATTATTCAGTGCTTAGAAAAAAAAAAAGGAGCTATCAGGCCATGAAAAGACATGGAGGTGACTTAAATATATATCACTGAGAGAATATGCAAGTGAAAGGAACCAATATGAAAGGTTGCATATGGTCGGATTTCTACTATATGACCTGGAAAACGCAAAACTATCAAAGCAGTAAAAAGATCCCTACTTGCCAGGGGTTAGTGGGGGAGGCAGGAATAGGCAGAGCATGGAGAATTTGGGGGGCAATGAAACATTCTTCAGAATACTGCAATGGTGAATACATGTTATTTTATACATTTAAAAGTCCATAGAATGTACAACATCAAGAGCGAACCCTAATGTAAACTGTGGACTTTGGGTGGCAGTGATGTGTCAGTGTAGGTTCATGAATTGTATCAAATGTACCACTGTGGTACAGGGTATTGTTAGTGAGGGAGTCTGTGCACGTGTGGGGGCAGGAGGTATGTGGGAACTCCGCACTTTCTGTTCAGTTTTGCTGTGAACTTAGAAATACTCTAAAAATAAAGTTTATTAATTGAGAGAGGGATATGCACTAAAATACTGATCTGTATTGCCACATTGACCTCCAATAAATTATACCAATTTTTTCTTCCCTTAATGTTGTATGGGAGTGTTAGTTTTCCCACACTCACACCAACTCTGTTTACTGTTAATTTTGCTATATATATTTACCATTCCAGTATGTGAAAATAGTATCTCATTACTGTTTTAATTTGCATATCTTTAATTTATGGTGAAAGCTAAAGCATCCTATGTTTATGAGCTATTTATATTTCTTTTTATAACTGCCTATTCATGTTATTTGACAATTCTATGGTTTTTAAAGTTGTGATAATTAAGAAAAAATCTTAGAAAAAAAATTTTAAAAGGTGCTTTAGGTTCTTCAGAAAAAAATCTTAATGCAAATCTGAAACTGAAAGAGCAGTTAGGAATATATGGTGAAAGACAATTGAGCTAACAACAGAACCATTGCCATTTGGACCTGGCCTGTTCCTTACATAGCCTGGAGACCTCCAACACTTTTCTAAGCTCCCATGCCTGTGGATTACAGAGCAACACAACCTTTGTCTTCAGGAGCTTATTCTTTAAGAGTCTGGAAATCTTTCTCTTTTGCTTCTTTTTCTCCTAAAGAGGTAAAAATGGAATAGAATGAGTGGGAGGATGGAGCAAGGAAGAAATGGGCAATAAATACACTTTTTAGCAAAGGAATCAGCAGCTGGAGATGACACAGAAGAGAAGTAAACACAGAAAATGGGAACAGTTGCAGTCCTGCAGGGAAGCTGGCTTGGACTCTGTGGTGGAAAGCACTAGCCCAATGCCAACACTGCTGTGGGATTTGTAGAATCTTCTTTAGATAATTTTAGCTGATTCAGACCAGCCTATTTGCAGCCCATATAATTGAGAATGAGCGGCAGGGAATTGTCTTGGTTTTCAGGCACTGATCCCTTAACCAAGCTACCCGCCACCACCGACATGGTACATCTGTTGGTCTGGTTGGGGAGAAAATATGGCCTCAAATGCATCTCCACTCTGCAGTGCTGGCCCCAGACCCTCCATCCCCCAGCCAAAGCATTGTTTGGGGCCAGGAAGAAGTGCCTTCGATTTGGCCAAATTGGTAATTAAGAAGGCAATAAAAGAAACACTGATGTTTCATGTGCCAAATAAGACAGTGTTCTATGTGGTCCCATCTCACCTGAACATTTTATTAGTGCTCTTTTTTGAGAGCCATTTCTGATTATGTCTATTTACATTGATCCAACATTACTGGAATGTTTGGGCTGCGATGCAGGCTATAATAGTGCAGATGGGTACAAATGCTTTGTGCCTCTGTGTTTATAACGGATACAGGTTCTGCTAGGGCTTTGAACTTGTTGACTGTCAGGATTGGCAATCACAGAAAACCTGTCTCTCCCTCCCCCACACCTGTTTAGGTACACTGATAATAGTTTTCCTGCCTCCAGGTGAAATGTCCTTAGGATTCAATCTCCTGGTGCACTATTTTCACACATAAGTCTTAAATAAATAGACAATTCCAAATGGAGGTGAACCCCAAATTGTGTTTTCATCGTTAGCCCTACAATAATTTCAGAATGTGTCCCCACTCTCCCATGATAGTTCCTGTCTGTAATCCCTCCATCATTGCATTTGCATGCTTTTATTATGTAGTCTGCCTTCGCGAGGGCAATGTGTTAGGAAGCATCCCGTCTGTAAGTGACTAGAGTTAAAATCATCCTCAACAAATCGGCAATGCGATCGGCTCAGAGCCGTGCTAATAATGCCATCCTGTCAGCTTCCACGCTTTTGATAAACACTGCTTCCCAGCAAAGGATGTGGGGAAGTTATGTAATCATTTGGAAATATGTCAACATGACCATGGGATTGGGGTAATTAAGCCTGTTCTTCCTTACGTAAATGCAGAATGGGGTCAGAAAAGTGGGTACTTACACCCAATTTAGTGACGGTGTCTGGAGCCAATTCGTTTGTTTAATATCTCCTTGTTTGTGTACACTGGAATTTCTCCGGGGGAGGGGGGGGTTGGAAGGTGGGGAGAGGGAGATGAGGAGATTGAACCGTTCGACAGGAAAAAAAAACAAGTAGGAGATAAAAAGTCTGTGTGTATGTGTGTGTTGGGGGCAAGGTTGATTTGATTTCCTTTGTGTTCATCTTCCCCAGCTTTGGCATAGCCCCAGCCCTCCTTCTGTTGTCCTCCTGGACAAACATCCTGCCGAGCTGCTGGGCTTCCTCTGCAGGTAGTGTACACCTTCTGCAAGAGGGGGTGCCGTCACTGGCGCATCCAGCAACCAACGGATGTGCTGCTTGGCTGGAGTTCTGATGTTTGTCCGTGATGGGCAGCGGCAAGTTTTCTGTCTCTTTTAGTGCCAAATCGCAGACAGAGCAGGAGGCTCCTAGAGTAGCTACCCAACTTGGTACAGGTTTCATCATAATACCTCTCTCCTTCCTAATCCCCAGCTCTCTCAAAGTTCTAGTTCATGTGTTTACTTTGGTTTAAGTTCCCAAAGTATCCCTTTTTCTGGTCATTCTGTACACACACATCCCAGGTACCTCACTTTTTGAAAGCAAGGTGAGTCAAGTTAGCAGTTCCAATTCTTATCAGGTCAGTGACTCAAAGCCAGATACAACTCGGCAGATTGGCAGCTCATAAGAAATGACAGCACGCTCGGGTTGATGCTTTGCCTGCCAGTGACCACAGAGAGATTGGAATCCAACCTTGACAGACTCGTTGCCGGAGTTCTCTTCTGTGTGGCAAATGCATCCCTGTGTTTGTGGCATAGGAAGTCTATTTTAGCTTCTTGGCCTGTGGTTTGAGGACTTTGCCTGGCTGGCACCATGTTTCTCCCACTTTCTCTACCCAGTGCAGCTGCTTCTGTGGTGAGTAACTGGAGAGGAGATGCATTTCTTGGAATGCACATGGTGTTTAGTCCATCCTAGTGGTTGTGGTCACTATTGTTTCTGATGCCAAGTGTCCACCCTTGAAGCAAGCTGTCAGGGGAGCTGGCTTGAGAGACTATGAGTCCACATCCTCTCTGGAAAGCCCTGTAGGCTGGAGATGGAGAGTGGTGGGGGGTGCAATGTGGAGAGGGTGAGGTGAGGTGAAAGACGCATTTGGGAGGGACCAAACGGGGAAGTTTGGAGAGGGGAGGGTACAGAGCAGTACTGTTCAGATGTTTCCCTTCCTTCCTCCTATATCTTCTTTTGGCCTCTGCACACTCTTTTTTCCTCCAGACTCTGGTTTCTGACCTCATCTGGAATTGGCTCTTGACCTGCCAGTCTATTGTTAACAGCCATACTAATGTCTGCCAGGTGTTTCCCACTCTAAGACTGAGAATAACATGATGGGTAAGGGGAAACAGTGAGGGGTCAAACTGTGAGCCTTCGAGTCAAAAGTGGGGTTTGATGAAACCACAATCTTTAGACAAAGAGGATAGTAGTGGGACGCCTCTATTTATAACAATGTCCATGGTCCCTCAGCACACTGTGGGTGAGACACTTGCTGAAACCAATAATGATGATGTCAAGAAAGATTGCTTTCCCTCCAGATACCCTCTCTTGCTGAGGTTTGGAAAAAACTGTGCTCAACATGCCAGCAACTACGTAAAAATACCCAGCCGCAATGCCCTGCGTGCAGTAGAGAAATAAACTAAGAGCCATTCTTTGCCAGCTGTGTAAATGTAATTGTAGAGTTTAATGTGTAAACAAGACACTTTCTTCATTGAGAGGACAGTAATCTTCATCAGAGAGTGACAAAGGCAAAAGGAAAATTTGAAAGCATTTGTTTTAAGAAGCAAGTGAGTCCCAATTTAGTAGTTTCTTGGAATCATGAAAAAAGAGAATACTAAGCCATGGGTGACAAATTCCAAAGCAGAGAGCAACAGAATAAATTTGTTTGATGGTATTGGCGAAGTAGGAACTCCAACTAATTTGAGAATATTGATGGTACCTTGATAAGCTATTGAACTTTAGGATAATTATACTTTCTGATATGAAAGATATTATAGTAGATGTGATATGTTAATGTATATTCATATTCTCTAATATGCACATTTAGATGCATTATGGAAAAATAAACAAAAACAAAGCTTACCCTTCATGAATCTCCAAAGTAGTAGGTTCAGAAGAGCTATTACTCGTGCACAGAGAATGCTCAGCAATAAAAGAAGAAACTTTCTAAGACTCCACCACTTTGAGATTGAGTGACAGTAATAAGAGATAGGCTTATTATTTCAAAAGGAGTCCACCAGTTTTTTTAAAAAAAAATCAATCTGTACAGATTACTTAAGGAACTGCTTACCTAGTGTTGTTGAAATTGCTAGAAACATCTGGCTGCCACACACCTGTTCCCTTTACCTGTTTCATCTGCTAGAGAGAACACTGGGCCCCTCTAATCCCTCACACCAACCCCTCTTCTTATGTTTCCTACCTATAAGATGTTCTCAGTGTTTCACAACTGACTTCCGCATCAGTCCTATTTTGAGCACTGTACTTGGGTCATCCTAGTTAAAAATGGTTCAGATTAACATAAAGATTTTAAAAGGCCATCAGTCCCTTTTTGTCCCAAATGAAAACAACATTACTGCACGAGTCCTTTTGTTTTCTTTCTGCTTTTCTATGGAAGTAAAAAACTGAGTTAGTTCTCAAATACAAAACTGAGTTAGTTCTCGAATACTAATCTTCATCATTATAGTCTATTCAAATTGAAGGGTCTATGGAGAAAATAGAGCAAAAACTCTGCCAGAAACTAAGTTCTTTATTTTGCCTGTATTCTGCTAGTTGGTGGAAAGAATTAGTAAATACCAGATATTAAAAAGGAGAGACTATATTCTGGAGTCAAAATCAATTCACCTCAGTCTCCTGTGCCTGCATACATCTAGATCTTTGCTTCTGTGCACTGAGGATTCATGTTCAAAATATTGACTTCAAAACTCTACAGGATCTTAAAATAAGTAACCAAAAATTCTATTAAAGAGGAAGCTCCCTTATCTAAGTCCACATGATCACGTCTAGACTGCTTCTCTTCACAATCTTTTGCACAACTCACTGACTGATGTCCTCCACTTCTGAACTCTTGTGGCAAACATGTTGACACAGTTCTTCTCCCACTGGTTGAGTTGTATGTTTGCCAAGAGCCAGTTGTGTTTGCTCCCAAATCTGTTTATGTCAATTGTGCTTGTTCTTGTAATTACATAATTTAATTAAATATTATGTAAACTGATGAACTAAGAGAAGAGAGCTGTTGTTTCTAAGTTGAATACTTTGAAGACTCAACAAAACCAGTCACTAAAAAATTACTATCAAAATATTGAGGGCAAAACAAGTGTAAAGGGTTGAGAAGCAAACAGTTTTTCAACCTGGATTCTTACCTGAGATTAATGCACAATTAATGCACAATTGTCATTAAATTCAATTCCAGCTGGCAGCCATGAAGACTGCATTATTGTGTGTGTGTGTGTGTGTGTGTGGCTCTAGATGAACTGACATTTCTTTTTAGCTGTAGAGCCCTGATTGTGGTTTTGTAAGATAAAAAGACCTCTTGTATTTGGTATGTTGTCCTTGAGGGAGTAGAGGGTATTTGTATACTATTCATTCATTTGTTTATTCAACAAATAAATTTTGACCATATGGTATGTTCTATGCTCTATCCTAGGCATGGAATTCAGGGTTACTGCCCTTTAGAGGTTTATATCTAGTAGGGTGAAAAAGATACTTAAACAGATGGTGGCAATATCACTGGGGTTTTGAGTACAAGTAAAATTTGGTCAAATGAAAGCACTATTATGAAAGTCAGAAATATGAAATAACATGCAGTTTCAGGGGACCACTTGGAGTAGCAAAACATGAGGTTAACAAGGTTGGCAGGGGCCATGTGGTCATGTGTCTCTGTGTTGAACTCTGAAGTTATAACTTTATTTTGAAACAAGAGATCAAATTTGTGCTTTAAAATAATTACTCTGGGGGCACCTGGGTGGCTCAGTGGGTTAAAGCCTCTGCCTTCGGCTCAGGTCATGATCCCGAGGTCCTGGGATCGAGCCCCGCATCGGGCTCTCTGCTCGGCAGGGAGCCTGCTTCCCCCTCTCTCTCTGCCTGCCTCTCTGCCTACTTGTGATCTCTGTCTGTCAAATGAATAAATACAGTCTTTAAAAAAAATAAATAAAATAAAATAATTACTCTGCCATCAGTTTAAAGTTTAGATTAAAGACAACAAAGATCAGTTAGGAGGATATTGTCATGTTGAGAAGTGATTGGTATCTGAACATCTAAACTAAGGCACTCTTAGTAATGATGTATGTGGTGAGGGGGAAAGAGAGAGTAGGGGTGAGATGGGGTGGAGAATGAGAGATTAGTCCTATTTCTGAAGTTTTATTCCATTAGGATGTGACTCATTGATTATAGTCTTACCAATACATATGTAACACAATATTCTTTTTTTGTTAAAAAACTCAATTGAAATTTGATTTTTAAGAACATTATACTTGGATTTTAGAATATTATGATAAGGAAAAATTAATAACATTATTCCAATAAAGTTTTTAATCAATAAGTTATAAAAATTGTATGTAAATAATAGCAATAATGCATCCAATTTAGGAGAATGATTAGAGCTTTATAATCTGGTTCTCAGTGATTTCCCCATTAGTTACTGTAACACATGTAGCTGTTTTTAATTAATAATCCCAAACTTTGTTTTTCTTGCTAATACATGAGAGTATCCAGAAGTGCATTATAGAAGTTGGTTTAATTGTGGTTTGGGCACCATATTTCCACATTATTCTAAATACGATATTGCCTAAATTTAGAATAGATTCCTGTCCAGTGAAGCCCCAAATTGAATTTGTTAGAAAATATCAAAAGCTGGGTTTGAAAAGGAGTATGTAAAAGCCAGTTTAAACTTGGGGCTCTCAGCCACCACTGTGCATATGTGTAAATAGAATAAGCCCCAGATTAAAATAAAAACATATCATTCCACTAACTTGAAAACAGAATTTTCTCATAAATATTTGTATATACTCAATCAGTAAAACTGCTTAACATCCATTCCTGCAATAGAGAAAACCCTGTTAGGCTGAAAAACCCATCATCAAAAGGTATTTTAAAACCTTTTTTAATGACAGGTGACAGAATACATCATCGTATGTTGAGTGACCTCTGGGTCATTGTGTCAACACTAATTTTCAATGGAAACTATAAAATCATACTTCTCCTTTAAAGGTTGGTGCTCAAATTTACCTGAAAAATAATGTGATTAAAGTATGAGTCTGGATAATGCCTCCTCAGGCAACAGATATAAAAGCTCAACCCTTAATATGCAGTAAGTCTGAAACTAACATCTTTTACCCCTCTTACCTTCTTACTTTGTTAGCTAAATGTGTATTGTACAGTTGAAAGCTTTAGCACATCAACTAACAATGCACTTCTCATTATTCAAAGCTTTAAAAAAATCTCCTTAATAATTTTGCAGTTCTAAAGATGAGATTGTCATAAATGTCCAGCTATATAAGATCAGAATTAAATCATTTGTAAGCAAAGTAGCTTAGAAACCAGCAAAAAACACCTCAGACTTCTTGTATTCTTCTCTTTATTCACGAAACTGTGCTGGAGGTAATTTTGAGGAGGCAGCACTCCATTTATTGTACGATTATGTCATGTTATTTTCCTGTTGCCACAAAGCTGCCATGAAGCGTGCTTCATATATGCCTGAAGAGTTTACCTTGTATGAATATTTGCATTAAATAAATGAAAATTCGCCTCTTTTTACAGATATCATGCAGAGACACAAAAGTGTTCCCTGCTATTAGAAATGGGCTCGTACAGACTATAAAAATTGTAAATGAATTTTTGGTTGATTTGTTCCATTTATATAAAATAGATTGAACATGCAGCTTTATGAAAATGTGTTTATTTAACCAGAAACCACAAATATTTTTTAAAACGCACTTTCCTCTTTAACTTTTAATTCCAAGATTTCTTTTTATGAATGTTCATAGTGATTTTATTGACCTGTAAGGTGAACTAAATGTACCAGGGGGATTTTTTAGATTTTTTTCTTCATCAAAGTGTTTAGTTGGGATAGAACATATAAGTTTTAGAGCTATGATTGATAGGTGGTTGAAATAAAATGTCTGCAAGAGCACAGAGAGCAGATTCGGGGCGACTTCACTCTGAGTATTTAACAGTCTAAGTCAACGTAAATTCTAATGAACATTGGAAAGCACCCATAATAATTACATATTTTTATCATGATTCAAAATTCCCACATGACTATACCTTTCTTTATTAGTAACCTCAGCCAGAGAAAGCTGGATCCTTTACATAGTAATTGCCTTCCTATTCTGAAATGCTAGGAAACCGAATCAAAATGGCAATCTCCATTGTGAACATTGTGCTTGTATTCTGTTCTCCACAAAGAGCGTATGAATATACGCATATACCTACCTATAATATAATAATTAGTGCTTCAAAATAGAAATTAAATAACAGCTGAAGAAATGCATCCAGAGAAATGAAGTTGGAGTACAAATCTATTTTGGTTATCCTGTCGGTAATTCATGCTGGATAATCATGAGCCCAGCAGTTAATGACCTCTACTCTGATACATTAAGTCCAACCAAAGATAATGGTGTCCTGGGTAAATTAACAAACCCAGTGGTAAACTTGCTTCCAGTTCAGCAGGAGACAGTGTGCAAATTAGCATTAGTTCTTAATAAGATCAGTGTCCTACAACCCACAGTTCTATAGTGTTCATAATGCTGTCTCTTTTCAGGTGAAAATTTTTTTCTCCTTGCAAAATACATTCTCTTGACTGAAATTGTTGTCATCCTAATCAGTCCCCCACCTTAAAACTTTCTCCATTTTTCCCACTTTCATGCTGTGAAGGCTGCTGTGAGTTGTTGAGAATGATTATTCATTTGTATGTTTCTTTAATAACATTTTCGTTAGATGTTGAGTTTCCCAGCAGAGTCACCCAAGAATTTGATTTTATAATTATAACCATTCTGCAAAAGTTATGGTCAGTGTATAGGCAATCTTAGTGGAATTTACTAATCACCACTTTGTGCATCTTCTTCAAGCAGCGTTTATATTTTGTTAAGTAAATGATACACCCTGTGGACAAGTGGGCACTGAGTTATTTTGCAGGACACCAGGTCCAGGTGGCTGTGTCCATCCCAGGCTGTATTTGGAAAGGGAAGACCTGCAGTAGAGATGAGAGTTATTTTAAACATTGATTTTAAAACTACGTTTCACTACACAGTCTGGAAAATTATGTATTTTTAAATGGAATTATTAAGAAAAAACCTGTGATACATATGATGTTGCATATCTGCTATTTTATTTCAATTAAGTATATTTGGCTTTTATAGAGTGCCTGCTAAAAACGACACATGGAGTGTTAGTGCTTCAAATAAATGACACCTGAATGCCTAAACAAATACAGTGTGTGTGTGCGCGCGCACGCGTGAGCATGTTTGTGTACATGTGTTTGCATGTGTGTCTGTGTGTGTGTGTGTGTGTGTGTGTGTGTGTACAACCCCCTATCTTCAGAGTTGAAGCACATGATGATGGAAGTCTGCATATTTCAAGGGCTTTGGGTTGTTTGGGACATGAGTTCTCACATATTATCTGTCAAAAGTTTTGTAAGTAGAAAAAAGTTAAATCCATGGATCTTGTCTGAAGAATCCTCTCACTGTAAAATGTTTACCTTTTGTGACACATACTATTATTTCATGATTATGTTAAAATACTCTTAAAGAGTTTTACATGTTAACCAGCTACTAAGAATGCCTTAATAGAGTACTAATTTTTGTTAGAGGTGTCTCGACAATTTGAATTTTATATGCATGCATTATGTTTTCTTAAAATGGGAAAATTATGCATTTGAAGGAATCTGTCTAGAATAATGGGGTTCTATAGAGGTTACTTTAATCACGTTCTCCAGCAGTTATAGCTGTTTTACATCTTATTTGCAACAAAAGGGAACTCTAATTATCTTCAAAAAGAGCATAAAATGGTGTGTCTTGCTGCTGATGTAATGTTGATTCCTGAATGCTGGTGATAGGAACTGACAACTAAATGCATGTCACACTTTTCAGAAATCAGCCGTAGTGACAGGATAACCACCTTTTGTGACCTAGGAGCCCAAAGAGGGAGTATATATTTGCCTGTTAAGTAGAAACAATTTGCAATCTTCCTTTTTTTTTAAATAAAAATACACTTGTCCCTGGGTTAAAAATAATTTATTTACCAATGTTAAAACTTGCTTATGTGATTTAAATTTTAGAAGCCACCTACTACTGTAAATTATCCTAAGTGTATTTAATCTCATTTCCAATCATGAAAAAGGAGAGTAGCCTGAACCTCTGAACCTCCATTTCCTTCCTTTTTTTTCCTTTTTGGCTTACAGACATAGGTGGGTATGTATTTATGCCCAATGCTGGAGTCCTGCTTATATGATTAACATGTGCTTGCAGTTTCATTTCCAACTCACACGGATCTCATTTATAAATACAAATGAGATGCATATAGCCTATTACAAAATATTAAAATTAGAATTGAAAAGAAGATTGCATGTTTTAAGTCTGGCTGCAGTCGTCATGTTATACAGTGTTTGTAAGATTGAACTGGTCGACTCTGAGCCCTAGATATGAAATTAACCAATGCAAGTCTGTAATATACTGCAAATAACCAACCTGAACCACAAGACTTGATTTAAGGTTCACATTAAGCGATGGGGAGCTGGCCTGGGAAAGAAGTCATACTCATCCATACATGGCATGTTCAAATATACAGAACTCAACCTCAAAACTCAAGTTGAGACTTTGTGGACAATAAAACCCATACCTTATACTCAGACGCACTTTTATGCACAACAGTGACATGATATCAGGTCCTATTGCCTCTATCTGTCTTTTCTTCTCTCCTGCCTAGAGTGGAGACTCAAAAGGGGGGCCAGAGGTAGAGTGCAGATGAGACATTTTCCTGTATTATCTACAAATACACAAAATATATCTTTATTATGACTGCTTAGACTAGAGCAAATTTTCAGTGAGCTCTGAATTTTGAACATATAGTACACATTTATGGCTCAACTGTTTACCAAATGGATTAATCTGCTTTTAGAATTAAATTGGCATTCCCTCTTTTCCTTCGCCCAGCGAGCTTTCAAGTTTTCAGTAATAGAACTGAACTATATGGAGTAATAGTAGGCAGAGAGATGGAGAGAGATAAAGTAGAAAAAGAGAAAGAGGGAGGGGATCAGAGAAAGGTGGGAGATACAGATCTGCAGTCATATTTGATAAAACTATGAATACACTCAAATAATTATTGCCTTTTAAGATTATGTGTACTTTCTACTACAAATATAGTGAATCTAAAAGGGCTATAAATAAAACTCTACATTATAGCAGATGGTGTAATTCAAATGAATACCTCCATTCATCCAACAAAAAATAGTTCAACTTCCCTTTATTTTTCCTCCCAGCTTCATTGGATAGTATTGGCATATAACACCATATAAGTTTAAGATATATGATGCAATGATTTGATATATGTGTATACTACAGTATGGTTACCACAATGAGGTAAGTTAATACATCCATCACCACACATAGCTACAGTATATCTCAACCTCTCTTGAGGCAGTGAGTACCCTGTGCTGAGGTCACAGCAGTGAACAAGACAAATTGAAGAGGTAATATTACAGTTGAGGATATATAGGATATAATTAATAATTGAATTACAATCATGATAAGGTAAAGGGTAAGTGTAGGGTACTCAGAGGTCAGGAAAGATATCCTTGAGGGAATCATCACAGGAATTACTGCAGGCTCTGGATAGGGAGAGAGAGGAAAGTGGAAGCTGTTTATGTTGGTAACAGTTGTAGATTGAGGGTGGCAGAGTGAGTGATGTTGTCCCTGGAATTAACTCATCCCTGTATTCCCTTGGTAGTAAGAGCAATAATACTTTCCCCCTTGTTTCTGAGTTTAAGGAGAGTGTTCTGGGTGCTCTGTGATGATAGAAAGCCAATTGCTCTTCTACTGTCTAAACAAACTAATTCCTTTTTGCTATTTTTCTTAATGTAGACTTCGGAATCTGAAAAAACTAAGTCCAACAAATTCTTACTGTACAACTCGGGGAATTTACTTAGAGTCTCCATGTCCTCATTTGTAAAACAGAGATAACACATACATTACTGGGTTTTTGTAAAGAGTAGATACATAAAGCATCAAACCTAGTACATAGTAGGTACTCAGGGAAATAGATTCCTAGTAGGTTGGGCTTCGTAAAGAAGAGTTTTCTGGAAAAGATTTGGAGATAACAATAGAAGAGAAAGAAGCAAAGACAATTTCCATAATGTCTGCTACCGAAAAATCCATGCAGGAATCATTTCTTCAGTGTTCACATCCAAGTCTGTGCCATTAAATAACTCATTAAGTTCCAGCCCCTAGAGGGGAAAGGCCTTCATTCTGCCTTTGCTTTACTATATCCTCACTCTACATGAGTTATGTTAGATTTTGTCAAGTTTGTTTATGGGATATTATTACATGTTATCTATAAAAAAAGCAAAATTTTTCTTGACCAAGTAAATTTAGGAATCTTTGACTAAATGGAGCCAAACACCTCTCAGACCTTTTATTAAGCTAATGTGTGTTGTTGTAAAGGCTTTAATAAGGTGCTTCTCTTTTTCTATCTCTCACATGCACTCACACATTTTTCTTGTGAGAAAAAGGGTTATTAAAAGTTGAAAGAGTCTCAAGGTGGTGTGCTACTGCCATAAAGATAGAAATGCAGATCAATGAGATAGAATCGAGAGTCCAAAAATAAACCTTCACATTTATGGTCAATTAATTTTTGACCAGTTGCCCAGAACAACTCAATGGGAGAAAGAATAGTCTTTACAACAAATGGTGTTGGAACCATTAGATACCCACAAGCAAAAGAACAAAGTTAGACCACTTACTTACACCATAAACAACAATGAACTTGAAATAGATTACACATCTAAATGTAAAAGCTAAAACTCTGATATCCTTAGAAGAAAATGTAGGAATCAATAATGATTTGGGGTTAGACAATGGTTTCTTAACTACAATACCAAAAGCATAGCAATAAAAGAAAAAAAGTAGATAAATTGGACATTGTCAGAATTAAAAGTTCTTATGCTGCAAACAACACCGTGAACCAAGTACAAAGATAACCCACAGAATGGGAGAAAATATTTGCAAATTATATATTTGATGTGGGGTTTGTATCCAGAAAAAATAAAGAACACTTTCTATTCAATAATAAAAATATCCCACTTTATAAATGGGCAAGAGATTTGAATGTGTATTTCTCCAAAGAAGGTATACGAATAGCTAATAATCACATGCAAAGATACTCAACATCATTAGTCATTACAGAAATGCAAATTGAAAATATAATGAGATATCACATCTACTAGGACGGCTGTAATTAAAAACACACACACTAAAAAGGTTAGCAAGAATATAGAAGAATTGGGGCACCTGGGTGACTCAGTCAGTTAAGCATCTGCCTTTAGCTCAGGTCATGATCCCAGGGTTCTGGGATCCAGCCCTGAGTTACATAGGTCTCCATGCTCAGTGGGGAGTCTCCTTCTCCCTCTCCATCTTCCTTTCCTTCCACTCATGCTCTCTCTCTCTCTCTGTCCCTCTTTCTTTTTTTTTTTTTTTTTTTAGATTTTATTTAGTTATTTGACAGACAGAGATCACAAGTAGGCAGAGAGGCAGGCAGAGAGAGAGGAAGGGAAGCAGGCACCCTGCTGAGCAGAGAGCCCGATGTGGGGCTCGATCCCAGGACCCTGAGACCATGACCTGAGCCGAAGGCAGAGGCTTAACCCACTGAGCCACCCAGGAGCCCCTCTGTCCCTCTTTCAAAAACAAATAAATAAAATCTTAAAAAAAAAAAAAAAAGAATATGGAGGAATTGGGTATCTCCTACATTGCTGGTGGGAATGTTAGATGGTAAAGCCCCTTGGGAAAACCATTTGGGACTTCCTCAGTAGTTAAGTATAGAGCTACTAGGTAAGTGAGCAATTTCACTCCTATATAAACAACTCAAATATCCATCACCTGGTGAATGGATAGCAAAATATGTTATATCCATACAATGGAATATTATTTGGGAATAAAGGAATGAAATTCTAATACATACACTGATATGTATGAACCTCATAAATGATATGTAGGTGAAAAGGCAGCCATAAACATCCCATATTAAATAATTATATCAATATGAAGTGCCCAGGATAAGCAAATCTGTATGGACAGGAAATATATTAGTGACTGTGTAGGGCTATAGAAAAGTGAGGAGGGAATGGGAAGTGACTGCTATTAGGTATAAGGTTTCTTTTAGGGATGATGAAATTGTTTTGAAATTAGACTGTGGTGATGATTGCACAGTTCTGTAAATACACTGAAACACATTGAATTGCATACTTTGGATGAAAGTATTTGGGTGAAAGTTACGATATATAAGTTATATCTCAATAAAGCTGTTTGGTTTTTGGGGGGGTTTTTTTTGGAAAAAAAAAACTGATGGCAAAAAAAAAAAAGGTTGAAGGATCTGCTAGTCAAAGATGAGATACACCAGGATAAAACTCTGTCTTCCCTAATTACCTAAAATAAGACTAATAATGAAGGCAAATACAAATACAACCAAGATTTTTAAATCTGCTGTCAAGCCCAAATTAATTTAATAAAACAATATTGGGAATATGATATATATTCAGGTTTATATACATAAAACTAGAGGTCACCACTACCTATTCACTGTTATCTTTATGCCTAAAATATTTAATTGTTACAGTTTTGATTTTGTGTTTTTTAGATTTTTATTCTATAATTTTAGGAGAGTGTTAGAGCTTGTTGCAAACCAAAGACATGGTTGGTATTAGTCTGGACTGTCAAACATAAATAATATGTCCAAAATTTAAGCTATATGTAAATGTGAGAAAAATATTTCATGTTGTTTCTGAGTGTTTTAGTAGGCAAAGAATCTTTATAAACTATTGAGAGCAATATGACATTGATGGAGGAATTTTTATTCAGTCACTTAACATCTCTCTTTTGGCTGATTTTTACATAACAAATGAAGGAAAAACCTGTATTTAAAGTCTGGGAAGCTGATTTCCTTTTCCATGCCTTTCAGATGTATGCAAGGAATAAATTATCTTTTAAAGATTAAGGCATAATTTAAAAATTTTAGTATTGCTAGGATATTGTTTAATCCAGATGGGATTAGACATTTAGCATCTATATAGAATCTTACCTTATTTTCGGATTTAGTTTTGGTAACTAATGTTCCTGAAATGATGTAAGTGCTGATGTATGGAAACAGGAATGGATAAACTGGAAGAAAGGAACTGTTTTTGTGTTTCCCTAATGGCAAAGGATGTTGAACAACATTTCATTTGCTTATGTGCCATCTGTGTCTCTTCTTTGGTGAAATATTTTTTGGCTTTTGCCAATTTCTTAAATGGATTGCTTGTTTGTTTACTGTAGAGTTGTGAGAGTTCTCTTAATTCTAGATACCAGTCCTTGGTAGGATATGTGGTTTGCAAATATTTATTCCCAGTCTCTATCTCATCTTTTCATGCTTCAGTGTTTCTTGTCAAGCAAATGTTTTTAATTTTGATGAAGTTCAATATATTAAATTTTCTATTTATAGATTGTAGTTTTGGTGTCAACTCCTGGCCCAGCCCTAGATCCTGACAATTCTGTGTGTGTGTGTGTGTGTGTGTGTGAGAGAGAGAGAGAGAGAGTTTTACAGCTTTACATTTTGAATTTAAGTCCATGCCCCTTTTTCAGTTAATTTTTTTTTAATCAGGTATGAGACTTAGATTGTTCATTCTATGGCCTTTGAGTGTCCAGTTGCCCCAATGCTATTTGTTGAAAAGGCTGTCTTCTTTCCATTAAATTGCATTTGCACTTCTGTTGAAAATCTGTTGGGAATAATTCTGTGGCTGTATTTCTAGATTTTATATTCTGTTCCATAAATCTGTGTCTCGATTACTATATCTGTACAACAAATCTTGGAATTGAGTAGACGGATTCTTCCCACCTTATCATTCTTTGGTAAGATTGTATTAGCTACTCTAGTTTCTTTGCCTTTGCATTTAAATTTCAGAAAAATTTTGTCTGTAGTGCAAAAAGATCTTGCTGTAAATTTACTAGAAATTACATTAAGCCAATATATCAGTTTGGGAGAATTGACATTTTTTTCTATGTTGGGTTTTCCAATCAATGTACATGGTATTGTATTATTAATTTCTGTGCCCATGTGTTCATTGCTACTACATAGAGTACAACTGACATTTTGTACATTCATCTTATATCCTGTGACATTGACTATCTGACTTATGAGTTCTAGGTGTTTTTATTTTTGTTTTTTAGATTCCTTGGGGTTTCCTATATATCAAATCATCTCATATGAAAAAGAGGGTTTTATTTTTTCCTTTGTGATTTGTATGTCTTTTATTTGTCTTCCCATATTGCTAGCCAGAACTTCCAGCACTCTTTTGAGTCAGAGTGGTAAGAGTAAATTTTTTTGCCCTGTTCCTAATTTTAGGGAGAAAGTATTAACTCTTTCACCATTAAAAATGTCAGGTATAGGTTGTATGTAAGTGATCTTTATCATACTGAGGAACTCCACCTTATTTTTTTAAGATTTAAAAATTCTGAGTAGGGGTTGAATTTGTCGGATTTTTTTTTCTGCATCAGTTGATTTGATCCTGTATGTATCTTTTCCCTTAGCTTGTTAATATGGTAGTTACATAGATTGATGTTTCAATGTTGAACCACGCTTGCACCCCTGCAATATTCTCTATCTGTTATTATTACAATTATTTTTATACATTGCTAAATTTTATTTGCTAATATTTTGTTAAGTATGATGTGTCAATATTCATGGGAAATATCATTCTCTAGTTTTCCTCTTTTGTACTGTCTTTGCCTTATTTTTATCTCAGGGTAGAATAAATTGGGAAGTGTTTCCTCCTCTTCTGTTTTTCTGGAAAAGACTGTGTAGAAGTGATTGCAGTGCTTTAAATGTTTGTTAGAAATCTTCAGTAAAATGATCTTGGTCTAAGTGTTCCTTTTGGGGGGAGTTTTTAAATTAAAAATTCTATTTCCATACCAGCTATTAGGCTATTCTTAATACTTTCAAAGAATCAGTTTATTATTTTATTGGTTTTCTCTATTGTTTTTCTATACTCAGGTTTGTTGATTTATGCTTTTATCATTATTATATCCTTCCTTCTGCTTTCTTTGTGTTTATTTTACTCTTACTTTTCTAGTTCTTGAGGTAGGAACTAAGGTTATTGAGATCCCCCTTTTTAAAATGTATGCACTTAGTGCTATGAATTTCCTATCAGTATTGCTTAAATAGTGTCCCACAAATTTTGCTTTGTTATCTTAGTTTTACTTAATTCAGTGTATTTTTATTTTCTGAAACTTATTCTTTGACCTATAGGTTATTTTAAAATGTGTTGTTTAGTTTCCAACTGCTTGAAGATTTTGTTGTCTTTGTTATTAATTTCTACTTTGATTCCATTGTGGCCAGAGAACATTATATTATTTCACTTATTTTCTATTTTTGAGGTTTGTTTATAGGCCAGCATGTGGTCTGTCTTGGTATGCATTCTGTGGACACTTGAGAAGGATGTGTATTCTGCTGTCGTGGGGTAGAATGTTCTACAAATGTTGATTAGATCTTACTAGTTGATGATGGTGTTGAGTTCTTCTATATCCTTGGTCATTTCTGCCAAGTAGTTTTATCAATTTATTTATTTTTTAAAGATTTTATTTATTTATTAGATTGAGAGAGACAGAGAGAGTGAACACAAGCAGGGGGAACAGCAGGCAGAGAGAGAAGCAGACTTCCTGCTGAGCAGGGAGCCTGATATGGAACTTGATCCCAGGACCCTGGGATCACAACCTGAGCCAAAAGCAAACAGGGAATCAACTGAGCCACACAGGTGTCTCTAGTGTATCAGTTATTAAGAGTATTTATGTTTCTCACTAAAATTTTGGATTTATCCCTCCTTTTAGTTCTATCAGTTTTTCCTTCACATATTTTCTAGCTCTCCTATTAAGTATATATATATATAGATATATATATATATACATACACTTTCAGAATTGCTGTGTCTTCTTAGTAAATTAGTTGTATTATTATTATTATTATTATTATTGAGAGGGGTAAGGAATGGAGGGAGAGGGAGAGAGAGAATCTTAAGCAGCCTCCATGCCCACTGCAGAGCCTCATATGGGGCTTGATCTCACAGCACTGAGATCATGACCTGAGCCAAAATCAAGAGTCAGACACTTAACTGAGTGAGCCACCCAGGCAGTCCTAGCTGGTCATGTTTTTTAACTCATTCTGCCAATCTCTTTTTTAATGGTTGTAGTTACACCATTTGTTTCATGGGATTAAACATCTGCCTTTTTTGTTATATGTTTGCTTTCATTGTTTTTTGTTTTATTTTTCCTGCCTTTCTATAAATTACTTGAATATATTTTATAATTAAATTTTCATCAATTTATAGTGTTTTTGAATGTGTCTCTATAGTTTTTATAGTAGTTACTTTGATATTAAATTATATGTAAATATAGATGTAGATGTATAGATATAGATAAATGATAGATAGCTAGATCTCAGTATACTGGTGCTGTCATTTTCTCAGTTTGAATGAAATGTAGAAAACTTTCTCTTTTTATATCACTTTATTTTCCACCATTTATAACATTATAGTCTTAAATATTTTATCTATCTGCATTTAGAACTACATCAGACATTGTTACAACTTTTGCTGAAGCTGTCAAACACAGTTTAGAATTCTCAAGAGAAGGAAAGTCTATTATATTTACTCATATTTTTGCTTGCTCTATTTATTCTTCTGGCAATTTCAAGTGCTATTTCAGGAACTCCTTTATCCATCTTTTTAGGGTAGGTCTGCTGTCCTCAAATTCTCTTAGTTTTCTTTTACATGAGAATATCTTGATTTCCCTTTCATTCCTGAAGGATTTTCTTACTGGTAAAGGATTATGTGTTGATAATTTTTTCTTCTTTTAAAGTACTTGAAACATGTTGAAACATGTATGCCATTTTCTTTTGGCCTTTTATATAGGCCAAAAATATAGAATGAGAAACCATTCTAATTATTTCTCCTTTATAGGAAGGATAAAGTATCTTTTTTCTCTCATTGCTTCAGGATATTTTCTTCTGGTTTAAGTTTTCACAAATTTGACTGTCATGTGTCTTGGTGTGGATTTCTGTGGATATATCCTATTTAGAATTCATCCAGATTCTGTGATATATGTTTATGTTTTTTGCTACATTTAGAAAGTTGTCAGCCATTATTTCTTTGAGTATTTTTTCAGCATTGCTTTCTTTTTCCATTCCTTCAGAGACACTAACTTCATGGATATTAGATCTTTTATTACAATCACACAGATCCCTGAGGATTTATTCTTTGTTTTGTTTTATTTTGGTTTTTCAATCTATTTTCTTTCTGTTTAGAATGAATAATTTTTGTTGTTCCATCTTCACATTCACTGATTCTTTCTGTTGCCCCCTCCATTCTGCTATAGAGTTCAACCATTGAGTTTTTTAGTTGTATTGTATTTTTCAGTTCTAAAATTTATTTGGATTCTTTTTTTTATTTTCTATTTTTTTGGTGTGACTATTCTCTCATTTGTTTCAAGTGTGCTCAGAATTGTTCATGAAGCACTTTTATGATGATTACTTTAAAAATCTTTGTCAGGTAATGCTAATATTGTTTTCTTGATGTCATCTATTGCTCTCCCCCCACCCCATTCAGTTTGAAATCTTTCTGGTTTTGGGTATAACAAATGATTTTCAGTTAAAATCTTGGCATTTTGGATATTATGTTATGAAACCCTGAATCTTATTTAAATGTCTGTTTTAGGTAGCTTCTTCTGATACTGCTATGTCAGGGAAAGGAGAAGCACTGCCTTCTTACTTCCAGATTGAGGCAGAGGTTCATGTTCCCTGCTCAGCCTCTATCGATACCCAAGATGAGGGCTTTTTATTATTCCTGGGTGAAGGTGAGAATTCTGGCTCCTTACACTGCTTCTATTGGCTTCTATGGCTCAGAGTGTTAGGAATATCTCCTTCTTTTTCCCCGGGTGGCTTTCCCACATATCATGAAGTGGGTGGCCTCACTAGCACTGGGCTGTGGTGAAAGTCTTAGTTCCCCATTAGACCTTCTCTGACATCATCCAAGCAGAGATTGGGGAGGGGCACCCCATCACTGTGGTGATAAAGGGTGGATGTCCAAAGATTCCTACTATGTGGTCTCTCCACTGACACTGGGAAAGGGCAGTGGTGTCTCATTGCTATGTGGCAAGGATGGAAGTTGTGATGCCCTACTTAGATTCTCTCACAATACCGTAGCATGAGGATTTGAATAACTCATTACAGCTTAGCTAGTTTGGCAGTTTAGGATCCCCACTTAGCCTTTCCTAGGGTGGGTGAGGATGGGGCTACAGAAAAAAAACTGTAGAGCAATTATTTTCTAAAAATGTTCGCTCTTGCAGGGCTATGTTTTTCCGGTCCTTTGGCTAGGGAGAGTTAGGCATTGTTGGTTCTTTTTGTATTAGTGCCCATTGGTATTTCTGGTATTGCCTGCTTCTTCTGCAACAAATCTGGTATATATGAAGCAAAAAATAAAAGCCAGAGAATTCCCCACCATATTGTTTCTTTGCATCCTAAGGTCTCTAGCACTCCAGTCTTTTCCTCTCTACCTTTTAGAGACTTGATGTTTGTTTTATATATCATGTTCAGGATTTTTACTTATCTTCACAGAAGTAAAAATCTTACTGTTTAGTTTTTCATTGAAGGAAGTGCCAAACTTTTTTCCAAAGTGGTGGTTTTACCATCTATTTTCTTACTAGCAAGTATGAGAGATGTGGTTTCTGTATAGCCTTTTCAGTCTTTGTTGTTGTCACTATTGTTATTGCAGCTTTACTAGTAGATGTTTAGGGATATCTCGTCATGATTTTAATTTGAATTTCCTTGATGGTTGGTGATGTTGAACATTGGTGAATGTCTCATAATGTCTTTTCCCTTTTTCTATGCAATTCTGATTTGGCTTACTCATATTACTAGAAGGTTAAGTTTTTACAATTATTAGGCTAAGTTCTGTCAACAATTTTGAGAAATAGAGAAGTGAGAATGTTAGTAGGCAACATGTCATTTATTATCTACAACAGAGTTTCTCAACTTTGGCACTGTGAAAATCATTGATATTTTGGATTGGATAACTTTGTTGTGGGGAATTGTCCTATGCATTGTAGAATATTTAGCAGCATCCCCGGGCTTTATCCATTAGCTAGCAAAGGCCCTCACTCCCTTACCTGTTATGACAACCAAAAGTGTCTCCAGACATTACCATATGTCCTCTAGGGATACAATTACCCTGAGTTGAGAACAACTGATCTATACTCACTTTAACCAATATTAGTGGGAGAAGAAAATATGTATGTGTTAAAGTCAGGATCTTTCAAGTACATAGATTCAAGTTGGCTCTTTTACACAATAATTCATTTTTTAAAATTTCTATACTGATTTCTTCTGTGGTGTAACACCTTCACCACTGTTACATCTGTGGTATAACAGCAGTACTGTTGCATACCACCCCTCTGACTCTTCTACTTCCTCCAACTATTCCCCAGACCTTCCTTCAAGTTGGTGTTTTGTAGACCACATGTGACTCTGCTTATAATTACTATTTATCTCATTTGCATGTGATTTTCCTTGTTAAAATGTCATTATCACAAATGGATACCCCTTAGGGTGGCATGAAAACATTCTTGAGCAGTTCAATCTTCACTGAAACTTTAATTCTACTTGATAAAGCTCCTACTATGTTCTTGGCTGACTTCACGTTAGCAATTAAAAAAAAAATTCTTTGCCTTCCACAGTTTCGTTTGCCTCTTCCCACTGCTTTGTCCATCTCTCCATAATTTCTTGTTTACTTTACAGTTTCTCTTGGATATATCTTAACTCATCTGAATATCTTTCTGGTCAGTACTGCCCATTCATGATTATTTATACAAAAGAAGTGCTAGGATATAACATAAATAACCCCTATTTGAAGGCAAATACTTATATCAATGTGATGACAAGAAATTAACTTGTTTTCTGAAATAGAAATGAATAAAAGTAGAAATGTGAACTGAGGAGTACAATAGAAACTGAGATCTAACAGACACAGATATCTAAGGAAAATAACTTGCTTAATGCATAAGGAAATCTGGCCAGTTGGTAGAGCATGAGACTCTTGATCTCAGGACTGTGAGCTGAAGCCCCACTTGGGCTTGGAGTTTATTTAAAATAAGGAAATATGGCCAGGGTGACTGTATTTCATTCATATAAGTAGACAGATAGGCATAATGTGTTAATAATATGTATCTTTGCTATGCAACATTCCTTAATGTGGGCCTGGACTGCAAGGACAAAAAAAAATTACGTTAGATTTCATTATTTGTATTGTCTTAAATACAATACTTAGGAGAACCTAAGTTCTCATAATATTGAATGTCAAGTCATAATATTGGCCTCTCTCTTTTTCCTTTCATATCTGGGACTGGTTGAGTAAATATATCACCTTCTACTCAGCCTGGGATAATAAAAATATACCTTCCTAAAGATACTTCAGTCAGAATTAACTCCTTCTGTGCTTAGTAGTTCACTTTTTTCATTTTAGAGTTATAGTACAGAAGGCATTGATACAGTGTGATTCAACCATATGGATTATGAATTTTGAAATTTTCAAAAGATGTGGACATCTCTGATAATTTCTGAATGTATTTTTTAATTTCAATATTCAATTCCAATATTTCCCTAATTCAGGAAAGCCTGTATGTGTTTGAGGATTACTTTTGCATAAACTACAGAAATTGAAGGAATATTTTGCCATCCAAAATTTAGTGGTTGTTGGAATGTTTGAGATAACTCTGTACAGACAAAAGTTAGAAGACCTTTTTAAATGGTCTTTAAAAGGATAACATAAAAAAAAAAAACAACCCACATAAGTGGACCCCCACAGTTCAAAAACCTGTCTTATTCAGGGTCAACCATATTCTATGTTCCATTATAATACAGAAATATATTGTGCATCATATGTTATAATATATAACATATAACATATAATACATTAATATTACAATATAAAACATAATCTACAACAACAGAAAGGTTTTGACTTTTTTTTTTAAGATGATTGATTTCACATTGGAATTGAGTGGAAGCTTAAGCCAGCTCTTCCAAATTATTGCATATTGGTAAGTCACATGGTTTTGAGAATTTGACAAATTGTAAGGTTTTCTTCAACATGTGACACTAAAAAATATGACACCCAAAAACCAACTTGTAAGATAAGTTTTCTCAAAACATCTTACAACTTTAAAAATGCACTGCTTCAGCATTCTTCAAAACCTGTTTTAAAAAACATCAGTTTTTAATTAATGACAACTATTGAGTTTGAGGATTAGTCATATCTTTTGCTATTGCTATTTTTTTAGTCATTGCTAAACTTTTGTTTACAATTATGCCCATTAGTACATCCAATTTGAAGACAAGTTAAAAAAAAAAAAAGCAAGAGATTTGAGCTTCTCAATTTTATTATTTTCTAACATCCCTAGTCAGTTTGCAATAGTATATAGTATAGCCTAAGATCAAATTACCAATTTGTGCACATGTGGATTTTATATTACATTTTGGGTGACCTAGAATCAGTATAAGTGAACTAAACCAGTGTGAATGCACATGCTATTATAATACTTTCCCTTCATATGCTTAGCAACATCAATAAAATGAATGATTAAGGACCACATCAACTGAAACAGGTTTATTAGGTTCTGAAAAAAAAATTAAGAAAAACCAAAATTTTTAGAAATAAAAGACTGTACACTAAACAACAGAGGACTGACCTTCTATCAAAATCTTTGAGTTGCTAAATAAATTTGAATGTGTGAATGTGTGTAGAAAAATAATCTTTTTTAAGATTAAAATTATAACTGCATATGTGTTATGTATGTATCTCTCTATATCTTTCTATATCTGTATCTACCTATATCTAGTTTCTGTATTAAAATATATATTTGATAATTGTGACAAATTTAAATTATATATCTACATCAAAAATTAGAATAAAAAATCACCTTTCATTTATATGAGAGAAAAGGAATTGATTTCTTGAGCTTTCTTCTTGGCTAGGTAAGAAAAAAATCCACTTTTTTTAAATTAAAAAAAAATTATTTTTAAAGAACCTAAACAGATGTTTAAAGTACAAGTTCATTTAAAGAATTCTTTGAAATATTTTCTATGGTTATAATGTAGAGAAAGAAGATGAAAATTACCAGTTAAGAGTAAATTTAGTCATTAATATTGTTAATTTATTTAAATGTAAAAGTAAATACTTATGTATATTTTTATAGATATTTTCAAGTTTCTCTATTCCCCATTGCTTCTTGCATCCTGTCTCTTCCTTTAGGTTCAACTTCTTTTTTTTTTTCCCCTTGTTTTCTTGTGTGTGTGTGTGTGTGTGTGTGTGTGTGTGTGTGTGTGTGTCCTGTTCCTCAATCTGGGTGGATATTAAAAACTCAAGAGCCTACCCATCAGGTTTTATACCAGTCTGTCAATCATTCTGGGACTATAGTTTTCCATTTACAAGTTTACTGTTCTAGCTTTCTTTCTTTTTTTCTTTCCACCCCTAAAAATTTCCTTTTCTTTCATGTGCTATTATTTTAATTTTTTTCATTGTATTTTATTGTTCCATATTCTCCTTGAGTTAATTTGTTAATTATACAACTTTTACACTTCTTTTAGTGGACACCCTAGATATTAAAAATTGTATGTTTGAGTTATTGAAATATATAATTACTTTCAATTCTTTTAAAATAATGTAGAAACCTAGAACATATAATTTTCATTTATCATCTTCTGATCTTTTACATTATTGTTGTCATACATTTTAGCTATTTTTTTTAAACTTAAAAATATATTACTGTTAATGGCTTTTATAGTTAGTGTATTTTTTTTACTCACATATTTATATTTTTCAGTATTCTTTTTCCTCCTACATTTCACTGCTTACATTTTGGATCACTTTTCTTTGGCTTGAAGAACTCTTTGGTTATATTATTATAGGCCTTTTGCAAACCAGTTGCTCTAGTTTTCCATTGGTTGATGACATCTTTATTTTATCCTCATTGGTGAAAAATGTTATTGTTTGATATAAAATTTTAGGTTGGTGATTATTTTTTTCAGCACCTTAAAGATTTCTTCCCATTGTCTTCTGGCATATATTGTTTCTGTTAAGAAATCAGCTGACAATCCGATTGTCCTAAAGTCTTCTTTCCTCTGGCTGGCCTTTGAGTATTGTCTTAGATATTTAGCAATTATATTGTGACATGCCTAGATAAATGTGGGTTTTTTCTTTCTTTCTTTTTCTTTTCTTTCTCTCTTTCTCTCTTCTTTTTTTTTTTTTTTCCTTTGGTATTATTCTGCTTGATTAGATTTCATGCATCTGGTAATTAATCTCTCCCACCGGTCTGGAAAATTCTTCTGCTTTCTTTCTTTGTATATTGATTTGCCCCATTTTTTTCTATACTGCTTTTCTGGAGCTCCACGTTCACACATAATGGAAACTTAGACCATGTTCTACATTTTCCTTTTCCTTCTTTCTTCCTTCCTTCTTTTCTTTTCTCTTCTTTTCTTTTCTTTCTTTTCTCTTTTCCTTTCTTCTGTACTACTCTTTGTACTTTAACTTCAGCGTTTTCTATTAATTTGTCTTCCAGTTCACTAATTCTGTCCTCAATTTATGTCTAGTCTACTAAATCTTTGATTGTATTCTTAATTCAGATATTGTATTTTCATTTCCAGAATACCTATTTGATTGTTTTATATAGGTTCCAGTCTTCAATTATTTTGTTTCTCATCTTTTTGCTTATTTTTATTTTTTCACCTATTTTTTAGACATATTAATGGTGGTTATTTTAAAGTATGTCTTGGTTACTTCAAAATGTGGATCATTTATAGGTCTACTTTGCTTGTGATTTTATTATATGCCAAACATTGTATATTTAAAATTCATACATCCTCTAGATTATTTTTTTCCCAACAGAAGGGATTAAATGTTTCCTCTGTCAGGAATATATAATGTAATATATGGTAGGGTTGGAAGGTTTATCATTTCAATACAGTCAGGGATTAGGTTGTGTTAAGGGTGGGCTTCAATTTTGGTAACACTCAATCCATGCGTGGGTCATCCTGATTCCTTGAGCATGACCACAACAGATTTCAACTGAGAGTCTGATGCATCTTTGTCTCTTCAGTTCTGAAGAACTATAGGAATTATATCTATCCAACAGGTTGAACCTCACCTCTTTAATCCCACAGTTCATAGAACTTCAAAATTTGCTCTTGAGAGGGAAACCTACCTTGAATTTGATAACCTTGAGTCTCCAATTTTGTCATTTTAGCCCACAAATGCCACCATATTAGTTGCTTTTTCTGTATCTCAGCATAACCTTCTTCCAGGTCCAGGCCTGGATTCTCAGCCCCAGCTACCCTCAACATTGATGTATCCTTAGGGGAAAAATACCTGTAGTTCCTTAAACTTAGTATCAATTCATAACTCCTGGGATTTTTCCCTCTTATTTGCTTTTTTTCCTCCTTCTTTTTTAAATTGGGTCTCATCCTCCTGATTAGTCTTGGTTTTCTAGTCCCATGAAACTAGAGGATATTTCACTCTTTCTACAGATTTCAGTTTTGCTCCATTGCATTCCACTGAACCTCAGAATTTAAAAAACGCCTTGTATAGAAGGAAATCATCTTCTGTTTAAGGCCCCAGAGGTCTAATTTTGTCACGGTAGCCTGTGTGCCATCAGTGGCTCTATAGTTATACCACACCTTAGTTCTAAACCTCTAACCTGTACCGAGAATCAGCAGATACTATGGGGGAAAATCAGCTACCTTACTTTTTGCCCCTCTCTAGAAAGTTTGTCCTTCTAGTTCTTATTGCTTCCACAATTCTCTAATGTTTTAAAGAATTTTTTTCTTGTAATATTATCAACTTTTCTAATTATTATGGACATAAATATTGACCTATTACATCTCAACTAGAAGTAAAAGTCAGCTTTTCGTCAATGTATTTCATCCCTATCATTTTGTATGTGTTTGTAGCAAGAGAAGAAATCTGTTTAGGTATGTTATTAATAACATTATTATGACCAAATATTTTTGTTGAAAGTTTAAGCTAGGTAATTTACTTAATGCTTAATATTGTCTTCCTCATTTTATTCTTAAACACCACTATTAAAGTCATTTTATAGATAAGGAAAATTGAGGCTTATGAGCTTTTATCCCAAGGTCAAACAATTAGTGATTGGTGAAGTTGGGATTTTATTTTTTTAATTTTAATTTTTATTTTTTTTAAAGATTTTATTTATTTATTTGACAGAGATCACAAGTAGGCAGAGAGAGAGAGGAGGAAACAGGCTGGCTGCTGAGCAGAGAGCCTGATGCAGGGCTCAATCCCAGTATGCTGGGATCATGACCTGAGTGAAGGCAGAGGCTTTAACCCACTGAACCACCCAGGCACCCCAGTTGGAATTTCAATTCATACTACTAAACCATACTTCCTCCTACCAAACTGTAATAGGGTGAGGAACATTACTGCTTTATGTCATTTTCTAACTCTTTAATATGAATTTGATTTTCTACCCCCAAATAGGATAAATTACAAAGCTGTTGTTACCACGTTTAAAGCTGAACTAATACCACCCATATTTTAGGCACTTGAAAATATATCGGCATGTCATATCAGTAACATGTAGAATCTAAGCATATGTATAGCAAAATTCCTGATACAAATGCTTTGAGTATTTAGAAAATTGACCCAACATGTGGCATTGTCTACTAAGTCTTTGTTCATGCTGATTTCTGATGGTTTTGCAGAATATTGTGTTAGTTTTTAGGGCTAATGAGTTTGGCTTAATTTCTTTACCCCTCTCAGCCAAGTCTTTCGACAATGTGTCTTCTCCCATGGGGTCCTTGCTAATAAATATTTTAATTGAACTTCTTTATTAAAATGAGTGTCTATATGATCATCTAGACACCCCACAGATGTGAGGAGAGATTATGAGTTCAAATGAGATTGGGGTAGGCAGCCAGGTTTGATCCTGATACTGCATTATCATAAATTCTGATAAGGGAGTCCAAGTTCACGCAAGATTAGTAAACATAATGAAATGAAACTTGAAGTACTTGCTAAGTTTGTTTTCAGTAAATCATCAATATTTATTAAGCATGAAAGATTGGCACAATCTCAGAGCACAGGCAGCAGAATGCTGTTAACCATGTATTAATTTCAGTTACTATGTAACTTCATTATTCACTAAATTCATTGAGTCAGGTAGGAGATCATCTAGTTTGTTGTCCCTTTAAAGAATTATTTTCATTCATATTTTATAAATAAAATCATAAAAGGTAAAATTTTGGCCTCCATTTCTATTTGGAATAGCATTTTCCCTTGTTTCTTTGTCTTTTCCCAACAGTCACAACTATTCACAATTTATTTTGAATAGTGTTTATCCCTTTATAATTTTTTAAAAATTTTATGTGACTTTATAATTATTTGTATAACTTTATGTAAGTTGCTAAAGAGTACTTGTTTAGCGAATCAAAATTTTAAAAAAGAACCTCCTTAAAGGAAATTTCCAGGTCTTACACTTCTCAAAGATGTTCTTACAATATTCATTCTCTACATGTAATTAAAATCTAAATAGCATTTAAACATTCTTATATTAAGATTCTGCATTTAATTCAAACCTTGCAATAGCCATGGCTGTCAAAGATTTCATATTCTAAGACAAGGACAAAATAGTCATAGATTAATTCTAATACTTCCCTTTATTCCTAAACTGAAAGCAGGTATCATTATTATAGCTTTGGAAAAGGAACTTGAGAGCTCTCTTAATTTAAATGACATCTCACTTGGTGAAGAATTTGAAACTTGGGGTACTGAATGATGAAAGAAAAGAAAGGAATAAATTGTATTGGTATGAAGTAAACCAAGACAGCTTTCTTGTTGGGAAAGCACAAGGGAGACTCTAAAGGCAATCCAGTTACCGCTAGAAAAGTATGAATCACAGATTGATGAAGATTATATGTCCTTCCATGAATACTATTTTAATTTAAAGCAATAATAAATTCTTTTTAATCATTATCACTTTGGCCAGCAAATTAATATGAAAATAAAAATGCCCATCAAAGTCTTATCAAACCTTAAGAATATTGGAGTTTATGGTTAATTTTATTTGTACCCCATGTTTGCCCATTAGACAGAATACAATCATAAAGTAAATTGGGAACATATATTGTTTACTATTGGGGTCTGTTAAATTTTAATTTCAATCTGCTTAAACCAAATTTTCTCAGATTTACCTTGAGTCACAGTGGAAATACTTTTTTTACATTGTGAGTTTCTCATGTGCCTTTAAACAGCTACACTTCCTCCTCATCCATACCTGACTCCAGTCACTTTTTAAGCTTGCTAAACGAATAGTAATAATAACAATAACAACAATAATAAATTAATTAAATACCCATGAATACTGCATAAGTTGGTTTCCTAAATTTCTTTTACTCCCAGAATGTGTTCTGTCTCTGTTCTTAGTTTGGGAGAGGAAGGGTAATACCTAAGTGCTTCTGCTTCTCCAGTCATTACTTTCCTGTCTTCAGAGGAGGGACCTATTCTTGGGATTTATTTTGCAAAATAAAACATTGGGAATATTTCAGTCCATTATAGAATTTGAACCATGAAAACAAATAAGCCAGATAAATTTCCCTCACAGAAGTTTTCTTGGGTCCTATGCAAATATTCCTAACTCTTTCCTTTTCAAGTGACCTTTGGGTCACAAAGATTGTTTACCCTTCCTCCTGGGGTAATAGCTATCTACTGCTTTGAATTTGCGGGATTGTCTTGCCACATAATTCTTCCTAAAATTAAAAAAGATTGCACAATGGTGATTTTCTGTCTCCATAGAGATGTGTCTAGCCATAGTTAAATGGTGGGCTTCCTTCAGTAAAAATAAGTAAGCAAGTAAACAAATAATAGTTTTTTCCTCCTGCCCTCAATCCACACAAATCAAATCTGTGCTAGTGATTTTGTGAGGCTCAAGGAATAGGGTTAAATGGAGTACAAGGCCTATGCCCAAGAAACTTACAGTATAAATGTTGACAGGTTACCATATATTTCTGTAAATGTTGGCTGAGGATAAGGTAAATTCGAGTCTCAGTGCCACATTAGAGGCACTGTTTATTTTCTGTGTGGTTTCAAGTTAGTCTCCTCTGCCCAGGGGTAGCAATAGGGGATTTGCTGTTGAACGATTTTATATCCACAAGTCATGTTTTATTTGAATGGTATGCATGCATACATTGTACTTTGATTTCTGTTGTCCTTTACTGTCAAATTTCTGAATGTTAATATTGCCTCCAATTAATCAATTACTCGGGCAATAAAGGAGAATTTTATTGGAAAGTCCTTTCCCAGAAGTAAATCCAAGTCTAATAGGTAGAAAGCCAGTAAAATGATGTGAAGTACCGCAGGACCAAGTCATGACTATAGATAGACCACTCTGCCATGAAGTGTGGGTGAGTCCGTGGTTTTCTGGTTCTCTTTTTCTCATCGGAAATATAAAAGGTACCTCTCAGACATTCTAAGAATACTAATTTCAAGCATCATTTACAACAGCAGACATTGCAATTAGAATATAGGTTTTCTCCCTTGTAAATGGAAATTTTAAAATCAGATCCAGTTAGAGGAACAGAATCCTGGGAGGAAAGACTTCCACAATCTCTTCCAATTGAGCTTGGCCTTCATCAGCATAGATGTTGCCTATGGGGGCCTTCTGGGTCCAAGAGGAGTTGGTAAGGATCTGCAAAGATGAGCATATTTCTTTCTATAAGGAAGAGCCTCTAAAGGAATATATTTGAATTTAGTTAACCATATTTATCCTGAAGAAATTTTAATTGTTTTTTTCCAAAGTTTAGGAAAAGAGTATCTTAGAAGAAATATGCCAAAAAATTAACTGTTAATTTCAGTGTTGCCTAGTAGTCATAAAAATGTGTTTTTCAATTTCTATGTGATATATATTTTCTCAATAAGTCAAATATGAAGGACAGATATTTTCTTATTTTAATTTAGATGCTTTTTTAATTCAAAAGAGGGATTGGAGAGTTATTGTTGATTAATAGAGTAAGAAAAACATAAGGTTGAAGAACTAGAATAAATGAAGGTATACTTTTTCTTTCCATCCAGTATATAAAATCTCTCTTCTCCCCTGTCTTTCTTTTCCTTTCTCTCAGTCTCTCTCTCTCTCTTTCTCTCTTATTTTCACAGAATACTAGAGTGCTAGAAATCCTCATGTTGGCCTAATAACATTATAAAATGTACAAATGTGTGAAGACTCTACATAACCATGTTTCCAAGGAGAGATTGAGTACCACTGCAGTAGTTGGATTTGATGTATTGAATGTTTATATTTTTAAAATCTTTTATTAAATGCAGTGAATATTATCATTTCTGCTATTATTATTTGCAGTGTCTCATGGTCTTGAAATGGCTTACGAGATTTGCCTTTGCTTTATCTATTAAAAAATATTCTCTAAGAAAAGTCATCATTGAAAACGTGTTTCACAGGGAAGGCATTTATCCCATTTAGGGAATTTGATGAGGTACTTAAACCACTCAGTGTTAATTTGTTTACAGGTATTCAATATGGTAATTGCAAGTAATCATTTATTTTCTTGCATGTAATAAAACTTACTTAAAAAAAAAACAACAACTTTTATCCCAAGGACTACTTAGCATAGACTACTTACTATTTAGAGTGCCCTACTATCCTGTGTTATTCTATTTTTTCCCAGTGAGTGCAGTTCTACTATACATGGAAATTATGTAACTGGTCATTTAGTTATGGTGTAACAGGTATTCTTATTAATATGCTCTATTTCGTGGTTGCCAATATTGCTGTTATTTTACCTGTGTTCATCCACTACATTCAGTAACATACATTCACACACACCCCTTCCTTCGAAGGAGCTTTAAGTATTTCCTTCACTTATCTTTACTGCCTGGGGAGTAGATCCTATTTTGTCATACATTAAAAAAAAAAAAAAAAGACAGAAATATTGAGTTGGGCCTGGAATCCAAATCATCTGTCTCTGATCCTGACTATATCTTGCTATAAAACAATCATAAGCATCCACTGAGCACATACTATGTGTCCAGCATTGTTCTAGAAGTTTTACATGTATAATCCCATGTATAGCTTGTTAAGGCAGGTAATAATACCTCCATTTTGCAGATGAGGAAACTGAGGTATACAGAGATTAAGTAACTTGCAGGTTGGTGAGTGGCAGAACCAAGCCCTATCCCAGTATATCAATATCCAAAGTCTATTGTACTCTAAGCACTGAATTATTCTATAGCCCCACCTATGAGCTGCTGTCGTCTTTGAGTCACTGGTCACTCCTTCACATTCATTTCTTAATTATGTTAGAGAAATTTTTAACATGATGTACATGAAGCTGTGAGTTTCAGTGTCCCTGGGAGTCTTGGGAATTGCTGGGGGTTGTAAGAGTGTTCCAGAAGGAGAGAAACTCATTTACAATCAAGAAGCATTTGTCCATAGATCTCAAAAGAAAGAGACCTAAAACTCCATGGTCCTAGGCATTTGTTATAATTTCTTTCCTTATTCTATATAAATATTCCCTTTTATATCTACTTTTGTTATTTGTAGTTTAATCATCTTTTCCTTAGAGAGAGTATCCAAAATTTTTATTTTATTTTATTTGTCAGAGAGAGAGAGTGCACAAGCAGGCAGAGTGGCAGGCAGAGAGAGAGAGAGAGAGAGAGATTGAGCACACAAGCAGGGGAAGTGGCAGAGGGAGAGGGAGAAGCAGGCTCCCTGATGAGCAAGGAGCAGATGTGGGACTCAATCCCAGGACCTTGGGATCATGACCTGAGCTGAAGGCAGCTGCTTAACTGACTGAGCTACCCAGGCATGCCAAGAGAGTACCCAAAATTGTAAAAAGTTTTAGTTTCACAAAACCTGGATTCTTCCCCTACTTATCCTCCCCCCCCTCCAATAGGAAATTACATCATCCATTTTATAATTAGGAATGTGCTGAATGCTAGATGCCAGTAGGTTGGGATCAGCCTGCCTCAGAGGGTAACTGATCATTTCAGGAGCTATTACAAGTGGATATACTTTTTTTTTTTTTTTAAGATAGTAGAGGATAAGAGATGATCTATTGATTCTGAATCATCTTGTAATAATCTGGCATGATGGAAATTTGCCTGGCCAAAAAGAACACCCTGAATCCTAATATTTAATCCAACATGTAAATAACTCCGTGGCTTTCAGAATTTTTAATTGCAACTCAAGCAGAAATACATGTTATATGCTTGTTATGACCCATTGTTTTGGTCCATCTGAACTGCTAAAATAAAATACCGCAGACGACTGGGTAACTTATAAAAAACAGAAATTCATATCTTAGAGTCCTGAATGCTGGAAAGTTCAAAGCAAACCATCAGCATGGTTGAGTCAAGGCCCTCTTCCCAGTTCATAGCTGGGAGTTTTCGCTGTGTCTTCAAGTGGTAGAAGGGGCTAGAAATCTCTTCTGGAGCCTTTTTATAAGGCACTAATCCCATTCATAAGGGTTCCAACCTCCTAATACTATCATCTTTGGGGGTTAGGATCTAATCATACGAATTCAGACTATAGTAAAATAGATTTCACATTTCACTAATGGGTGACAGATTTTAATTTGAAAAACAGTGCAAGAACACATTGGCTCCTTGAAATGATTTTTTTTCTTCCTACAAGCAATGCATGGACATGGGGAAATGGACAAATCTAGTGATCCTTCCTTGTCCAATCACTCTCCACAATGAGAAATAGGACTAGCTGTTCCAAAGGGAAACTAATCACTGACAATAAGGAGAAATCAGTCATCCAAAGTACTAATGAGATTGTGATTGGTTTGTTGGTTCATTTATTAATTGGGAGTGAGCCTTTCCATGGCTTTTACTGCCCATTTTACACAGGTGCTCCACACTGGTTCATCGGCTACATTGTCTAATCATCCACAGGAGGCTAATTTAAATAGCTATGCTATTGGTGATTACAAGCCATCAGTTGATAATGGAACCAGTGGTTGGTAGTTTCAGTTCCCCTCCAAAGAATTTTTTCCCAAAGTATTTAAATACAGAAACTAATTCAAGATAGTGATTAAGAGACATGATACACTGGATATAGAATGTTCTTTCACAGTATACAATTACTGAAAACAGCGTATGTTAGCAAAATTGCATGTTTTGTGAAAAAAGGATGTGGAGAATTGCATGAATACTCAATATTTTTGCTAAAACTACAGACTTCCACAGGGCTTCTGTTTGAAGCCTATGTCTTCCCCAAAATAAAACTCATCCAGAACTTTAGATACTGTCACCTCTGGAACATGAATTCATGAATCAAAGCTCCCTTTTCATATAAAACTAACTGATTTGTAATCAGAGAGGCTTAATATAGATACTAATTGGCAAGACAGTTGCAGATGAACTTTCAGTTTTGAATTTAATACAGTAATTTCTTTCTATCTGTAATGGGGTTTATTTAACAAATGTCAGCCACGTGTGGGAATTTGGAAGTCGTTGGGAAACTGAATCAAAGCCTTTAAAATAAAAATCTGGAGAGTTTGTAAACACTTTTTAATGCATTTGCAAAATTTATAGTAATCACTATAACAGCCATGGGGGGCAAGACTCTATTAAGCAGTGATTCCCACTTTTTGGATGAGGTGATCAGTGACATTTATAGTAGATTTCTTTGGTGTGAGGAAAGCTCTGTTCATCACTCACTGAATTACATGGACTATTTTAGCTCACTGAGCTTGATGCAATCTTAACAAATATGGATTCTTGAGGATGTGGAAAAGTAAGGAAAATTGTCATATAAATCCTTCACTGCTATGTAAGCTGTTCTTAATCTTCTAATAAGCCTACTGGGAACCACTTTTGGGTCACTTTATGCTTCAACAATTTGCTCTTCTGCCTAAATGACCAGGTCAACGCCTGGGCCTTTTTGCCAGTACCTGTGAATTTTTAACCCAATGATATTTAAGGAATCATCTAAAGAAGATGCAACTATCTAGCATAAGTCCCACTGGTTCAGCCTTGTTCACTGAGAGAGACAGTGTACTATTATGACATGAATGAGTGAGAAAACTGAAAAGATTGGGGTAGGTAAGTGTGGAAGTAAACATTTATTGAACATTTGCTAAGATCAGCTTTCAGTGCCGTTGTCCTGGGCACTACTATGTCATACTTTTTCCTGACAGCTTCTCAATTAAACCTTGATTCCCAAAGGATTTTCATTGTCCGTATCTTACAAATAAAGACAATGAGACTCACAAAACTAAATGATTTCTGCAGGAGGTCTGAGAGCTAGTAAGTAGCTGAGTCAGAATCTAAGAAGTGTGTCTGAAGACAAAGTTTATTATAACCTGTTCTTAGAGGTCCCAAATTAACCCTGGGCTGATCTAGGACTAGAATCCAACCTCCTACCTTTCTGACCAGTGTTCTTTTACTAGACTGTGCTGCATTATAATATAGCTACAACTGTATCAGTTTGGAACAAGATTGTCTTCTCATAGGGTCACTTGACTAATGAAATAGCTGAGGTGAAGGGTCCAGAGCTTTCCACTGAGAAGCTAGTCATTCAGTTAGTTATCCAACTACGTGTTTGTGACACAGCAGAGGGTCTGAGTCGATCAAAATCAATTCTCCTTTCACAAATGTAACCAAGCATTGTTGTCATCAGGGAAGAAACTTGGTTTCATTAATTAACAAGTAGCTGTGGTAGTTGATTAATGACTGAGCAAAGCAGTCTTGCTTATCCTATAGATGAACCCTTTTCATTGTGGTCATATTCTATCTTCAGAGCTTATTTTCAAGATCTCCAAGCTCAACCTGCCCTATTTTGATTCTCCATCCAAGATTGTTCTAATCTGTGTTTAATCACAAAAAATATGAATGGCAGGTGTCTACATTTCCTTTCAACAGTGCTATTGAGTCTCTACTGTGTGGTAACCATTGCTTTTTTGATCAAGATAGATGTCAAAAGTAATCATTAACATTGTCTAGGCCAGTTCAATTCAATGAATATCAGCTTCCTACTGCATGCCAAGTACAGTCATTGATTCTATGAGGTTACATAGATAAATACGTGGTTTATCAAGGGAGGAGGAAAACGTACACAGATAACTCTAGTGTAAATCAGACTGTGCTGTAATAAAGGAATGTGATAGAAATGGCTACTTATTATTAGGAGAATCGGCAATATATCATAGAAGAGGAAATGTTTTATCTGGTTCTAGAAGACAAAGAATGTTTAAATTTTAGTCAGAGAAGGACTTTGGAGGATAGGGCAGAGAAAAGAAAGAACATTACAGGCAAGGGAGGCAACATGAGTAAAGGTTTATTGGTATGAAAACATATGGTTGGAAAAATTCAAGTAGCACCATACTGAGAGATGAGGAAAGAAAAAAGGCCATTGAGATTCAAGGGGCAGATGAATCTAGAAAATTTTGTGAGGCAAAATTAACAAGAAGTGCTAATGAGTTGCAACTTCATTTTGTAGGAAATGAGATTTTATGAAAAATTGTTTAAGACATAGCGATTTCAAGATGAAAATTACTATCAATAGGTTAAGAAATAGCAAGTGATTCTATTCACTTCAAAATAATGCTTAAGAAAATTTTTAAACAAATCTCACCTAGATTTATATTTTTGAGTGAATTTCGATCTTGGATGTCAATACTCCAGCTCACTCTTTGAAATATACTCCCTGCTCCAGACTTGTGTTATGAAGCAAATGTGTGAGAAGGTCATTTTATCTGAAATACTTACTGGGGAGAATGATAACATGCAAAAACATTTTCCTTTGGGAGATCGTAGAGAAAGCTATCTCAGCCATGCTATTCTAAAATCATGATCTCTTACCATGATTGTGAGGATTTAATTCGGGAAATAGAATTCTAGAAACAGTAACTGTGCAGGTGCTATGTAGAAACTTTTTGTCTTTCTGAATTAGCAGTTCTGCTTGAAGGAGGATGGTCGTCTAGCCTTTACTTCGCCTGTTTTATGAAGATTCTGAAGACTCACAGAGCTTGAGTAAGGAGATATCAGAGAATATAAATAACAAAGGTTAGAAATAATTAATTTGTTCTTATTTTTATTGTCTTTGAGAGGCAAACAAGTTGATCATCTGGATTCCTTTGCCTCAATACTGACACGGCCATTTTTTTTTCTAAGATTTTGTATTTATTTATTTGACTGACAGAGATCACAAGTAGGCAGAGAGGTAGGCAGAGAGGCAGAGGGGTGGGGGGGCGGGGAAGCAGGCTCCCTGCTGAGCAGAGAGACTGATGCCGCTCCATCCCAGAATCCTGGGATCATGACCTGAGCCGAAGGCAGAGACTTTAACCCACTGAGCCACCCAGGTGGCCCATGACATGGCCATTTTTTAAACCATTTTTTAAAAGATTTTTTTTAAGTAATGTGTACCCCAGTGTAGGGCTCAAACTCACACCCCTGAGATCACAAGTCTCATATTCTACTAACTAAATCAGCCAGGCACCCCTAATCTGGCCATTTTAATTACATGTATTTCCTAATGTGAGTGTTCTGTGACTACACTGAATATTTTGTGTCTCTTTACACTATAATGTGCAAGTGTACTCACTTTAACATAAGTCATGTTTCTAATTCTTGTCTTTTTTATTTACTCATGGCTTAATTTTAATCCTTCCTTGGTGTTTTAAATGCCTCAAATAAGAATAATGCCAACTAGGGTGATTTTCACCTTTTTATTAGCAAATGTGAAACATGTGTAACTCATAATCACCTGGTTGTTCTTAGCCCAGGGCATCTGGAGAGGCTTTTCAAGATTTCTGCTCTCCTCAGGCACTCACCAAAGGGAATGCAAGATTCAGTCGTTTTAACTTACAAATCAAGTCCAGATTTGATTATTAAGGTTTTCTATTTCCTACTTGCTGTCACAAACCCATCCTGAAATTTAATTTCCCTACTAGACATTTTAAGCAAAATGATTAAATGAAAATGGCCAAACACTAATGAAGACTTCCAACAGGAGAAATGTGTGAGATGGAGTCAAGAGCGAAGTCTCATGTTTGTTTAGAGGGAGGAAATTGTAGAATATGGATGTTCTCTGTTTTAATGAATCTGAGCATTAAACCCTTTTCTAAACAGTCCCCAAATTTCTATAGTTATAGATACCTGTACTAGGCACGCTAATTATACACATGTCAATCCAGGTACATTGCGGAGAGGAACTAATTCTCTTCTTGATCCAGCTACAAGATGCAGTGGTGGGCAAGAAAGAACTGCTTAATTAATGTTCTTTTAAGTAAGAATTTATTTTTAGGATCATTGGTGACAGATAATCATGAGAAATTTCTGAATTGCTGATTCTACACACTAGTGTGTTGATGCTTAACATAGGTTTTCTTATTTGTGAATTATCCTTTTAATGTAATAATAAATGAAAGAAACTGCTCATTTTTTCCCATTTATTTGCTATTATTAGTGCTTGAGATGCTCTTCACACAGTCTTCTTCTCTTTGTCACATTGTGACCTCCTCCGGTGCCCCACACCACTCTATCTGCAGTAGCCCCGTGGCACTGTTCCTATTACTGTATCATCTTTTCTGCATACCAGTTATCACTGTCAGATGTTCTCTTACTGAGGTGATTATATGTTAATTTGCCATCTCTCCATTCTATGATGTAAGCTCCATGAAAGCAGGAACCTTTCTGTCTTGTTCATCATTTTATTCTCGCCACCTAAATCTGTCTGTGATGACCTGTGAAATCAGTTATCAGCAGGGTATAATTTTTTATGAATTTGGGACTTATTCATAGAATTTAGGAAAATATTATATTCATTTTTCAGGATATGAACTTTTAAAATCCCTTTAAGTAAAAATGTCCATGTGAAAATGTTTGGAGTAAGAAAATATTCATGTACCTTATTTGCTTCTGTATTATAACTATCCTGCTACAAGCTGAACTGTGTGCTCCTCCCCTCCATATTCATACATTGAAGCCCTGATCCCTAAAGTGTCTACATTTGGTGACAGGACTTTTTTTTTTAAAGATTTTATTTATTTATTTGACAGAGAGAGAGAGATAGGCAAGTAGGCAGATTCAGGCAGAGAGAGAGGGTGAAGCAGGCTCCCCGCTGAGCAGAGAGCCAATGCGGGCCTCAATCCCAAGACCCTGAGATTATGAACAGAAGGCAGAGGTTTAACCCACTGAGCCATCCAGGACCCCTGGTGATAGAACTTTTAAGAGGTAATTTAGTTAAATGAGGTCATAAGGGTGGGACCCCTAATCAGATGGATTAGTGTCCTTATAAGAAAAAACACTGGAGAACTTACTCTTTCCACATTGTTAAAGGACAGAATGGCTACCTGCAAGCCAGAAGGAGTGCTCCAATCAGAAACTAAACTTGTGGGACTTCTGGGTGGCTCTGTTAGTTAAGTGTCTGCCTTTGATTTGGGTCATGATCCCAGGGTCCTGAGATCAAGCCCTGCATCCACATCCCTGAGCAGCTCGCCTGCTTCTCCCTACCTGTCTTTCTGCTACTCCTCCTGCTTGCGTGGTCAGTCTCTCTGTCAGAAAAAAAAATAAAATCTTGAAAAAAAACAAGACACCTAAATTTGCCAGACTCGGTCTTGAACTTCCCAGCCTCTAGAACTATGAGAAAATAATTTCTGTTGTTTAAGTCATACAGTCTGTGGTAATTTGTTATGGCAGCCCCGGCAAACTAATATACTTACTAATTAACAAACAATTATTTTTAATACTTTATTAGAAAAATTTCTATTTTCCATGCTATATCATACCGTGTCATTCAGTTCTTGTTATGCTTTTATGCCACTGGTAACATTACTATGGCTATGATGATGGGAATGAATGAAGAAGAGAGGAAAGAGTTTTGTAAGATCAAAGTTGAAATTTCCACAATGTAAAGCTTTCCCTTTTGCAGACTTTATCATTTACTATGTGATAGGTTCCAAAAAATAAATGGCATTATATGGACAAGGGACAGCACCTTAATTGTCCTATTACTGCTACTTCCATTTTAGATTGATCAAGGGGATAGTCTTTTGAGAGAAGATGTATGTTAAAATGGCATAATGGTCTGTGAGATCAGGAAAATATTAGGGCCCCTTGTTGGCTCAGTCAGTATCGCATATGACTCTTGATCTCAGGGTCATGAGTTCAAGCCCCATGTTGGGCATAGAGATTAGTTAAGGAAATTAAAAAGAAAGGAAGAAAGGAAAGAAAATGTTTGGATGTTCAATTTTTGGACCTTCAATTCATTGGATCTTAGGAAAGCAGATGAAGACCAAAATCATGAAAATAAAATAATTTCTAAGTCCTTCTAAACTATTTTCAGGAAGCAGATATAGCACACAGAGCGAAAAATCAACGAATGTGTATCCATAATTAGATACACCTCCAAACATTTGGTGACCTAGTTTTCTCTCTTATCTTGTTTTCAAGGCACACTACAGGTGTCTGTGAAAGTGAAGAAAAGTCATTGTAGCTAAAGGTTCATCTAAATAATGATTATTTTTAAAGTTATATTGGTCATTTAAAAATGCTTTCTATTCTAATAAGTAAAATTAATGGATGAAGCAGATGCATACATTGTTTTAATTAACAACAGCTGTACTATAGCAACATTATAGGAGCTTATTATGGCATCATTTATTAAGAATATGTTACCAATGCATTTTATAACATGCATTATAAAAAGTTATTAGAAGATATGACTGCATCTTAGAATCATTCAATAAATACTAATAAAGCATTTATGATTGTGCCCTTAATTTAAAATGCTATCATTATCTTTCAAGCAGGTGTCAGCATCAAGTGCCAACAAACCATTCCTGACCACATCAATGGTAGTAGTGATTAGCAGTTTCCCTGAGTATGTGTTAAACATCCTCCCCCTTTATTAGTTTGGAAGTAGCTGCCTTCTAAATGGGAGGTCCTGAGTCTCTCTCTGTGCTCTCTGAATCTCAATAGGAAAGAAGAAAAAAACAAACTTAATTCCCCCAAATCTTACTACTAAGTTTTAAATTGTAGCTATTTGTAACTCATATATTAGATAGTGACCATGGTTGAATTTCCCATTGCATATGTAAGGAAGGTGAGGTTAATTTTCTTTTAATTCTGTTTTTTTTTTTAAAGATTTTATTTATTTATTTGACAGAGAGAGATCACAAGTAGTCAGAGAAGCAGGCAGAGGGGAAGGGGGAAGCAGGCCCCCTGCTGAGCAGAGAGCCTGATGTGGGGCTCAATACCAGGACCCTGGGATCATGATCTGAGCTGAAAGCAGAGACTTAACCCACTGAGCCACCCAGGCGCCCTTAATTCTGTTTTTTTTTTTTAACATTATCAAATATATTTATTGAAAAAGAATACTTTTCTTAAGGCCCGGTGGGATCCCATAGCTCAATTGCCTTGAAACCTCATCAATCAGCTTGCAATTTGCTATTACTTAGGTAACAGTGTTGACTGGAGTGGCTAAAAACTGGGCCATTTATTTCAATTAATCATTTGTTTTATGCAATATCAGTTTGGAAAAGTAATAGTAAGGAATCTTCCCTAGATGAATGTGCTAAAAAATAGATGTAACATTTTTGAAATTAGAGACACTTGGATAAATCAATGAAAAATTCTGAAACATGTTTCTTTTAAAACAGAAAATTCTTATTGTTCTTATCAGTGGAATTTAAGAAACAAAGCAGCATCTTAGGGGAAGGGAGGAAAAATTAAAACAAGATGAAATCAGAAAGGGGAGACAAACCATAAGAGATACTTAATCATAGGAAACAAACTGAGGGTTGCAGGAGGGGAAGGGTGTGGGGAAATGGGGTAACTGGATGATAGACATTAAGGAGGGCACATGATGTAATAAGCACTGGTATTATACAAGATGATGAATCACTGAACTCTGCCTCTGAAACTAATAATACACTATGTTAATTAATTGAATTTAAATTAAAAAATTAGGCCTTCCCTTAAAAAAAGAAAGAGAAATTCAGAGACCTGTAAACTGTAGCTGTGATGGCTAAGATCTAAAAATCAAACAAAAACAGTCATAGAATTAGCATCATTCCTAGCCTTATGATATGAAATAGAAAACAGTGAGTAACTAGTATTTAGCTATAATTCTTTTACTTTACTTTTTTTTTTTAAGATTTTATTTATTTGACAGAGAGATCACAAGTAGGCAGAGAGGCAGGCAGAGAGAGAGGAAGGGAAGCAGGCTCACTGGTGAGCAGAGAGCCCAATGTGGGGCTCGATCCCAGGACCCTGAGATTATGACCTGAGCCAAAGGCAGAGACTTTAACCCACTGAGTCACCCATGCGCCCCTCTTTCACTTTTCTTAAATGGAGTCCTACAATGTGATTTATTTCTCACCAAAAAAGCCCTTTGCAATGAAGTTGGTATTTCCGGGCTAACCAAGCAAATGTTGACATCACCTTTCATTGTTAGCAGATAAATAAATCTATTAAACTATCTTCACTTAAGCTACTTTTATTCTTTCTAGCCTAAATCTGTTAACTTTCAACTAAGACAGAAATTTACAACAACACTTTTGGCTGAGAACACTTAAAAACTTTTATCCCATCTTAACCAAACAAATCCAGAAGACCATCATGTTTCCTATCTAATAGGTCCTATTTTTTTTTTCAAGATTTTATTTATTTATTTATTTATTTATCAGAGAGAGAGAGAGAGAGAGAGAGAGAGCACAGGCAGGCAGAATGGCAGGCAGAGGCAGAGGGAGAAGCAAGCATAAGCCAAGCAAGGAACCCGATGTGGAACTCGATCCCAGGCCACTGGGATCATGACCCGAGCCGAAAGCAGCTGCCCAACCGACTGAGCCACCCAGGTGTCCCCTATTTTTAAAATTTTCTTTCATATAAAGGAAAGCTAACAAAAGATAAGTGTTGGCAAGGAAATGGAGAAATTGGAACCCTTGCATGTGATTGGTGAATACAAAATGGTGTCGCCTCTGTGGAAAATAATAAAGGTTCCTGAAAAAACTAAAAATAGAACTACCAGCAACTGATCTAGCAATCTAAAAAAAAAAAAAAAAAATTGAAATCAGGATCTTGAACAGATATTTGCACTCTGAAGTTCATTTCAGTATTATTCAAATAGCTAAGAATATGGAAACAAAGCAAATGTCCATCAATAGATGAACAGGTTTTAAAGATGTATGGTATGTGCATGCAATGAAATATTACTCAGCCTTAAAGAAAAAGGAAATCTGCCATTTGCAACAGTATGAATGGACCTGGAAGACAATTGTGATGAGTGAAGTAAGCCAGTCACAGAAGGAAAGTAGTGCTGCATCAGTCCACTTATGTGAGATATCTTAAACAGCCAAACTTACGGAAACAGAAAATAGAATGATGGTTGACAAGGGATATAGGGAGAGAGAAACCAGAGTCTTTTCCTAGGGGGTATAACATTATAGAAGATTAAGTTCTGGAGATCTGTACAAACACAGCGCCTATAGTTAACAATATGGTACCATAAAATAAAATTAAGAGAGTAGATTTGTTAAGTATCCTTATAAAAAATAGGTGGGGGACACAAGGAAACCTTTGCTGGTGTTGGATATGTTTACCTTGATTGTGGTGATGGTATCACAAGTGTATGCATATGTCCAAACCCAAAAATTGTGTACATTAAATATGTGCAATTTTTGGTATACCAATTATATATACCTCAGTACAACTTGGGAAGAAAGGAAGAGAAAATCCTCAAAAAACTCAGATCTTTAGGCCTATTTGGATCATAACTTCTCAAGCAACATTTCATGATCAGAGTTAATCCCTGAATTTTCTTATTTTAAAAACAAATAAAAGAGAAAATTATTTTAAAAGAGGGAAAGAAGGACAAAAATTCAAAGCTTTCTTACTATAAGAGCAGTTGTGATTTTATATATGTGATATAATGCAACATTATATGGTTTCCAGATGACTTTTGGTTTCCTTATATAATTTGGAAATATTTTTTAGGATCAAAACAGTTAACTTTGAATTCCTCCATATATGTTGGGTGCACTTGGACTTAAGTGGAGGACTTGCAAGGTCCATGGTGAAAATGTTACTCTGAGTAATAGCAGCAGTTTTGGTGTAATAATATGTAGCAGTAGCAGTAGTTAAGAGTGGTGATAAGATGATAGTAATGATGCTTTTATTTGTATTTCTAAGTTCCTGAGCCTAGGTAATCCACACAGCTGGCATTTTGTATTAGCTCTGTGAAAAGATTGAAATAATCTGATTGTGATCGGTTGAGAGTCATAATCTCTTCCACAAACTATGTATTTCTGCTTTAAAATCCTTTGTCTCCTTGTTTGCAAAATGAGTGAAACATACTTATTTTATTTCTTGGCAATGTTGTAAATCAAATTTAATAACTGACAAACCATTGGAGAGCCAGCAGTTCTGCCTTTCCTATTTGGTGTACCTCATGGTGTTTTGCATGAGAGAAAACACCAAGTGTTTATTGGTGAATTTAAAGTGGAAGCATTTTGAAAAGTTACACAAAGAATCAGTAATATCAGTTTGTTGTTTTAACTTAAGTGATTTCAAAGTGTTGCACACTTAAGTGACATTATTAGACCAAGAAAATTCTTCACAGAAAATACAAATGAATAGAATTACAGAACCAAAATCTTTCAGACTCTAAAATTTGAGGGAGACTGTTCATAAATGAATTCTCATTTCCAAACAGAATTTATCATTTAGCTTCAATCTGTGCAAATTATGATTGATTTTAGAAAATCTGTGTAAGTTGAGTTTTCAGAAACTGGAGAATTTTACAGCTCTAAATGGCTTTCTTAAAAATAATAACCCCCAAAAAACCACGTCTTTTTTATTTTTGTTTTCTTAAAAGATTATTTGTTTATTTATTTATTTGAGAGGGAGCACAAGCAAGGGGAGGGGCAGAGGGAGAGGGAGAAGAAGAGTCCTTGCTGAGCAGGGAAACCTGACATGGGGCTCCATCACAGAACCCCAAGATCATGACTTGAGTTAAATGCAGACCTTAAATGACTGAGCCACCCAGGTGCTCCAAAACTGTCTTTTTCAACAAGAAAGTTACTTACATATAATCATGGTTTATGATTTTCCAAATTCTACTTGTTTTGTTTTGTTTTGTTTTTTAAAGATTTTATTTATCTACCTGACAGACAGAGATCACAAGCAGGCAGAGAGGCAGGCAGAGAGAGAGGGGGAAGCAGGCTCCCTGCCAAGCAGAGAGTCCGATGCTGGGCTCGATCCCAGGACCCTGGGATCATGACCGGAGCCGAAGGCAGAAGCTTTAACCCACTAAGCCACCCAGGCACCCCTACTTGTTTTGTTTTTAATGGGTTAAAGTCACCATAACTTGTAAAGCTTGAGAACATCACTTACTTTATATAATGAGAATTATTACCTAACGTTAATCGAGCACTTAGGTTACCAGATACTATTCTAAGCATTCTGTGTCTTGAATGATTGAATCCTCCTAATAATCCAATAAGATAGATACTATTGTGATCTCCATTATATATGGGGAAACTGAGATACTGACAAATGAAGTGACTCTTTCTAAGGGCTGATAGATTTAAATGGAGGAGTCAGAATTTGGATCCAGGATAGAAACAAAGTATAAGCTTACAAGATGTGCAGATGTGAGCCCGCCATCTTAAATAAATTCAACCCCATCTCTTGAGGTTGGTACCTAAAGAAAAATGACCCAGTACAGCAGATTGATTTCACTTTAAGTTTATTTTTTTAAAGATTTTATTTATTCATTTGTGAGAGAGAGAGAGAGAGAGAACACAAGTAAGGAGAGGGAGAAGCTGACTTTCTTTGAGCAGGGAGCCCCTTGAGGTGCTGGGTCCAGGACCCTGGGATTGTGACCTGAGCCGAAGCAGATGCTTAACCAACTGAGCCACCTAGGTGCCATTCACTTTAAATTTATCATCTCAAACCTCAGATAGGCTCTCTCTCTCCAGGATTGTTACAGCTTTTATATAATAAGCTTCATGCCTTGCTTTCCATGATGGAGATTTCATCATTTCTCCTCTCTTCAATGTTCCACATCAGCATTTCACTCACAATCAACTTCATTCTTGCCTTAAAAAAAAAAAAAAAAAAGGAAGAAGATAAAGAAACAGATACAGTAGCACTTGCTTATCTACCCACACCAAATCTGCAAACATTTATAAATCTTTCTTGCCCTAATACAGCTAAGCAAGAGTTTCTCTTCCTTTCAAGAAAAGTCTTTCTGCAAGTGTGTTGGATTCATCATTGCTCACCTGCTTAGTCGGGCTCCTCTCAGCTGAATCAGTGTTCTCTCTCTCTTCTTCCTCCGAAATGGACCATACCCCGTTACTTTCAACCTCCTGTGCATTTCTCATCTCCAAACCATGCAGACAAACCTCCACGGAACCCCTTATCGTCTCCCATCTACCACACTATTTTTCTGTTCCCCTTCACTGCAAACTACTCTTCTTGATTTCTCCACTTCCTCTTATTTGTTTTCCTGTCATTCTAACTCAGTGTGGTGTCTGCTCCTCAATAAAAACAACTTTTGAGCAAGATGCCAGATGCCCTAGGATACCTTCTGTCCTTATCATATTCGACCTGTCAGCAATATTCAACATAGTTATTTACTCCTTTTAAATACTGGCACAACAGCGATAGTTTGCACAGATGCAAATGTTGGATGGCTCTAACAGAAAGATACCACATACATTCAAAGTGCTTTTTGATTTTAACTCCACCTCTCTATACTCCATGCAAGAACAATCAAGTCTGAGGCAGCTTGGTGAGGTAGGAACTTCCACTTTTGTTACACCTAGCACCTGAAGACAGCCCAATTAACAACTCTGACTAAGCTCTTCATACAAAAATGGAATCCAGCTCTATAATTCCTCCATCTCATCCATTACAACTTAATTCATTAACTTGATTCCTTCATTGGTTACAACTACCTTCTTGGGTCCTGTCCTGCCTCAAAGAGGTTTAAATTACCATAGCAATTCTTCAGACATACCGTCTGTTATTGATTTAGTTCATCCTGAATCTGCCCTGTGTTCTTAACCAGCCCCACCCTTTTTCTTTTTGGCTTTGTCCAACCATACCCCCCGGTTTTATTCTGTTTTGTTTTTCACCATCCTTAAAGAAGAATGCCCCAGTGTGGACATTTACCCCATTTCTTTGTCTACAGTATTCACTGACTTAGCTAGTACTATTTACCATTTTTTTAATCCACCGAAACTCATTTTTGCTCATGGGTTCTGAATTGGACCTAACTTGTAAGCAGTGAAAACATTATTCCTGACATGTTTGGATTTCAAAGCATTTAGATCCCAGCTACTCTTTGGGTCTTTTCAAAAATGTATCCCTTTATATATGTCAGAGTGATACGAACTTCCTGGCTCTCAGATCCACACTGAATTAGTTTTTGTTCTGGGACACAGGATATGCAAAATTTCCATAAAGTAAGCTTACAGATATTTTTGCCCAGAAAACATATGTTTAGAAGGGCCACCCAACATTTGCATCTGTGCATCTGTGCCATTTTAAGGTTTTGTCAAAAGCTTACTTTTCCATCATCTCTTTAAAAGATGGTTTCACCAATCCCTTTTACATAGAGGTGTGAGGCTGAAGATGGGCATCTGAAAGAAGCATCTACCATGAACTGTGAGAATGACTAATCCTCTGGGTCATATATTCTCCCATCACTTGCTCATGGCCATATTCCTCTGGAGCCTAAAATGAATCCCATTTGTGCTCTGGGCCTGGGAGCACCAAGCTCATTTGCATAATATATTTAGCACTCACTGGATGCAAAGTGTAGATTAATAATCTGATTTGGAGAGTGGTGAACAACTGTTTTGTGAAGTTGCAGTTGTTACTGCTTTTGGGGTGCTTGAATTCCACATCCAGCGACAAGGAGCATATTAATCCAAACATGTTTGTGCTGCAGAAATAAATATCATGGAGATACCAGTATTTGAATTTAAAACATGGCAGTATTATCCGACAGTTCCTGCCTTTTGGCAGGCAGTTCAGTGAATCTGTGAATGTATTCATGTGAATAATTGTTCATGATCATACAAAATCCCTTGACTGCTGTTGTTAGCACCAAGCACGCAATGCTATACCAGCAGTTTTAGAAATACCTTTGAATTTTTCTGAGTGGGACACATACTCAGGGGGATAGAGAAGGGCTCCAACTGGGTTACATTTATTTTTGGTCCTCTGCCTATTCTCCTCATACCTCACAGCACCTCAGTCTAAAGCATGTTTTTATCAAATGTAGAACCTCCTGGTTCAGGCAAGTGTTAATTGAATACTGCATTTATAGCACCAGAGAGGTAGATAGAAAGAAAATTATTTTCCTATTTTGAGAGGCTATAACAACCCCAATACCACCCATCACTATCGAGCATGTATGAGTTTCTTTTTTTCTTTTTTTTTTTAAGATTTTATTTATTTATTTGAGAGAGAGACAGTGAGAGAGAGCATAAGCGAGGAGGAGAAGGTCAGAGGGAGAAGCAGACTCCCCATGGAGCTGGGAGCCCGACGTGGGTCGGGACTCGATCCCGGGACTACGGGATCATGACCTGAGCCGAAGGCAGTTGTTTAACCAACTGAGCCA